>NC_050520.1:443094-472304 GCF_002922805.2 Oryzias melastigma
CCGGGGGGGGGGGGGGATCCTATCACAGGATCCCATGAATCCCCTGCGTCTGCATGCAAAGCAGCTGCATGATGCTTGAAAGTCAGGAAGGGAGGAGAGTTGGCAGCAGGAAGGCTCTGATCATCACCGGACTTGGAGGACTCGAGGCTGGAGTCATTACCGCTTCCTTCCAGAGGCTCAGGCTCCAGCGGAGGAGAAGAAACCGTACGGCTGTGGCTCTTTAGGACGCTGCAGAGGTTGAAAAAGGCTTCGAGCTGGAACTCTACGATTAGCTTCATCACTTGAGGTTGATGAGCTTCAAACTGAAAGACTTCATTGCTTTCCCCACATCTCCTGCCCTGCACCAGCTCCCTCCAGCAGGGGGCAGTATGCAGGCTGGTCAGGGCTTTCTCAGCTGCCTGGTTCACACTAGACGTGGAAGCGGCGTGGAACTGAGGCCGCTCCATTTGGCGCCCTTGTTACCCTGTGGCAGGGGTCAGAAAAAGATCCATTTGGGCTCGTTTTCCACTGATCCAAACAGAAGGAGCTGCAGATATTTACTGTGGCCTTTAAAACATTTGGATTCGTATTTGTGACTTTTTTAAAATAAATATAAATTATGTCTATTTTTAGACACGAACAAAAACAAATAGAAAAAGAAACTAACATCTCTCAAAATGTGTTTAACTTTTACCTTAGTACCAAATTAACTAAAAAGCTAGCTTGATGCTTAATTACTAGCTGACCTCCTAAACAGCCTAAAATTCCTCAGGAAATTAAATTAGTCAAAACGTTAGCATGTTGCTAAAATAGAAGCTAAACTCCAACTAAGCCCAACTAAATAAAAAAATTAGCTAAAAACGTTAGCATGTTGCTAAAATAGAAGCTAAACTCTAAATGAGCATAAAAAGTCTCAGTAAATAAGAATTATCAAGAATTTTGAATTTATCAGATTTAGACATTAGGAAATGGTGAATATATGCTATATTCCAAAATCCAGTGCACTCGAAATTTCCCAGAAGTCTTTGCAAAAAACTAGTGTGCATCGATGCTCCCTACATTAGAGAATATAGACCACAATGCATTCCGCTTTAACGATTTTTGCCAGAAAACGTGTTTAAAGTTAATTTTGAATGAACTGTCCACATTTTAATCATCAGAAGACAGTGGAGTCATAAATGTTTGTATGGATTTGATTTTTACCTCATGAAATTGTTGATGTTATACAAAGAAAAGTCTTTTCAAATCCAGGGAACTAGAAATAGTTTTTAGTAGGAGGGATTAGGGGGAGAATTCAGACCCACCCTATGTCCGTCAGTGAAGTACATCTTTATATGTCTCACTAAACGTGGACAACGAAAAGCACCGACCAATCACAGGAAACCAGCAGCTGACCAATCAGCATCACTACACAACTCAATTGAACTTCACAGAAATATGTCCATCAAGAATGAGTTAACCCTTTAGCACCCGAGGAGTCGCCGGTGACGTTTAAACGCAAAATCTTTAACATTCTGTTCCTTCTCAACCGTTGCTAAAACCCAAGCTAAAGGGTTGAACACTTTTGAAGATGTCCACGCCGCTTTGGAACAATAAAGGTCAGTTTCTCTCAAAAAACTTTATTAAAGTGATCCTGTCGGAAGAGTTTTAACATCGGGTAGAGCGTTTTCAGAAGCTGCTTGTATCCATCAAGAGATGAAGATCCTGAAACGAGATACAAAAACTTTAGACATTATAGAGATTATTGTTTCAGGAGACTCGAATCTGGGATATAATCCAGATCCCTCAGATTAAAAAGGAAGACCTCCATAGCTTAAAGCAGCTGAAAGCTTCTAAAACCAGAACAATCTGTCAGAATTTCTCATGAAAACCAACAGAAGAACGCAGGCAGAGGTGTCAAATATCACTTTTTAATGGACACCCTGCAGCCAATCAGGATCCAGTATTCACCTATTTAACTTACTTGACTGTGACATCAAAGAAAAACCCCAAAAAAGATCAATTTTGGTCTAGAATCTTGAATATGTTGTGTTGTATGTTCAGGTAAAGAGGTGCAGGTTGACCAGGAAGACGGAGGTGGAGGAGACGAGCGTCCAGCGTTACCCATCAGGACTATGGTGCCCCGGCGGTGGATCGTCACGGTGATGCTGCCAGCCGGCCTGTAGAGAGCTGAAGTACATAACTCCGGTTCAAACCTGAGAAAAACCAGAGAAGAAGACAAACAGGAAGTCAGAGCGGATCAGAACTCAGAGTACTTCTTGATTTGGATCAGTTCAATCTTATTGATGAACGGCATCACAAAAACATTTGTCGTTGGGCTTCATGCCAGTAATTTTACAGATGTTGGACAAAAGGTCAAAGAGGTTTCATTGAAAATGTGACATAGATTTGATCTTCATTCCAAAGAGATCCTAATAAAAACTGTAGGTTTTGTGAACAGCATGAAGAATCATTAAACATGTTCTGGACCTGTAAGCACACTAAACTCATTTGGAAAAAATGTTAAATTCCTCCCAGGTCCAGAATCTCGAAATTCTTTGAATTCATTGCTGCAATCAGAAAGTATTTACACACAATTTCATCTGGTCTCAACAAAAAAGCAAATAAAACTCAAGATCTGTTTCAGCTTTACAGAATAATCTAATATCGACTCATTTTTGTTTTTCTAATGCATTTTTTGGAAAAACTGATGTACAGTTTTCTGTTCTTGCTCTGTTAAAGTTCTGAATAAAGTTTGTTTATATATATATGTATATCAATCAGAACCCAGCAGACAGGAAACAGAACCCGTCTGAGATCAGCGTTTGAAGATTCCGATTTCACTCGGTCTTGTGAAACGTGTTGTGCAGCTTGAGGAAGTGAGGCCAGACCAGAAGTGATCCGGGTCGCTCCGGACCAGCCCTTCCAGGTCCATGGGGAAAGTCTTGACCGTGCAGACGCAGTTGATGATTCTGAAGTTGAGGATGCGGACGGGGAAGCCGGCCTTCTGCAGGATCCGGGCGTGCCTCCTGGTTGCTTGGCGGCACTCCTCCATGCTGTGGGGAAAAAGTGGGAAAAGATCAGACTGCCTGCGGTGAAGTCCACAGCGGCGGTTCTGGTTCTGGAACTGACCCTGCACTCACCTGGTGGCACCAGTACAGATCATCTTGCCCGACCGAAAGATGTTGGCCGTGGTCCTGGGTCTCCGGATCCTCATCAGCAGGCCTAGGGCCCTCTAGACCACAACAACCAGGTGAGGGCGGGGCCTGGAGGGTGGGGTCTGGAGAAGCCAGTAGGCAGAGGGTTCTGGTACCGTAGCTTTGTGCTCAGTGTTCCACAGGGTTTGGCTGATCAGTGCAAGGTCCAGTTTGGAGCCCAGATCGGCGATCGAGACAACGTTCCTGCAGAACCGCAGACCTGTCAAGGTAAAGCCGCAGCCGGGCTGCAGAACCTGCAGACCCACCTGATACAGAGGAGGGGCAGGTCGTCGGCGCCATCTGGCATCAATCTGGACATCCCGCCGTCAAGGCCGACCTCAGTGGGATGCAGCTTCCCCTCAGGAGCAGGGGGGTGGGCGGGGCCACAGCCTCCTTTGTTTAATTTCACAGCTGATTTGTTCAAGACGTCCAAGAAAAGAAAAACAGAAACGTCTTTAAATCCACAGAAAGAGGCGACGTCACGCCAACCGCATGCATCTGATAAAAGACCGGATCCTGATGACCGGAGAGGTCTGGCTGGTACATACTGGGTCAGGAGGTCAGTCATGTATTTTGGTGCTAAACCATTCAAAGCTTTATAAACCAGTAACAGAACTTTAAAGTCTATCCTCTGACAGACAGGTAACCAGTGTAAAGACCTCAGAACTGGACTGATGTGGTCTACTTTCTTGGTCCTTGTGAGAACCCGAGCAGCAGAGTTCTGAATAAGCTGCAGTTTCCTGATGGATTTTTTTGGTAGTCCTGTAAAAACACTGTTACAGTAATCAAGTCGACTAAAGATGAAAGCATGCACTAGTTTCTCCAGGTCCTGCTTAGACATCAGATCTTTAATCCTTGAGATATTTTTGAGATGATAATAGGCTGATTTAGTGACTGCCTTAATGTGTTTATCAAAATTTAGGTCTGTGTCTATCACTACACCCAAGTTTCTGGCCTGGTTGGTAGTTTTTAGTTGAATAGATTGAAGCTCTGTAGTGACGTCTAACCTTTTTTCTTTAGCCCCAAAGACAATAACCTCAGTTTTGTTTTTGTTTAATTGAAGTAAGTTGTGACACATCCAGTCATTAATGTCCTCAATGCATTTACCAAGAGCCTGTACAGGGCCTCGGTCTCCTGGTGTCAGTCTAATATATATCTGTGTGTCATCTGCATAGCTATGGTAACTAATGTTGTTGTTCTTTATAACCTGGGCCAGTGGGAGCATGTAGATGTTAAATAGAAGTGGTCCCAGGATGGAGCCTTGGGGCACTCCACATGTAATTTCTATTGGCTCAGAAGTGAAGTTACCAATTGACACAAAATATTTCCTGTTTTCTAAGTACGTTTTGAACCAGTTTAGTACTGGCCCAGTGAGACCCACCCAGTTTTCCAGTCGTCTGAGTAGTATTGCGTGGTCGACTGTATCAAACGCAGCACTGAGATCCAGTAAAACTAGCACTGACATATTTCCACTGTCTGTATTCAAACGTATGTCATTAGTCACTTTGGTCAGAGCCGTTTCAGTGCTGTGGTTCTGTCTGAAGCCGGACTGGAAGACATCATAGCAGTTGTTATTTATTAGGAATTCATTTAGCTGATGGAAAACAGCTTTTTCAATGATCTTACTTAAAAATGGCAGGTTTGACATCGGTCTGTAGTTGTTCATTTGAGTTTTGTTTAGACTGTCCTTCTTTAGGAGAGGTTTGATTACAGCTGTTTTCAGTGGTTCTGGGAAAACACCAGATGTTAACGACAACAGTTTGTAGGGTTAGTGGATTCACTAAAACTCTGTTCTCTAACTTCCAGTAGAATTTTGACGATTAAAGACAATTCACCTACGAGCCATGCTAAAGCTAAAACGCTAATCGTTACAGAATCAAAGATGGGCGGGGCTTTTATTATGCAGCTCAGAGCATGATGACGCGGAGATTCTGAGACCTAATTCAACTGTAATGCCTCGTTTCAACCTGTAGGGACACAGACAATTTTAGACTATATTTTCAGCAATTAAAGAAGTTTATTTTGATTTGTCAAAAACGTGTCCACAGAGAGCTCTTTAAAGGTCAACAGCCAAAAAAAGATGATTTACTGTTTGGTTTCCCATTAAATGCTTTTAGAGATAAAGTTGTTTTAAAGTTTCTTCTATGAAAGAGGAATTCAATCAGCATATCAAAATGTATACTAAACAAGTTATATTTGAGTTTACTTAAATGTACTATTTTAAATAAAACGTGATTCTGTCTGTATATTAATAGAAAAATGTTGATCTTTATTTAATCATCATATGTAATCCTTCAGTATTCAGGAACGTTTTCTTAAACATTTTATGTTCGGTCGAGGATCCACCATGGAGAGATCCAAGAGCCACATGTGGATCTAGATCTGCTGATCCCTGATCTATTGTGATCAGCACCTGTCAAAGCAACAGAGCAGCTCTCTGAACTGCAGCTTCTCTCCTAGCAGGATCTGGAGCTTCTCTCCAAACTGGGACTAAAAACTGGAATATTTGTGTTTCTGCCTCATTTTCTTTCTTAGTTAAGAACAAAAACAGGATTTTCTGAGACGTTCTGATGCTCAAACAGAGAAAGCAGCTTCACCGATCTTCACCTGCTCTGTCTGGACTGAAGACCTCTGGATGACCTTCACGCTGACCTACAGTCTGACCTTCAGGATGACCTTTACCCTGACCTTCCACCTCTTCCTCCTCCCCCTTTGGAGTGGCCTGCACACACAGATCTGAGTGAGAACTCTCCACCGACTGAGGCAGGTGTCCACACGCCGCGGGTTTGAGTCCAGACGGAACCAAAACCCCATTTTTCCTCTCATATTCTACACATCAGAGAGACGGGAATCTTCTGCTCATCAGAACGAGCGTCTCAGACTCTACAGGCCTCAGTTTGGAGGTCAAAGGGTCACAGAAACTGAAGGTCTCAGACATCTGCGAGCATGTCCTCTGAGGAGACGGAACACGTCTGAACGTTCAGGCTCTGCGTACTCACGTTCTCCACAAACAGAAGGTAAAAGTTCTCCACGGCCTCATCATCCATGGGATAGAAGGCGTCAAAGTGGAGTTCACTCATTCTGGACCAATCTTCTGGGGTTTTCTCTGCAGAAGTTCCACTTTTTCCAAACCCTGTTTACAGTTTATTGCTGTGAGCTCGGTTGCTAGGAGACAAAGAAACTGAAGGAAGACAGTTTAAAACATCACGGAGGAAATAGGATGTTTTAGCTGCGGTTTATCTTACCTGCATGTTCTCATGAAACTGATGGACGTTCATGTTGGTCTCCTGTAGCACGTGCAGCCAAGATGAGTTCATGTGTCAAAGTCACGGCCCAGGGGCCGGATCCGGCCCTCTGGGTAACTCTATCCGGCCCTCCAGATCATTTTATTGTTGTTAATGACCCGATGTTATCTTGAGCTCTTTTCTAACTTAAACGTAAAAGATTGAAAGTTATTTAAGGTTTAAGTCGATTTATTTTGGAGTAAAATTCCTGCATTTTTATTATTCGTAATTATGTTTAAAAGTTACAGTTTGAAAATTTTAAAAATTGGCATTCTGAAGCTTTTTGGACTATTTTGGAGTTTTTCAAATAAATCAACTACCTGCTGCGTGTTCTGGCTAATTTATTAAGATTAAGATTAAGAAAACCTTTATTAGTCCCACAATGGGGACATTTCAATATGCAAGAGCGCAGATACAGAAATAGGTGAGAGGATAAAAATAAATAGAATATACATTATAAAGAGCTAAGACGATGGGATACCCTTAAATTCTAAAAAGAGCTAAGCAGTAAGATGCAATATACGGAGAATAATCAGTAATATATTGACAGTAAGTGTAGGTGTATGGTTTCCTTTTAGTTTTAAGGCAGTTTCAGAGGTTAGGGTTAGGGGGGCTGGAGTGGGTTTATATGCTGTGTAACTATGATTATGAGTCCATGGCAGTGGTTGATGGGAGTTGGAGTGAGGAGCATGTGGAGTCAGAACTCTGGCGAGGGCTCCCTCTGGTGGTTGAAGATGGGAGCTGACGTCTGCACTGTGACATATCACAGGTCATGTGATATATTTAGTTCATAGTTATGTTAAAAAGTTACAGTTTTAAAGTTTAAAATGTAGTTTTAGAGTGTTCAATAAATGTTTATCCAGTTTGGCCCGCGACCTCAGGGGTGGATTTTGGCCCCTGTGTGACTGAGTTTTACACCGCTGCCGTAGCTGCGTCACCTGCGTCACCTGCGTCACCTGCGTCACCTTCGTCACCTTTATCACCTACGTCACCTGCGTCACCTGCGTCACCTGCGTCACCTACGTCACCTGCGTCACCTTCGTCACCTGCGTCACCTTCGTCACCTGCGTCACCTGCGTCACCTTCGTCACCTGCGTCACCTGCGTCACCTTCGTCACCTGCGTCACCTGCGTCACCTGCGTCACCTTCGTCACCTGCGTCACCTTCGTCACCTGCGTCACCTGCTCGTATTAAACAGCCGGATTTGGTCGTTTACCTTTTTTAGAGTTTGTCGAGTCTGGTTAGCTGTCACGCTCCTCGGTGTGTGACGTGTTCTGCCCACCCTGTGGGGGAGCGGTGAGCTGCAGAGACAGCTGCTGTCAGGATCATTTGCTGGGGTAGAGGAGGAGGTAGAGGAGGAGGTAGAGGAGGAGGTAGAGGAGGAGGTAGAGGAGGAGGTAGAGGAGGAGGTAGAGGAGGAGGAGCCGGAGGTGAACACGGGTCCATGCAGACCTGCTGCTCTCTCTCTGGCAGGTCTCTGTGAAGGATCAACACGTCGCCGTCAGCAGGTGTGATGTCGGCTCCACTTTCACCATGTTTACCTTCTGGTTCAGCCTGGACTGGGTCTGGATCCTGGAGTCCAGACGACGAGAACATGTTGATGAGCTGCAGGAGAAGCAGACGTTCTCAGAGTCCGGATGATGTCGTCTCCATGAGCCTCAGACCTCAGGAGAGGTCACTGAGGTCATCTCAGACCTGAAGGAGGAGGGGCTGCAGGCGGAGCGAGGAAGAACACGTGGAGGATCGGAGATGTGGTTCTGACCGGAGGAGGCCGAGGAGGAGGTTTCTGCTGGACTGGGGTTTGGAACCAGCAAACAAAGACCTGCAGAGGTCTCTGATGTGTTTGATGGTTCCAAACCCCAGTCCTGATGCAGGTCAGAGGTCTGCTGGTCCCTTCCTCTGAAGCCTCTGAAGATCTGGACACTCAGATCTGATCTGATCTGATCCGCACGGATGATGGAGAAAACACCATCAATGTGGGGGTGGAGGGAGTAAAGATGGAAGCAGACAACGGAAGAGCTCAACGTGACATGGGAGAAACCACAGAGATATCATTAACGTCAGACCCGACCACCACCATGGAGGTCCCTGCCTCCTCCTCCTCCTCCTGCTCCTCCTGCTCCTGCTCCTCCTCCTCCTCCTGCTCCTCCTCCTCCCCCTCCTGCTCCTCCTGCTCCTGCTCCTCCTCCTCCTCCTGCTCCTCCTCCTCCTCCTCCTCCCCCTCCTCCTTTGTGGTTGTGTCAGTTTGAAGCTCTTCTACACGTGAGTTAAATATAGACTCACAAACCGCTCCTGCGCCGCTTGCATCGTCTCTCCTCCCAGCATGCATTGTGGCGTTGAGCTGGTTAGCACATGCTGGTCTGCGGGGGTTTGTCCGGGAGCTTGTACCTGGAACAAGGCAATCGGATGAGGAGCAGATGTTTCCAGAAATGAAGATGTGAGTCCAGAAGCTGCGACTGGACCTGAAACGAGACAGAATGAAAATCCACCTCTGACCAAATCAAGACAATTCAGTCGCCATTTTCTTGCGATACGGACGTTGCCATGTTGGAACCAGATGTCCTCAGTAAGAAGCCATTGGTCCGAGTCAGTCCGAGTCAGTCCGAGTCATTGTTTCTATGGCAACCACTCTCACCAGTCAGGAGGGAGATTGTTGGAATGCCACACCCCAATAACTTGAAATGAGCCACACTAAATCTGTCAAATGTTTTGAACGTTGGACGAAGGGGCCAGCAGGCTCCGCCTACTTTTAGTGAGAAATCTGATTGGTCAGTTCATAATTTGAACTACAGAAAACAATCTGATTATCAGTCAGATGTTAAACAGTATCAGATCCAGAATGTATATTCTGGATGACTGATAACAGATGTTTGTCTACTGAAGTCTGTGTAGTTCTGGATTCTTGGAGCCACTTCCTGTTTGGAACGCCAGGCCCGCCATCTCTCATTGGTTCAGATCTTTTTCTTCCTCTTTTGACTCTGTCTCATGGAAACGACCTCAGACCAAGTGGAGCGTCTGCACGCCGTCCTTCATTGCAGCCGCAGCGCTCCAGCCTGTAATCATCCTCATGTCACCATCTGCTCTGAAAAGTCGGTCCTTATCTGACCCCCCCGTACACAGAGCAGCTTCGCTCTGAAGAGCAGAGGGAACGGTCAGAACGTGGAAGAACGGCTGGAAACGGGCTGCAGAGACGATGCTAATCAGCGTCATGACGATCCGCGTTGTTTCTGCTGCGATGGCGGCAGCCGCTGACAGGAAGGACACACCATCAGGAGAACCGGCTTAATCCCCCAAAGCAGTTTCATTCATTCATCAGATCACTGGACTCAGTGACCCCGCCCCCCTGGCGTTCTGAACAGGAACTTCCTGCAGAATCCCACAGACTTGTATCAGTCATTCTGTTGGTCAGAATAAAGATTCTGGATCTGGAGTGGGGGGGTAGTACCACATAAGCGAGGGGCGTGGGGGGGAGGGGTCGGGGTGTTTTGTACGTTCCATGTACATCCCTCTGCTGCCATCTTCTTTTTTTGGAAGCAGCAAACAAACCGGCTCTCCTCCTGTCCTCTGGTCCTCCAGCATCATTCCAGAGGGACGGATGAAGGGAAGCGGTGCTCTCTCCTCCGATGGAGCGCTGATGACCCCAGACATGTTTGTGCTTTAGAAACAGCAGAGCAGACCTTTCACATCCTAAAAGCGGACCTCAGGTTCTGTCTGCCAGCACCTGCTGCTGATACCTGCTGGTTTACGGTGTCACTGAGAGCATCAAACCTTTCAGTGAGCGGCTGACTGTCCTCTTTCTGCTCCGAAAATAAAACAGGAAAAACATCCGAGTGTTCTGGACTCAGACGCAGCAGAGAGACTTCATGTCGTTTCTCTTCTACGTCTGTATCCAGGTGTGATTCACTTTACTGCAGATCTTTTTGTCAGTTTTTCAGAGAAAATAATCTAATAGAAGAGAACCTTTGATGTTAATACTGGACTCCCTGTGGGTTCTGTTCACACTGTGGTTCTGACAAACCCAAAGAAAGCAAAAGCAGCGTTCTGATGACTCTGAGGAGGTTCTAATCCAGAGGACCCCAAACCTTTCCTTGTGAGGGTCACATGACCGTTTTCCTCTCTGCTGGGGGGGCGGGGTCAGTTTGTAGGCTAACAGAAGACGTGTAACAATCACAGCCTGAACGTATTTATGGTCTTCATGAAACACAAACAGACACGTTTGAAATCTTTCATTTCTGAAGTCATCACCGAAAGAATAAAACATTTAAAAAATAGATATGTAACATTACCCGTAAAAGATTAATAACTGAAGATGCTTAAATTGATAGCTGAAAACACCGAAGCTGATAGCTGAAAACGCTGAAGCTGATAGCTGAAAATACTGGAGCTGATAGCTGAAAACGCTGAAGCTGATAGCTGAAAACACCGAAGCTGATAGCTGAAAACACCGAAACTGATAGCTGAAAACACTGGAGCTGATAGCTGAAAACACCGAAACTGATAACTGAAAACACTGAAGCTGATAGCTGAAAACACTGGAGCTGATAACTGAAAACACTGGAGCTGATAGATGAAAACACCGAAGCTGATAACTGAAAACACTGGAGGTGATAGCTGAAAACACTGAAGCTGATAGCTGAAAACACCGAAACTGATAGCTGAAAACACCGAAGCTGATAGCTGAAAACACTGAAGCTGATAGCTGAAAACACTGAAGCTGATAGCTGAAAACACTGGAGCTGATAGCTGAAAACACCGAAGCTGATAGCTGAAAACGCTGAAGCTGATAGCTGAAAACACTGAAGCTGATAGCTGAAAACGCTGAAGCTGATAGCTGAAAATACTGGAGCTGATAGCTGAAAACACTGGAGCTGATAGCTGAAAACACCGAAACTGATAACTGAAAACACTGAAGCTGATAGCTGAAAACACTGGAGCTGATAACTGAAAACACTGGAGCTGATAGATGAAAACACCGAAGCTGATAACTGAAAACACTGGAGGTGATAGCTGAAAACACTGAAGCTGATAGCTGAAAACACCGAAACTGATAGCTGAAAACACCGAAGCTGATAGCTGAAAACACTGAAGCTGATAGCTGAAAACACTGAAGCTGATAGCTGAAAACACTGGAGCTGATAGCTGAAAACACCGAAGCTGATAGCTGAAAACGCTGAAGCTGATAGCTGAAAGCACTGAAGCTGACAGCTGAAAACGGGTAAGCTGGTAGCTGAAAACAATGAAGCTGATAGCTAAAAAAAAGGCTGAAGCTGATAGCTGAAAACACCGAAGCTGATAGCTGAAAACACTGAAGCTGATAGCTGAAAACACTGAAGCTGATAGCTGAAAACACCGAAGCTGATAGCTAAAAACACTGAAGCTAATAGCTGAAAACACTGAAGCTGATAGCTGAAAACACCGAAGCTGATAGCTGAAAACACTGAAGCTAATAGCTGAAAACACTGAAGCTAATAGCTGAAAACACCGAAGCTGATAGCTGAAAACACTGAAGCTCATAGCTGAAAACACTGAAGCTGATAGCTGAAAACACTGGAGCTGATAGCCAGCTAAAATATTATTTAAGTACCAATTTAGCCAAAAACAGCTCAAAAAATTCTAGCTTAGCTAAAACAGCTAGCATGTAGCTGAAATATTATCCTAAAAAAACTTGAAAAATGTATTTTAGCCAAAACAGTTTGGGGGGCCGGGCTAAATGTGGTGCAGGGCCGGATGTGGCCCGCGGGCCGTACTTTGGGGACCCCTGCTCTAATGCATCTGACAGCTCCACGTTCATCACAGCAGAAAACTAGAGAACATTGATGAACCGCGACTCGTCTTCATTCTCCTCTGGACGACTCCCAGCTCGGATCCGTCTCTGGTCAGAACCAGGACCCCGTCCTCTGCAGAGCAGAACCCACATTCCCTTTGTGGTGACCAACCTGATCCTTACAGGCAGCCTGACGTCCAATCAGAGGACAGAAGGACTCTCAGAGAAAAGACGAATCTGGATCATCAGGAACTCGACTGGTCTGGAAAAACATTCGCTTTCAGCGCCTGTTTCCATGGAGCTGGAGGATGAACTCCCACTGTCGGGATGGCGTTTGAAAGCTGGCGTGGCTTCAGCATCCGCCCATCATCAGTCATCTGAACACGACTGAAACACATCGAGGGGTCACGACCTCATGGAAGGGGTCATGACCTCATGGAAGGGGTCATGACCTCATGGAAGGGGTCATGACCTTACACGAGGAGCGTCTAGAGAGGAGCACGGTTGGATGGGTGGAGGACGGTTTCAGGTGTGTAACTAGAGGAAAGGTGTAGACGACTGGAGAGAGCAGCCATGTTGGTTCAGAGATGAAGATGTTGAGCTCCTCTGATCAGGATGGATCAGGATTAAATCCAGAGGATCAGATCATGGATGTTCTGGAAGCAGATGGAGACGTTTGGACTCGTTGGAGGAGGAACGGTGATGGTGGTGAAATGATAGAGGAGGATCACAGAGGAGGTGCATGGATGAAGGAGAAGGCAGAGGAGGTTAGATGAGGAGGATGATCTCGGTGGCGCCCCCTAGAGGGAGCAGCTGAACTTTCAGATAAATATTTTCAGAAACGTTTCACGAAGCAGAAAATGAATTCTGAGATAGATCTCTATTGTCTGAGAGGAGTTCTACTAACAGCTGATGACTGGGAGGTGCAGCTGAACACCTCCTCCTCTCCTCACAGATATCTTCTCTCCTCCTAACCCGCCTGCGCCTCCTTCTGCCTGCCTACCTCAGTTTTGACATCAGTTTGTTCTATTTTTAGCTGCGTTCGGGGAGAGAGGGAGCCAGGATGACACAGTCCCTCATACATCAGTGGAGGAAGAGGAGGAGGAGGAGGAGGAGGGAGGAGCGTGGGCACGTGCTGGAATATTCATAGCAAACAGCTGGACTCACATGGAGAACCGGATCGGACCCGAGATGAGACCGTCAGAGCTGAAAGCTGAAACGAGTTTCCTGAAGATTCCCACATTGTTAATAATAGAGGATCAGATTACAGAGCAGCAGCCGTCCTGGTTTAAAGACCGAATGACCTCAGAGGATCAGGAACCAGTCCTGCTGCTGTGGAGTGATCCTCCTCCACCAGAACCCAAAAGACAACCCAGGAACATGAATACATTCATAACATGGTGATACTGAGGCTTCAGGGAGGAAACACTGTTGTGCTGATGTGTCAGAGGAAAACACGGAATAACGAAGCAAAACCAAACAAAAGCTCACACACATCCTGACAGTACCCCCCTTTGAGGACAGATCCCAGACGCCCCAAAACACAAACTGCCCTTGATGGGGGGTGGGGGGGGGTGCAGCAGGTCCAATAAAAGAAAGAAACTTTCCAAACTGAATTTCCAATCAGACGATCCGTTTCAGACTCAGAACCGATTTAACTTTAATCATCAGAACTGCAGAGAGCTGCTTTTGTCCTTTAGATAATTATTTAAAAAGAGACAAAAGGGAAGTTTAAAAAGTCATTAGAAATATTTCTAACAATGCAGTTAACAGCAGATTTACAGTAAATCTTCAGTCAAAAATCAGCTGATCGTGGCGTGGACGACAGCTGCTTCTCTCTGTGCCAGAAAAGCAGATTTACATTATTTATGGCGTAAATGGTTGAATACTTTCAGAACTTAGAAGAATGTGTTTCAGATGAAGTCCTGAACAGTCAGTTTGATGTGAAGATGCTGATGACCTTCACTGAGGTCGTTTGAAGGTGTTCTGACCCGTGTTTACCTGAAGATAGCTAAACCTCACTTTAGCTTGCTAACGCTAATGCTAGCAGCACAAATGCTAAATGGAAGCTGGCGCGATCTGATGACCACAAATCCGGCGTCGGCTGATGGAGTTCTAGCTTTCAGAACGGAGGTTCTTCTCGGTCATCTTCGGACCATCATCAGGTTCTGGTCCTTCAGAACCAGGATCCGGGTCCAGCCAGACAACAATGAAGTCGACGGCTCTCAATGTTCCAGAAGGTTTCAGTTTTATGCTGAAAAAAGTTGCATAAACTTCAAAGCTGCAGCTTGATGGATTGCTGGTGCATTATGGGTACTGTAGTCAGGAGCAGAGCGATGTGTACTTCATGTTGAGGTGAAAAAGTT
Organism: Oryzias melastigma; assembly: GCF_002922805.2. Classification (NCBI taxonomy): domain Eukaryota; kingdom Metazoa; phylum Chordata; class Actinopteri; order Beloniformes; family Adrianichthyidae; genus Oryzias; species Oryzias melastigma. Next base: position 457,664 of record NC_050520.1, read on the forward strand.
ATTGTCAATAAAGTTTTATTAACTGTCAGCGTTTTCTCTGCAAAGGATGCAGTTCACTAGAAAAACTTCCCATCATCCCTTCTGACCAATCACCTTCCTAATGGCTCCTCTAAGCATTATGGGTAGTGTAGTCATTTATATTTTCTGACTGTTCTGACTTCATCCATGAGTTTGCAGAAACTCAGTATGAAAGTAAAAAACGAGATAAATATAAATAAATAGTAGGAATAAGGAAATACTTTTCATTTTTCTGAATAGTTTCTGGCCTGGTTCCTCCAGAGAATCTGTGGACTGCTGCGTTTCTATCACCTTACCTGTCAATCAGTTGTCTGTTTGAGGCTGGGGCAGACAGCAGCTCTCCTCTGAACCAGAACCAGAACCAGGACCAGGATGGTCATAAAGAGGGACGGTGTTGGTGAACGGTAATAAACCCATCAGATCAGTTTCCAAAAGTGGATTTAATCCAGCCTCAGCCTCAGGAACAGTCAACGATACAAGTGTACAGTGTCAGACGTTACACACAAAATATTGAATATTTTTGGCATCACTGGACCTGCATGCACACAGACATCCACAGACTCCACCCACCAAACCAACTGGCCACGTCTCCATCACAGCTGATATGAACGGAAATATTAATGCGACTGATAATCAAAGGCACTCAAGAAACACTCCAAACAGTTCAGGTCAGCCGCTGGTTTGATTCCCAGAAACCAGAGAAGTTCTCCAGCTCGGTTCTGGTTCCTCCTTTGGAATCAAACAACGGCTGTCAAACAAAGTCACGACCCGGGAAAGAGAGAAGTTCTGAACCGATACCGAGGACAGCGATCACTCTAGAAACAACAGTAAGACAGCTACAGTACATTCATGTCTGTGGCTACACTCTGGCAGATATTAGATCTACAGAAGTCTTGATATGTCGTCCAGAGGTCCGGCAGAACCACACGGACGAGTCCGGAAGGAGGCTGACGCCCAGCTGCATCGGTGGAGGCGCCGGTCCGGATCAGGAGAGGAGGATGCAGATCATCTCCAGCTGACATGAGGCTGCTGGGTCTCTGTCAGAACCATCTGGTGGGTCTCCGTCAGAACCAGCTGCTGGGTCTCCATCAGAACCAGCTGCTGGGTCTCCGTCAGAACCAGCTGCTGGGTCTCCGTTAGAACCAGCTGGTGGGTCTCCATCAGAACCAGCTGCTGGGTCTCCGTCAGAACCAGCTGCTGGTATCACATCTTACATGCTACAGTCAAGTTCCACAATGAAGAAATACAACAACTCTGTAAAATAACGAGTGATGGATCAACGCTTTAACTCCAGAACTCTATTTCTGTTCTTTGATTTACTGGAACTTTTTGACTGGATCATTCCAGTTAAAAAGTTCCTCTGTGCTAAAGATTCTTGAGTTTAAGCTCCACAGACGGTTCTGGAGATGTTGCTGGTTCGGTTCCCGTGCAGCTTCAGTGATCCGGTCCAGTTGTTTTTAAGGCGGGACCTCTTAGCGAGGACTCCTGCAGATGAAGACGGGCTCAGACGAGCAGCAGCTGTGATTCTCCATCTGCTGCTTTTTTCTCCTTTTATCCGAACATGAAAGGAACTTTAAAAAGGAGGAGATGCAGAACAATCCCACAAACCCAAATCTTTGGACTTTGCTACGTTTTCCTGCAGGTTTGGTTTTCTGGGTCATCTCTGCTCCTGGTTCCTGTTCTCATCTCTGACGGATCCGTGTGGCCGATGGGGCTGCAGCTGAAACCAGAACCTCCTGTGAGGAGACCCAGATGGACCCCCCAGTTCAAAAGACCCCACGATCGGTCTGAGTCATGATGGGGTCATTGACCTCTCTGTCCATCACAACCATGTGACCCTGCAGGAGCCCAGCAGAGACCCGGTTCAGACCCGGTTCAGACCCGCCCCCCCTCACAAAGTGCTGTGGTCGGCGGTGTAGAACTCGCCCTCCTTCCTCTTCCTCCTCTTGACCCGGTGGGCCCTCCAGCACACGGAGGCCACCAGCAGCATGAGCCCCCCCGCACACAGCAGCCCCACCGACACCACCTTGGTCTGCGGCAGCGTGTTGAAGCTGAACGTCACGCCGGTTCCCGCCATGCCGATGACCAGGGAGATGACGCCGAACGGGAACACGCAGCGGTACCAGGACTTCTCCGTGCCCCCCGTGGCCTGGGCCAGCCTCTCCAGAGTTAGGTGGGACTCGGGGGGGTTGGGGGGACCTCCTGCTCCCAGGCTTCCCTCCCCCTCCCCTCCCCCGTTCAGGTTCTGGTGGTCCTGAGGGAAGGAGTTGGACTCGCTGCTGTTGCCACAGTCCAGGTCGGGGTGGAAGACGGAGGCGGGGGGCTGGCGGCCGGAGGAGCAGCCCATCCTGGAGGGGCGGTGTGGGGGGGTGCAGAAGGAGTTGGGGGGGTTCCTCTGGAATGTGGAGGCGGCAGGCGGGAGCACGGAGAGGAGCGGCAGAGCCGGAGGAGCAGCAGATCCAGACAAAGACGGAGGAGCTCTCCCTGCATGTCTGCGTGCAGCGCAGCTGTCCTCGCCGCCGCCTGCACGATGTGTGCAGGCGGCGGCGAGGCTGTCAGGGACTTTATCACTGAGAGGAGAGGGGGAGGGGCTGGGGGAGTCTCACATGACACCACAGCCTCTGATTGGTTGATGGGGGAGTGGCGGACAGTCGCTCGTCTCATTCATTGAAAGCTTGTTTACAGTGACAGAATGTCAGGGTGCAGCGCCCCCTCCAGGGCAGAGGAAACACAGCCCATCAGGACTGGGTCAGAACCTACCAGAACTTCATCCTTATGAAGATCCTGACCCGACAGACTGCAGATCTGAGACCGCCCTGATCTCGGGTTCCGTCCAGCTCCAAAAACCTCTCAAAACTCTACATCTACATTTCCTGGAACCCCACAGAAACCCGAGGATTCTGGGAAGATTCTGCAGCTGAGGGGTCCACAGAACCACAGAGAGATCCAGAAACCTCAGAGGAGAACCTCTCAGGAACGAGAGACTGAGACGAGTCTAAGAACAAGAGAAGGTCAAAGAGACTTCTGGGTAAACATTGAGACTTCAAGGAGAAAACATGTCTGTGTTTCGTTTTTCTGCAGGTTCGTCGTTGTGATTAAAGGTCAGAGGTCATCCTTCCAGTTGAAGTTGGTACGGTCCATAAAACACCATGAAATGTTAAAGTCAAACCAGCGTCTGAGATCTCGGCTTCATCATCTGTCGGAGAGGACGGCTCCACACGGACTGACCCTCAAGCATGAGGGAGGGAGTGTGATGATGTGGTCTTGCTGGATCCAGGTTCTTGAGAGTAACTCTGAGACCGTAGAGCGTCCGGCCCGACTGCAGACAGGAAGTCCAGTCAGAACGGACAGAGGAGAGAAACCTTCAACCCAAACGTCTGTGGGAACTTCTGCTGGAGAGCAAGAGCAGGCCCGGTTCTGCTGGTTCTGCCGGTTCTGGATCTGTGGAAAGGTGATGACTTTGATCATTTCAAAAGTAAAAAACTCAGATTTCTTCCTCCAGCCAGTCTTCAGTTTCAGAGTGAAATAAAACCTGAAATCTAGAACTATCTGACTGTTCCAACACTCCTCATGTGTCCGTCTGGTCCGTTTGGGCGGGTTCTACAGGATCTACAGGATGGGTGGGTGTGGGCGGCATCACGATCGTGGCGGATTCTGGCTTCAGGAGCGACCAGATGGGCCGGACTGTCAGGCTCCAGCCAGCCTGCTGAGGACCGTCACGCCACTTCCTGTCCGTTCAGCAGCCTTGGCAGCCGGGAAAACTGGCGCAGGTGCAAATGGCTTCTCCTGCGGTGATGACTCATGTGGTCGTTGGTAACGTCAGCGGCCGTTTCAGCACCGTCTCAGACTGCTGAACCAAACTGAAGCATAGAGTGAGTTTTCCTCATGAAAACGGCTTCACTCTTCAGATCCCAGAGACGGATCCCAGAGACGGATCCCAGATAATGGACCTCAGAGAACAGATCCCAGAAGAAATGGATCCCACAAAACCGATCCCAGAGACAGATTCCAGAGATGGATCCCATAGATGGATCCCACAAAATGGATCCCACAAAACGGATCCCAGATAACAGATCCCAGAGATGGATCCCAGAGATGGATCCCACAAAACGGATTCCAGATAACAGACCTCAGAGAACAGATCCCAGAAGTAATGGATCGCACAAAACGGATCCCAGAGACAGATCCCAGAGACGGATCCCAGAGAACAGATCCCAGAGATGGATCCCAGAGATGGATCCCACAAAACGGATTCCAGATAACATACCTCAGAGAACAGATCCCAGAAGAGATGGATCCCACAAAACGGATCCCAGAGACGGATCCAACAAAACGGATCCCAGAGACGGATCCCACAAATGGATCCCAGATAACGGATCCCAGAGAACAGATCCCAGAAGAGATGAATCCCAGAGACGGATACCACAAAACGGATTCCAGATAACAGACCTCAAAGAACAGATCCCAGAAGTAATGGATCACACAAAACGGATCCCAGACAGTTCCCAGTGACGGATCCCAGAGAACAGATCCCAGAGATGGATCCCAGAGATGGATCCCACAAAACAGATTCCAGATAACAGACCTCAGAGAAAAGATCCCGGAAGAGATGGATCCCACAAAACGGATCCTAGAGACGGATCCCACAAATGGATCCCAGAGAACGGATCCCAGAGAACAAATCCCAGAAGAGATGGATCCAACAAAACGGATCCCAGAGACGGATACCACAAAACGGATTCCAGAGAATAGATCTCCGAGAACGGATCAGAGAGATGGATCCCGGAAAGTGGATCCCATTTGGCTGGATCATAGACATATATATTACTCATGAATATACTATCATGTTAATAATATTGTATGTAATAGTACAATAGTAATACTATACATTATATCTTAATAATATGGCTGGATATGAAAATAGATGCTATCTCCTCTAAAGACTCACTGCAGAGACGCTGAATCACAAACTACTTTGTAGTTTAAAGACCCACTCTGATGGAAATGCTGTTTTTAATGTTTTATCTTGTTCTGATGGAATTTTCTTTATTCAAATCACTGAACACAAGAAATCACAATCACTAAATCACACAAACAAAAACACAAAGACACACAAACACAAAAACACACTCACTCCCAAAGGAAAACATCAACATCTCTGAATGAAAAACACATAAATGTTTGTGCGTTTGGAGTCGACAAACACACAAATGTTTCTCCATGGGGGGGGCTGACTGTTGGACTTTATCAAACCCCCCCTCCCTCGTTTCAGCCTCCACTCCTCCCACTTCCTGCTGATTTCACCTCCTCCTCAGCTCCTCATAGAGGATCTGTTTGTTCAGCACAAAGCTCCTCTTTGTTAGACTCGGGTCTTTCTATAGCTCTGCTCTGCTAACTCCGCCCACATCTTTACATTTCTGAGCCAATGAGAGCTGAATGCTCACGGCTGAGCGGACAGACATGGAGGTTGGTCCTCTCCAAACTGAAGCTGAAAATGTTGGTTTGAGGTTTTCTTCCATGTCAGAATGTGTGGACTCTGAGGACCGGTTCCTGTGAGCAGAACCTCTTCAGAACTCAGACCGGTTTTCATGGTTTAACCTCCAATCCAACTAATAACCTCCGAACAGAGAGACACAGAGTCGTTTTTCTGGAGTCTTTGGTTCAACCTAACCTCAGATTCAAACCTTTGATTCTCATCCTGGTCGGACACTCTACCACTGGTCGCAGCTCCACAGGTTTATGCAGACTTCTAAATGGGGTTAGAACGGCACACAGAGCTGTGAGGAGAAGGAACCAGAGAGCTGGATGTTTGTTCCCTCAGACCTTCAGGAGAAGAGACGTGTCTGCATGTGACCACAGCATCCCCACTGGTTACCATGGAAACCAGTCTGAACAATCCCAGGTTTTTCCTGTTGTCAGGATAAACCATCCAGGAATTTCCTCAGAGGAATCACCACTATGATCCTTGAACAGTCAGGACCTCCATCATGGATCCACCTGGTTCTGATCCTCCATCAGAACCTCTCTCCTGACAGTTAAACGGGACAGAACCTTTATTTCTGCTCAACTCTTTATGAGACTTTAAACTCTCCATCCTGTCTGACTGAATATTTGCAGTAAACTCCACTTCCTGTAGAGGTCTACCTGTTCTAAGCAGCAGCACCAGTTGGATCCTGATCTGATTCTAATCCCCAGGATCAGGCGAGCTGACCTGTTAACCCGACTGGACCTCTTTCCCTCATGCAGGAAGCAGAGCGCAGATGAATTATTCATGACTGAGCTTCCTTTGTGGAGCCGTGTCAGCGATAGGAGCAGAACCACTGATGCGGGGAGGGGTCACGGCGCCTGAACAGAACCAGAACCCGGTTCTCTCTGCTTCTGCTTTGAAGGATGATGTCATTTCCTGTCCTGGTGGAGTGTCTCTCCTCATTGTTTCACAGTCAGCGATCTGTCATCAGAACCTGCAACTCATCAGTCCGTCCCCCCCCCCCCATCTGGGAAGAACTGAAGGCAGACATGCATCCGTACCTGTGTGAGCACGTGCAGCGTGCACGCATGGATGCAGGTCATGTGATCGCCTCTGGGGAAGCGTGGTGTCTCAGGTGTCCTGTCTCTGTCTCTCTAAGCTCCGGTCTCTTCAGGAGCTGAAGGTTCTGGAGGACGAGAGATTCCAAAGATCAGGCCTTCAGAGTCAGGCACGGAGGTGGGAGTGTGATGGTCCGTCAGTCTTAAGACCTGCTGAGGAGAGGTCAGTCTGTCATCAACAGAACATTTGGAGGTGAGATCAGGATTTACAGACAGGAACACACTGCCCCCTGCTGGTCATCGGCTGTTACTGCAGGTCGAGGATTCTCTGTTTTTCTCTTTAAATGTTGATCTTTGATGAAACTCCTGATATTAGAGCATCAATGTGAACTCTGAGGACAGGAATCATTTCACACCAAAAACTAACATTTGGAGCCAAAGCTGGTTGAATCTTCCAGGATGAATGTGGTCTTCACTCTACATGGGGATGATCGGACCGGTTCCGGTTCACTGAGGTTTGTCTAGCTGCTGCAGGTGTTACTGAAACAGGGAGGAACCTGGAGACAGTGATGGACTGTTGGAGCCAGTGTACAAAAATAAATTACAACTTTAAATCTCGTAAATATTTGACAATAAAGTTTCATCTGTTATATTACTAGAATAAAGTCGTATATTTATGACTCTGAAAGTCATGGGCTAAATTTAGGATATTTAGGATTTTTTCTTGTAAATTTTCAAGATTAAAAGTCGTAAATTCCCAAGAAAAAAAACGTATAATATTGTTTTTGTGTTATTCCATCGTATCGAACACAATCTTTCAGATGAAATGTGTCAGGGTTTCCTCAGATCAGGTTCATGGTCGTTTCTGGTTATTCAATGTTTGGAGAAGAAAAAAATGATATCAGGAAAATGTTGGAAAGATGTTGGCTGCACGGTGGCGCAGTGGTTAGCGCTCTCACCTCACAGCGAGAAGGCCCCGGTTCAAATCCCGGCTGGGACCTTTCTGTGTGGAGTTTGCATGTTCTCCCCGTGCATGCGTGGGTTTTCACCGGGGACTCCGGCTTCCTCCCACCGTCCAAAAACATGCTTCATAGGTTCATTGGTGACTTTGAATTGCCCCTAGGTGTGAATGTGAGAGTGAATGGGTGTGATTGAGGCCCTGAGACAGACTGGAGACCTGTCCAGGGTGAACCCCGCCTTCGCCCATCAGTAGCCGGGATAGGCTCCGGCAACCCCGCGACCCCGAAAGGGAAGAAGCGGACAAGAAGATGGATGTTGGAAAGATTTGATAAAAACATTTGAAGTCCGTCGTCCTGGAAAGAATTTCACTTCCTAGAACTTGATTTTGGACCCAAACTCTCCTTTTGGTTTCTGGATGATTTCAACCTCAAACCAGAACCTTCTCAAGTAGAAACGGATTCATGAAGACGTCAGAACCACAAACAGAATGAAGACGAGAACGATCTGAGGAGGAAGAGGAACCTCAATGAAGCTGGAGCCATCCCGAACCAGGGAGAACCAGTGCAGAACCTGTCCGGAACCAGTCCAGAACCAGTGCAGAACCAGTGCAGAACCAGTCCAGAACCAGTCCAGAATCGGGCCTGATACTGACGTCATGATTCGACTATAACTGAGAACCTTCACAACCTCTAGAAGAAAAAAAACAAAACATTTCCTCCTCAGAGAATTCGCCTCATCTGATCCAAACTACAAAGATGAAGGATCGGTTGAAGTTTCTTGGTTTGAACTCGTCAGTAAATTCTTCTTTTCTTCCTTCGGGTCACATGATCATCGAGTAAACATGAAGGATTCACCTCTTCAGGTACTAACGGTTCCAGAGGGTCACTTGGAGCAGCAGTTTCCTTCTCAAAACACTGGGGGGCAGCAGCGCTCCTTTCAGGGGGGGTTCTCTCAGCTCAGCTCAGACCGTCACTGGTGGAGACAAGACGTCCCAGGAAACCTTCTGATCTTCCTGAGGAATGAGAGGTTTCCTGATGAGGTCTGGTTCCACCACCAGAGGACCTGCTGTGTCCGACCGTCTGGAGAGTTCTGAGTCCAGGTCCTCAGCATCTTCACCTGAACTGAAAGACCAGCATCCATGAGATGAAGATCCACTCAGAGGTCTTTAGAGAGTGACGCATGGTCCAGTCTTGTCATGATCCTCAGACCAGATCAGATCATTGAAGAACATCACGACTTTCTCCTGACAGCCTCAAACTCGTTCTCATGGCGTTCTCATGGCTGCAGCTCCGCCAGCCGCCACTGGAACGCCAACGCATCGTTACTGGGAGAGACTTGAAAGACGAACGCTCGTTTCAGACGAGGGTTTGTGGCTGCTGTGGTCGTCATGGTAACAAGTCAGAGCAGCTGATGTTTGGATCTGTGTTCAGACATGAGATTCTTCCCATCACCTCGGCTCAGAAACTCAAGTCCACTGTGAGTATGACAGGCAGAACCCGAGTTCTGACCAGGACTCCACCTGAAGAACCTGAGACCAGATCCTGAAGTCCTCCAGGTCTTTGGTCAGATCCTGATGCTTCAAGCAGCTCCAACAGGAGGATTCCACCGACTCACCACTCCTCCATCCCATAACACTCATTCTGTATGAAAATGGTGCATGTCTCAGGGCGATGGTGGGAATCCACGGAATCTCATCAGTGGGATCATGGTTGATCTTCATGGATCAGCTGAGATGTGGCGTTCCATGACTGGATGAACAGACTTCTGCTTTAATGAGGCGTTCAGGGACAGCACTCTGACCACGTGCGTGTCCATGAGCGTGCACGTCCAAGAGCGTGTGTGTCCATGAGCGTGCACGTCCAGGAACGTGTGTCCATGAGCGTGCACAACCAGGAGCGTGTGTGTCCATGAGCGTGCACATTCATGAGCGTGCACGTCCAGGAGCGTGTGTGTCCATGAGCGTGCACATCCAAGAGCGTGTGTGTCCATGAGCGTGCACATCCAAGAGCGTGTGTGTCCATGAGCGTGCACGTCCAGGAGCGTGTGTGTCCATGAGCGTGCATGTCCAGGAGCGTGTGTGTCCATGAGCGTGTGTGTCCATGAGCGTGCACATTCATGAGCGTGCGTGTCCATGAGCGTGCACGTCCAGGAGCGTGTGTGTCCATGAGCGTGCACGTCCAGAAGCGTGTGTGTCCATGAGCGTGCACATTCATGAGCGTGTGTGTCCATGAGCGTGCACGTCCAGGAGAGTGTGTCCATGAGCGTGCACATTCACGAGCGTGCACATCCATGAGCGTGCACGTCCAGGAGCGTGTGTGTCCATGAGCGTGCACGTCCAGGAGCGTGTGTGTCCATGAGCGTGCACATTCACGAGCGTGCACATCCAGGAGCGTGTGTGTCCATGAGCGTGCACGTCCAGGAACGTGTGTCCATGAGCGTGCCCGTCCATGAGCGTGCCCGTCCATGAGCGTGCACGTCCATGAGCATGCAGGTCCATGAGCGTGTCCAATCAGCAGTGAGACAGCAGAGCTGTGCGAGAACGTCCTCTCCAGGTCCAGCATCTCCTCCAGACCTCCTGCAGCAGCGGAGCTGAACGTTGGACTCCTTCAGTCCTCAGAGTCTCAGGAGTTCCAGCAGGTGAGTCTGGAGGAGGAGGAGCTACCTGCAGAAATCCAGAGCTGCTTGAATCAGCAGCTTCACTGAGAATGAGACTGAACCAGAACTGATGTCAGGTTCTGTTCTTTCTAGTTTGAGATGAAGCTGTCTGCCCCCCCCATCATAAACTGCACTTATGCTAACAGAGAAGCCCTGGAGCTCGCCTGCAGGCTTATGTTACCATGGAAACAGGTTCAAACAGCCAGCTCAGACAGATGCGGCGCTGGAGCTGCAGCTCTGATGATCCAAAACCTCCTGGAAGAAAAAGTCTTCCTGAAGGAGCGTTGGTGTTTACATTTAAGTCTGTTTAAACTGAGTAAGACCAGAGGGTTCAGGTCTGAGTCTAGGTTCAGGTCTGGGTCTGGGTTCAAGTCTGGGTTCAGGTCTGTGTTCAAGTCTGGGTTCAGGTCTGGGTCCTAGTTCAGGTCTGGGTTCAGGTCTGAGTCTTGCTCTGTTCTCCACCTCTGAACTCCTCAGTTGTTCCAGAACTCTCCTCACTCTCACTGCAGTCTCTTGCAACAGGTGAACTCGGTTCTTCTCACCTGCAGATCCACCTCCTGAAGGAGCACGTCTCAGCAGGTGGTCATCATGTGACCTGGCTCTGGAGGTCAGAGGTTCCTGTTCCCTCAGGTGAAGAACTGGAATTCTGGCGGCTGCTCTGGTTCTGCCTCAACACAATCACATGATCCATCTGCAGGTTCTGATCGTCACTCTGGGCCTGCTGGCTCTGGTCGGTCCTGAGAAGATCTGAAACTGTGTGGATCTACTGGAACAGAACTTAGCGTTTTTATTCTGATTGTAGTAATAAAATGATGATATTCTGGTTCTGTGAACACGAGTCCAAGAGCAGCAGAAGATACACACAGATGGAAGGACAGGGAGAGGTCAGAGGTCATCCAGCTGTCAAAGGAGATCTTCTGGTTCTGCAGATGGAGACGTCCTCTGCTGAACTCCTCTGTGCCGGTGATACCAGCACCTCCCAATAGCAATCGGACCAGAACTCGTCTGGAACATTCTGACAGTAAAGCTCTGATTCATTGACAAGGATGGAGGAACCGGGTGGAACTGAGTGGAACCGGGTGGAACCAGGAGGAACCGGGTGGAACCGGGTGGAACTGAGTGGAACCGGGAGGAACCAGGTGGAACCAGGTGGAACCGGGAGGAACCGGGTGGAACCGGAAGGAACCAGGTGGAACCGGGGAGAACCAGGAGGAACCAGGTGGAACCGGAAGGAACCGGATGGAACCAGGAAGAACCGGGAGGAACCAGGTGGAACCGGGACGAACCGGGTGGAACTGGGAAAAACCAGGTGGAACCAGGGGGAACCGGGAGGAACCAGGAGGAACCGGGTGGAACCGGGTGGAACCATGAAGAACCGGGAGGAACCAGGTGGAACCTGGAGGAACCGGGTGGAACCCGGAAGAACCAGGTGGAACCAGGTGTAACCAGGAGGAACCAGGTGGAACCAGGAGGAACCGGGAGGAACCGGGTGGAACCGGGAGAAACCAGGTGGAACCGGGTGGAACCGGGAGGAACCAGGTGGAACCGGGAGGAACCGGATGGAACCAGGAAGAACCGGGAGGAACCAGGTGGAACCGGGTGGAACCGGGTGAACCAGGTGGAACCGGGAAGAACCAGGTGGAACCAGGGGGAACCGGGAGGAACCAGGAGGAACCGGGTGGAACCGGGAAGAACCGGGAGGAACCAGGTGGAACCGGGAGGAACCGGGTGGAACCCGGAAGAACCAGGTGGAACCAGGAGGAACCAGAAGGAACCGGGAAGAACCAGGTGGAACCGGGTGGAATTGGGAGGAACCGGGTAGAACCGGGAGGAACCAGGTGGAACTGGGAGGAACCGGGTATAACTGGGAAGAACCAGGTGTAACCAGGAGGAACCGGGAGGAACCAGGAGGAACCGGGTGGAAACGGGAAGAACCAGGTGGAACCGGGAAGAACCAGGTGGAACCAGGGGGAACCGGGAGGAACCAGGAGGAACCGGGTGGAACCGGGTGGAACCGGGAAGAACCGGGAGGAACCAGGTGGAACCGGGAGGAACCGGGTGGAACCCGGAAGAACCAGGTGGAACCAGGAGGAACCAGAAGGAACCGGGAAGAACCAGGTGGAACCGGGTGGAATTGGGAGGAACCGGGTAGAACCGGGAGGAACCAGGTGGAACTGGGAGGAACCGGGTATAACTGGGAAGAACCAGGTGTAACCAGGAGGAACCGGGAGGAACCAGGAGGAACCGGGTGGAAACGGGAAGAACCAGGTGGAACCGGGAAGAACCAGGTGGAACCAGGGGGAACCGGGAGGAACCAGGAGGAACCGGGTGGAACCGGGTGGAACCGGGAAGAACCGGGAGGAACCAGGTGGAACCCGGAAGAACCAGGTGGAACCAGGAGGAACCAGGAGGAACCAGGTGGAACCGGGTGGAACCGGGAAGAACCAGGTGGAACCGGGTGGAATTGGGAGGAACCGGGTAGAACCGGGAGGAACCAGGTGGAACTGGGAGGAACCGGGTGGAACTGAGTGGAACCGGGAGGAACCAGGTGGAACTGGGAGGAACCGGGAGGAACCGGGTGGAAACGGGAAGAACCAGGTGGAACCGGGAAGAACCAGGTGGAACCAGGTGGAACCGAGGGAAGGTTCTGGACCAGTTGGTGGATGTGCTATTTTCACTGTTTCTGAACATTATCTCCTGATTCCAACCATCTAAAGATAACAAATATTAATGTTTCAAGAAGACGACAGACTTCCTGACCGAATCTTTCATGAGAAGATTCATTCTCAGATTTCAAAGGAAAACTTCCCTGAACTTCATTTCCAGCTGAGACTCTCAGATCTGAACCTTCTGGATCTTCCTGAAGTTTCATCGTCGTCAGTAAACCATTGTGTGGTAACTGCAAGGACGGGTCCAAAATGTGGTTCTGAAAGATGATCTCCTTCGTCTCTCTCAACGTGCTGCAGATTCTCTGTGAGCCGGGCCGGACCCTGTAGGTCCAGTTTAGCGTTCTGTCCATCATCCTGCAGGTTTCTGCACCGATGGAAACTATGAGGAGAGAAAACGACGAGACTTCTGTTCTCCTCAGGAAATCTGATGGAGCTGCAGGGACACGTGTACATGCATGTGTGCACGTGTGTGTGCACGTATACATGTAATCATGCATGTGTGCATGTAGTCATGCATGTGTGCACGTGCGTGTGCACGTGTCCATGCATGTGTGCACGTGTGTGTGCACGAATACATGTAGTCATGCATGTGTGCACGTGCGTGTGCACGTGTCCATGCATGTGTGCACGAATACATGTATCCATGCATGTGTGCACGTAAACATACATGTGTGCACGTGCGTGTGCATGTGTCCATGCATGTGTGCACGAATACATGTATCCATGCATGTGTGCACCTAAACATGCATGTGTGCACGTGCGTGTGCATGTATCCATACATTTCTCTCGTGGACGTTGTTGTCCTCCGATCTGAGGCTGAAGTGAAACGTTTTAGGACTTTTTGAACCTACGAACGGTTTGTTCTGTCTGTCGTGTCACACCAGATCGACCAATCACAGAGGAGAATCCGATTAAATCAGTCTGACGGATGACGTCTATGGAAGGAAGAAAACATTTTCATTGGAATCAACACTTAATGTTCAGAACAATAAAATCATCTTTAAATGTTATTAATTAAATGCTGATATTTGACAGATTGATCATGATTCTAATCCACAAACCTCATTGGATGAGAATCAGAGCCCGCCGTGCACATCAGACCGTGCACATGAGGTCACACGTGACTCCTCAGGATCCTCAGATGCTCCACTCCTGGTTTCAAAGACGGTATTATCCTGGACTGCAGTCCCTCCAACAACCATCAGGAAAAAGTCATGACTGTGACTCAGAGAAAGAACTTTGAAAGGAGGATATCTGAGACCTCTCTCCGCCTCTCCCAGAGGATCAAGAATCCCACTACGGATCATTGCCCGGTGTTCCCGGTGTTCCCGGTTCTTCCCTCCTGCAGACGATCACGGCTGCTCGGCTGCACTAAATGTCATGGAGGAGTCTGTCAGTCCACAGCGGTCCACTGGGAGCAGAGGTCCAAACCCTGATCCTAATGAAAAGGTTCTACTGGACGACCAACAAACAGAACCTCAGCGCTGAGTTTGTTTTTGAGAAACTTCCATGTAGTTCTGAGGTTTCTGTTCTCTGAACAGCCAATCAGATCCTGATTGAGACGCTGGTTGAATGATCTTCAGGGGTTTGCCTCTCCAGGACAGAATCTGATCCAGAAGGATAAGATCCAGCGGATCAGAACCACACAGTCAAATAAACTTCATCAGAGTGTAGAGCAAGACAGAGGGAGTGTCCTGCTGTCATCCATCCATCATCCATCCATCATCCATCCATCCTCCACCCTCCATCCATCATCCATCCATCATCCATCCATCCATCATCCATCATCCATCATCATCCTTCATCCATCCATC
>NC_050520.1:476148-500599 GCF_002922805.2 Oryzias melastigma
CCGTCCTGGGATAGGATCTCTCCTTCATGTGGGAATCCCTAAGGTTTCTTCTTTTTTTCCTGACTCAGGTTTTTTTAGGAGTTTTTCATTACCGGGAGGGGGGGGTCTAAGGGCAGGGATAACATGTTTATGTAGTCTGTTTAGTTTTTAACTATTGTTTATATTTTGAAGCCCAATGAGGCAAATCTCTTTGTGATTTTGGGCTATATAAATAAAATTGAATTGAAAATTGAATTGAACACACCTGTACATACCTGTACACACCTATACATACCTGTGCACACCTGTACGCACCTGTACACACCTATACACACCTGTGCACACCTGTACACACCTGTGCACACCTGTACGCACCTGTACACACCTATACACACCTGTACACACCTGTACGCACCTGTACACACCTGTACGCACCTGTACACACCTGTATGCACCTGTACGCACCTGTCCACACCTGTACACACCTATACATACCTGTACACACCTGTACGCACCTGTACACACCTGTACGCACCTGTCCGCACCTGTCCGCACCTATACGCACCTGTGCACACCTGTACGCACCTGTACGCACCTGTACACACCTGTCCGCACCAATACACACCTATACACACCTGTACACACCTGTCCGCACCAATACACACCTGTACACACCTGTGCTCCTTACTGCTGAGTTCTGTTCAGTATGTGAATATAAGAAATATTTTGTTTCTGTTTTATTTACCTAAAGTCACTTTGTTCCTCTCTCCCTTTTTGACAGTCATACTTCTTTTTTAACTTTTGGTTTCACTGAAACAAACCTAAAGTTTTATGCTTCATCCTCGTTTTCTTCATCATCATCATCATCATCCTCCTTTTTACCTTTATTGTCCTCACTAGTCGGATCCACGTTTACATTTTGTGCACAGAAGTCTTGCAGACAAGTATCCGGTCAACACTTAGAAGTTAGTTTTATTCTTTTCCAACATGGCCGTTCTTCTTCTTCCTGTAGAAATCTGTGTCTCACAAACACAAACCGCGATGTCGCCCTCCGGTGGTCACTTTTGTGTCCTCTCAGAACCGGGCCATCTTCAGGACTTCATGAAAAGCTCCTTCCAGTCAGACTGTGGACCAGAGACGAGAACCAGGAAGTCAAACGTGTTCCTCAGAAACTTCTGGAATCCATCTGGACCTCAGCTGTCATCTCATGAGGAGAATTTTAAAGACGTTTTCAGGAAGTTTGTTGAGATCATCCACCAAACCGATTAGGATTCTGGTTCTGAGAGTCCATGTGTTCTGTTTACATCTATTGATGCAGAGATCTCTTCTCATAGACATAAAACGTCCACGTTTCCCCTTGAAATGAATGTTAGAAAGATACTGTCAGAATGATTTTACCACATTAGTTCCTCCCACTTATACCAAAACAGAATGTCCCCCCCCCCCCCCCCCCCCNAGAAGGAGGAGTAACTGTAAGAACTTTACCAGAAGTTATGCAACACGTCTGTATTTTTATTCCCATGCCGGCTCATTTACTGTAATGTGCTGGCGCTGCTCTCCTCATTTTTCAGCTTTGAAGCCGCAGCAGCTCGCAGGCGGGGCGGAGTCATGCTGCTGTCATCACACCTGGCCGTGTTTACAGGTTGGTTTGGTAACCCGGAGGTGTCTGCTGGTGCCACCGTGCCATTTGGGACGGCTCCACGTCTCTGAGGGAACGTCCAAGCAGCTTTCTTCCATTACGGAGCGGACGCAGCCAGGTGAGAATGATGCTGCTCGGTTCTGATCCAACGGCTGCAGAACTCCAGTCAAGAAGAAGAAGCTGCAGCCTGAGCTGACAGGAGCAGATGGTACATGGAGGCAGATGTTGATCAGGAGAATGAGGTCAGACGGATCAGATTAAACCAGAGGATGAAGGAGATGCAGCAGAAAGTCGAGCATAAACTGGGAGATCTGCTGACTGATGAGCAGCACGACCTCAGAAGACAGGAGGACCAATCAGGGGCGAGGAGCAGAGAGCCTGATGATGTTCTCAGACTTGGACATGTTCTGAAGAGAGCAGAAAGGAAATGGTGCTTCCATGTTAATCCAGAGACGCGCAGATAAGGATAAGGAAACTCCTGGAACCACAAGCTTCAGCAGAAAAGTTTATTGTGACTCCGGTAGGATCAGGATGGAGAGGAGCTGCAGGAAGAAGTCTTGGGTCCACAGGTGGAGTCTTCTCTCGGGGGGTGGGGGGGTTGATAGTGGAGGAAGAGAAGTGAGGGACGCTGGAGGACTGACCACAGCAGGACTTGATTGGAATCTTTAGTCTCCGTCTCTCCTTCACCGTAAGAATCCCCCGGAAGCTGCAGAGGATCCAGTTCCTCTTGATCCTGAGATGTTCTTCTGGTCTTTAGAGCTTTGAAGAACAAAACTGTGAACGAAATGATGAAGTCTTTCTGGTGGAGTGAAAGCTGAAACTGATGGAGCGATCAGCCGGGTTCGTTTACGGCTTCTGGTTTTCTGGAAGCCGGCTGCTTTGGGCCTCTGCAGGAAACATTTGGAAAGACGATGCCGTCCGTCTCTTTGGGTCAGAACCGGAAGATCCTCAGCAGCGTCGGTCCAGCCCACCGGGTCCAGCATGGAGCTGATCCATGGCGCTGTGGGCGTGGCTTAGGTAGTGTAGGAGTGAAGCCATGAGGGTAAGTGGACGGTTCCCTCCAGAAAACCCAGCAGCAGATCAGAGTGGGCCGGAGGGCCATTGCCATGGGAACCTGGTAATCCATTCTACCGACTTTATTAGCATCATTATGGAGGAAACCAAAGGGGGGGGGGGGGTAAATGTGGAGAACAGCTGAGGGGAACGGGGGTGGAGAGTGTGCAGGAATGGATTTTTGTTGTCTGAAGATGAGTTGGCGATGTGGGCGGGGTCAGAGCCTTCAGGCTCACAGAGCGGCGGTGGCGGCGTCTCTGATGCTCTGCAGCCTCAGAGGAAACGCCGTCTGTGTCTCAGTTCAGGCATGAATCAAGATGTTTGTGCTTTTGGGGTTCAAGCTCTGGATAAAGATAATGACTGAATCTCAGTGGATCACTGAAGGTTTCAGGGTCTGATGGCGACGGTGGAATGTGGGCGTCGCCCTAAATCTCAACATTTAACTTGTTTTGTCTTCATTTACAGCGTGAAAGCGTCAGAATTCAATGATTCTGTTTTTCAGAACGTGAAAACTTTCAGTAACTTGGTTAGAACTGTTCAACTGTTACTTCTTGTATTTTTGGTATTCATAAACTTGTTTAACTATGAAAACGCCCGACAGGAAATGAATGAGAATTTGCTGGAATCCTTCAAAAAATGAGTTAAATTCTGTGTATTCTTTCAATTAGAGACACAGTTCAAACTTTCAAGTGTTCAAGTACTGGGTTTTTTAATTTGGCGACATGCTAGCTGGGGAAGACCCAGGACATGCTGGAGAGACTATGTCTCTCCAGCAACGCCTCGGGGTCCCCCCAGAAGAGCTGGAGGAAGTGGCCGGGGAGAGGGAAGTCTGGGCATCTTTGCTCAGACTGCTGCCCCCGCGACCCGGTCCGGATGAAGCGGAGGAAGATGGATGCTAGCTGTTCTTCATTTAGACATTTTTTCCAGTTTTGTAGGTTCATATTTTAGCATTATCCCAACTTTTTGGGCAAAAATCAAACATTTCTCCAGTTTTTGGGCTAATTTAGCTTAAATTTTGGTAAACATCAGCTGCTGTTAGCATTCACCACATCCACAGTATTGACACTTCATCATCACCGGTTGTTGAAAGGATTCGTATTTGGACCTCGATGAACACAGGAACAGACGTGGTTTCAAAGGGTTTATTTGGCTCCGGCAGGATGAAGAATTCGGGGATGACAGCAGGAGCGCACTAGGGGAGGAGAGACGTGAGGAACGGACTCAGGAACAGGTTAGGATCTTACTCGGTGGTGTGATCAGAGTGGAGGTGGAGGGTGGTGCTCGGGATCTCTTTTAGGCCGTCCCAGTAGAATTGGCAGGAGGCAAAGGTGCTGGGGTAAGACTCATGGAAAGAACGATTCCAGTTCCGGGGATTTCTCAGGTCAGTCGGTATCCAAGGTTCTCGTGAACGGGGTCGCTGTTGCTCCAAGGACGAGTTGAGACAAACTGACTCGTCTGCAGGCAGCAGCTCCTACTAACGGGAGGTAAACAGGTGTTGGTGATCACCTGATCAGCTTCCCACAGAGTGTGTGGGGGGGGGCAGTACTGCTGTAATCCAGTTACCAAAGTTGTCCTCGGATCAGTTCTGTGCTGAAGATCCGGTTCTGTCATCACAGTCAAACGGAGTTGATTCCAAAGTTTCACAAACGCTTTGGAAGGTTTTCCCTCCAAAGACGCATTAGTTTGATCCGAGTGTTTAAAGAAAATCGTTCCTTATATATTCATCAGAATCCAGTCATACAAAGTGTTAACGTTTTCCATAAATGTAATCTTGAACTTCTACAGCAGCAAATAAACGGTCCTTTCAAAATAAAATACCCCTGTGTCAATAAGATCCTCCTGCTGGATCAGATTCACTCTCAGAACTTTAACTCCAAACAGCAAGAAGACAAGAAAAAGTGATTTGAGCTGATTCTGATGATCAGCTGTGACATTATGTTTAACATTTAACCATCATTTTACTGAGTTATGATGTTCAGGAGGAAAGATGAAACAAGACCTCGACGTTTGATTGAATGTCAACAGATCGCTTCAGTTTAAAAGTCTAGGAATAAAAAACTATTATGATTCCTATTTTTCTTCAGAGCCACACAGGAAGTCTAAAGAACCACATGAGGTCTGTTGTGCAGCCATGAAGGTATTTTTACTATCATATTAACAGAAAAAGTAATACTGTGAGACGTTACGGCTCTGACAGGCAAATCAGTCTGAAGTCTAGAGGATCACCACAAACATCTAAAAACTGGAGACGAGGAAGATGAAGAGTTTTACTAAAGAACAGAAGAGAAAAACAAAACGAAATTATTTCTGTCTGGTAAAAATACAAACAAAGAGATTGGAACCTTGAAACAGAAGATAAGTCACTCCTGACCCAGACTGGAGCGCCTGAGTCAGCAGCTCCAAGACCTAAATAAAAGAAACAAAGCAAGTCTCCAAATGACTACCAAGGTCCAACCCCAAACTAAAATAACAAAACTCAGCAGTGGAAGACTGTTGAGGACAAAGAGAGGAAAAAACAAAACCAAAACAAAGTCCAAGTCCTCCTCCTCCAAGTCCTCCTCCTCCAAGTCCTCCTCCTCCAAGTCCTCCTCCTCCAAGTCCTCCTCCTCCAAGTCCTCATTTTCCAAGTTCTTGTCCTCCAAGTCCTCCTCCTCCAAGTCCTCCTCCTCCAAGTCCTCGTTTTCCAAGTTCTTGTCCTCCAAGTCCTCATCTTCCAGGTCATTGTCCTCCAAGTCCAAGGTCTCGTCCTCCAAGTTCTCATCCTCCAAGTCCACGTCCTAGTCCTCCAAGTGCTCGTCCTCTGAGTCTTCGTCCTCCAAGTTATTGTCCTCCAAGTCCTCGTCCTCCAAGTCCGTCCCTCGTCCTCCTCCTCGTCTGGTTGAGGTTCTCCTCTGGTTTAAATAGGCAGCAGGTGTTAATCAGGACGATGGTCCTCACCTGTCAGGTGAGCAGAATCAAAGGATAAGGAACATCTGATGAGACGTCATCCATAAAACTACAAGTCCCAACATGAATTGGAATGAGGCCTCATTCTAAACCCGACCAGCAGGGGGAAGGTAAACATGGAAACTTCCATCCTAGGATTCCACCAGGAGGTCCCGAAGGCCTCAGGTCAAAGGTCAGGGCCTACAGTCAGGAGGAGACGTCTGGATGGATCCTTCACTGCTGAGGAACCTCTGACTGTTCTTATATTTTTGCTGCTCTGCGCTCGCCGCCTCAGTACACATCAGAACAACAGTCCCCCCGCAGGTCGACCTGCGGCCCTCTGGGAGGCGGAGCAAGTCCTCACAAAGACGCCGTTTCCTCCCTGCAGCCGTCTAAGTACTCTGTTCTTAGAGAGACCCGGGTCTACAGTCGGGTTCTGTTCAGAGGTTCTGGTTCAGCTCAGATTTAACCTTTGACGACGTGCATCTTCAGCTCAGAACTTATACTAGATGAGAGCAAAAACAAAGTGATTTTCTCAGGAAACATTCAGGTTTGAAGCGGTTTGCTGACAAACATGAACCTTCAGTGTCTGCTCGGAGGGAAGTTCTGCTGACTGAAGGTAAACAGCAGAACTCCTTCTGACAACAACCACAGAAACTCAGAGCAAACTTCAAAGATTTCATTCCAGTTCCCCGACAACAACTGGAACACTGTGGCAAACGTGATCATCAGGCGACTGTTGAAGGACGTGAAATGGAACCACTCCTCACATATTCATCGGTAGCTGTCATTCTGGTTGGTCTACATCTATGTTTCCATTATAATCTTCAGCTTCTTCACTGAAACATTTGGACCTTTGTAAAAATGTGTTCAAAAACTCCATCAGTTCCTTCACAGAACCGCTTTTCACTACCAGAACCTCATCGGATCTCCCTTTTTCCATCAGAGGATGAAGATGTCGTGACTTTCGTTCCAGCAGAACATCGTCCGTGTCCTCACTCAGCTCCTCAGCAGTTTGGTTTGTTAAACCTCTGAAATGTCCAGATGTTTCTGTTCAAGAGAAAGTCCTTCAATGCAGCACCTCAAGTCCAAATATCCAGAACCATAAACCAATGAAGCAAACATGTTTGAGGAACAACGAGCTTCAGCTCAGAGAGATGAAGCCCGCTTCACCTGCAGCGTAAAGCATTTCCTCTAGCACGACCTTCAGAACCTCCTGGTTCTGATTCAGTGAAGCGACTGAAGAATCCGACTGAAGACCATCAGGTCTGCAGTCTTCACTGTCCTCCAACAGCAGGAAAGTTCAGGTGGACGGGAACGTTCTGAGCCGCTCATCATGTCTGGAACGACATCAGTAAATGTTTACATCTGTTGGTTGGTTCCGCATTGCTGCCAAAAACAAACACAGAAAAGAACAAAGACTTTCCATTCCTGGTCAGAGTCTCATCAGACTTCTCTCTACATTCCCACAGAAATAACATTTAACAGAAATTATGGTTTTTAATTTCTGAAGCCCCAGTGAAGGTCAACCTGAAGCTGTTCTAACCTAAAACATCCATCGTCCTCCTCAGTCATCAGAGAACTCTCACATCCTCGTCTGAGCGGTTCTATTGTTTTCATGTCTATAACTGGAGGCACATTCAGGTTCTATTGTTTTCAAGTGACCCCAGACGGGTCACGTGACCCCAGAGGAGTCAAGTGACCCCAGAGGAGTCATGTGACTCCAGACAACTCGAGTGTCCTTTATCCACCGTGACATTATTAAAAGACATCACCTGAGCGGATAGGAAGAACTTAATGCTTTAAAATCTTCGTTCTCATTTAAATTATTCTTATTATTTATTCTGTTTTCTCTAGTATGTCAGTCATGTTCTGCAGACATGGACGGGTCCGTTTTCCTTCAGTGTCCAGACCAAATCTTAACGTTTGAGAGAAAACGGAGACAAAGTTAAACGCTGGAGTGGAAACCAGAGACTTTCCCTCAGAAACTTTCACTTCTTCTCCGTCTGCTTTATTTCTGCTGGTGTCCAAACATGGAAACATGCATGTTCCTCAGCCTTTAGCAGGCCTGAGTTCTTCTGACGGCACCAGCGCCGCTGACAGGGGAGCTAAAGGCAGTTCAGAGGCAGGCGGCAGGATGACGAGTGAACAGCGGGTCTCAGGGGAGAGCTGGGTTAACCACCAACAACCAAAGGCTTTCCAGCAACAGCCGCACGCCGCTTTTGACCAGCGCTCTGCCAGCACAGTGACAGCAGGGCGGGGCCAGCAGAGAGCGTTGGTACCAGGAAACATCAGCCGTCTGGTAGAAGGAGCCATCAGTCATCTTGTAGGAGGAGCCATCAGTCGTCTGGAAAATCCAGGCAGGAGGAGCCATCGGTCATCAGGTAGTTGGTCACTCACCTGTAGACCTCCATCATTCACCTGTAGACCTTTATGACTCACCTGTAGACCTGTGTCACTCACCTGTAGACCTGTGTCACTCACCTGCAGACCTCCTCCTTCACCTGCAGACCTCCGTCACTCACCTGTAGACATCCGTCACTCACCTGTAGACATCCGTCACTCACCTGTAGACCTCTGTCACTCACCTGTAGACCCCCATCACTCACCTGTAGACCTCTGTCACTCACCTGTAGACCTCTGTCACTCACCTGTAGACCTCCAACACTCACCTGTAGACCTCCGTCACTCACCTGTAGACCTCTGTCACTCACCTGTAGACCCCCATCACTCACCTGTAGACCTCTGTCACTCACCTGTAGACTGCCGTCACTCACCTGTACACCTCCATCACTCACCTATAGACCTGTGTCACTCACCTGTAGAACTCCATCACTCACCTGTAGACCTCCATCACTCACCTGTAGACCTGTGTCACTCACCTGTAGACCTCCATCACTCACCTGCAGACTGCCAACAGGCACCTATAGACCTCTGTCACTCACCTGTAGACCTTCATCACTCACCTGTAGACCTCTGTCACTCACCTGTAGACCTTCATCACTCACCTGTAGACCTCCGTCACTTACCTGTAGACTTCCACCTGCTGTCGGAACACAGTTTTTCTCAGATTCATGCGGTTCCAAAAGTCCAAAAACCTCCATGGTTTCAGTGTCCAATCACTTTCAGTCATTCATGTCCATAAGCTAGAAAGCAGCCCAGACCATAACAGCACTGCCACAGTGCTTTACTGATTTTTCTTGAGCTGAGTTTTTGTCTGACAGGGTCTTGTCTCCTGTATAGGTGAGACTACAAAACCCAAACACTTCTGCAGCATCAGCAGATCTGTATCTGATCCTCCAGAACTTTAAAGGTATACCTGTTGTTATCTAGGAATCAGGTTTGGTTCCCTCCAAACATTAGAGATACTCTTATCCTCCAGAGAAAGATCCAGCATTTGTGATCTGACTCTTATGTAATGTTTGCAGCCAGGCATTGAAAATGGGGGGGCGGGGTCTATAATCCCTTGCTGGGCCTCTCAGTGGCTCTGAGAAGATATCATAAATGTCTAATTTCAACTGTTTCCAGATGTGGCTGACTGAGGAGCAGAGAGAGGTTTCATAATCACATTAACCTTGTTTGTT
Organism: Oryzias melastigma; assembly: GCF_002922805.2. NCBI lineage: Eukaryota > Metazoa > Chordata > Actinopteri > Beloniformes > Adrianichthyidae > Oryzias > Oryzias melastigma. The sequence continues at coordinate 485,329 of NC_050520.1, forward strand.
TTTATTGGATCTTCCAGAAAAATTGGATCTTTAGTTTTTAGTGAGTTTGCAAAAGCTTTGTGTATAATAGTGATTCTTTTTATTTAGGGAACCCTTCAAAACAAGACATTTAAAAGAGGATTCTACTTCCAGATGCAGATGAAGTGCAAGCCTCCATTCTGTTCATAGAGAAGGTTTTGACCAAATCGAGGATCAGGTCAGAAGGATGAACTTTAAGAACCAGGAAACCATCAAAACTTTATTCTCTGCTTCGTCTCGGTTACTTTGACTGAAACTGTTTATGTTCAACACTAGATAACGATTTACTTCATTAAAAGAAATCAGTTCTAGTTCTGATTCCAATTGATTTATTGGTCTAATTTCTTCAGTCTGAAACGGGTTAGCTTGGTTCTAAAATCCTTGCTTTTTAATCAGAAACCAAAAATGTAGGAGATCAGGACGTGAAACATTCAATGAATAAACTTGAACAGGACAAAACCAGGAACAACAGGAACAGCAAAGGAAGACAAACCAGACGAGCTGAAATCCTGAGGATGATTCACGGAAAGAAGATAATCAGTAAAGGAAACAGGTGAGACGTTAACGAGAGAAACACAAACCTGGAAATTCACAAGAAAACTACTGAAAATGATGCAAAACCTGACAGCTTTTATGTACATTTACGAAAAAAAGAAATTCCTTTACAACAAGATCTGTTTGTGGATTTGATTACCTGGATTTCACTTTTTTAAGTAAAGATGGATTTTATTGGATTCATCTGAGACTCGGTTCTGTTTAGACGGATAGAAAACAGAACCTCTTAAATAAATTAATGATCAACAGTGGAGTCATCAGCGAAAACTGAAATGCTTCAAACAAACTTAACAAAAGAGTGCCGAGCGCCAGCTGAGATCAGCTGATGGTCGGACAGGAACATTTTCAGGAGAAGGCTTGAATCTCACTCTTTGAAAAGTCTCCTATATCTGTTTACGTTCTTCTTTCTGTCAGGAGGTTCACACGTCACTCGGATGCAGCTTTAAACTCCGACGCCGTAGTGAAGCCATTGTGGAGTTCAGTCCTGAATCGTCCTCGTCTGTCAGTGAGAGGCAGGAAAACTGCTGCTAATTCTGACATATCTCACAGTTTTTAGTCTCCAACGAGTCTGGAGCTGATGTGGTCACGTTAGCTGCAACCCAGAGCACAAAAATGTCTGATATTTGATACAAGCAACACTCAGAAAACCAAAAGAGCCCAAAGCCACAGAAAGCTACGTCACTTTTGTCAGTGTGAGATAAGTGTGAATCCAAAAAGGTGCTTGACATTAGAGAGCTGTGCTCTCTCTACATTTACGTCTCATAAAGTCCAGAATTGTTCCCCTGACATTAGCTGAGGTCACCTCAATCATTTTCTCAGCTTTTTCTGACAAAGTAATTTCTCTAAGGCCTTTTTGTATGGTTGTGGTTTTCTGAGCAAACAGGCTCCGTTTATTAGCCACTTAGCCAACGCTTGCAGTGGAAAATGCAGGACTGGTCCGGAGCTTGTTTTGTGCTGGTGCCGTTTTGTCCGATGTGGGAGTTCACACACTGACAAGTCTTTGAGGTCTCCTTTAAAACCTCAAGGTTATGACTACGGGACCCGAGCTCATACCCAGGACCAGGTCCCTGATGGAAACGTGGGAATGACTGTGATCTCTGGTTCTGATACTCCTGTAAGGCCATGAGTTACTTCATTATGGTCTGGAGACACACTCGCGTGTACTTTAATTCTAATGGACTGAACCAATAACCGATAAAACATTCAAACATTTGATCATTGTGCCTCAGAATCAGTTTCTTTAGGCCTTTCTTCACTGAGATGTTGAAGGATGTTCAGAAGGTTCTTCCACAGAGTGGGCGGGTTGTGTTTCCTCAGGATAGTTGGAGAAGTTTCCATCACACAAAGGTGGAACTGAATTGTTACTGAGAGGTTTTTGGGAGCTCAGAGTGTTTTTGAAGGGTTGCAGCAGCTGCAGGCAGTCCTCCAGCAAGAGGACATTTCTAAATATTCTATTACAGCTTTGGCACAAGACGAGTCAATAAAAACCTAATTAAAGGAATGTAACAGAAACCTATAGAGAGAAGTGTTAAAGGTGAATAATTCTTAAGATTTGGACCAAAATGTCACAACTGAGTATTACTGAAGAACAAAAAGTAGGGAATGCTGAATTATTTACGAGGTTCTGTTCACAAGCGTGCATGTTTCAGTCCAGGTGTTCATGTACGTTTCAGTCCAGGTGTTCAGGTATGTTTCAGTCCAGGTGTTCATGCATGTTTCAGTCCAGGTGTTCATGCATGTTTCAGTCCAGGTGTTCAGGTATGTTTCAGTCCAGGTGTTCATGTATGTTTCAGTCCAGGTGTTCAGGAATGTTTCAGTCCAGGTGTTCAGGAATGTTTCAGTCCAGGTGTTCATGTATGTTTCAGTCCAGGTGTTCATGTACGTTTCAGTCCAGGTGTTCATGTACGTTTCAGTCCAGGTGTTTGCACTTGTCGGATCAGTTCTCCTATGCATTTATTGTTAAAATAATTCAAGAGAACACGCCAAAGGTTTGGTCAAAGTTTCAATTTTTAGCTAATGCATCAAGTCATCAACCAGGTCAGTTTGAAGACTCGAGTGAAACATCAGTTAAACTGTTTCTTAATTCAGTCATGAATACATTATATTTTTTCCATAGTTTTTCAGAGAAAATGATGTAAATGGAATCAGAGAGAATGTTTGTCAGTAGGCCTGACCTGCTTCTTCTACCTCAGGCTGAAACTTTGCTCCATTCTTCTCAGAATTGTTTGTCAGAAACTTTCTTTCCTGCAACAAATCTGACATTGAAGGAGGAACAGAAACCAAAAACAAACAGAAGACATGGACTCCCGCACAGCCACAAACATTCTGATGTCATCTATTTAACCGTAGAGCACTGCCAGCCGTTGAGCTTAGCTTCTTTTAACTCCTCACAGCAGGAGTCAGCAGGAGGTGGAGTAGAACAAACAAACAGGAGGAGAAGGGCCACGACCAAATGGCCAACAGATGTTGGTCGTCCTCCAGCTCCGGGTTTGATGGCTTCATCTGTTAGCAGGAGTCCAAAGGGGGGAAAGGTTAGCTTAGCTTCAGGAGGTTTATTGAAATCACTTTAACCTGACATCCCATAATTTCACCAGAAGACAGTGTTTGATCGACACCAAAGAGACAATGACCTCCTGCTGGACGAGTGCTCAGCGATGGTCCTGCTGTAGACGATGGTCAGCCTGCAGCTGGATGATCCAGTTATTTACGTGTTATCTGTCTTTGTGTTTTCATAATCCACCAGGATCTGTGTGAATGAGACACAAAGGCGAAGATGTTCACACAAACGTTTGGATCGGTGTGCTGCTTGATGGTGCAGCGGTCGACGATACACTAACCACGCCCACTGCAATGGTACGTCCCATTTTCATGACCCTTGATGGCCACACGAGCCTCAAGGGAACTGTAGGATGCAGCCAGTCCTCTATGACCCTCCACGGACCCGGACCACCCAAAACCCTCAGAACCGGTCGACCCTCGTCATGAGTGGCTACAGAGGTGTCTAAATCCAGGCCTCAAGGGCCGGTGTCCTACATGTCCTCCAACCAACCTGCCTTCAAAGCTCCACACCTGATCCAGGCAGGATTTCTGGAAAAGCAGCAGGACGCCGGCCCTCGAGGCCTGGATTTGGACCCCCCAGCCTTAGACTGTCCCTGTGATGTTTTCTTCAGGGTGGACCTGCAGCTGCTGAGACCACAGGTGTGTTTTTGCTTGACGGGACTGAAGCTAACTGCAGGATCAGACAGGAATCCTCTGAGCTGCCTCCGAATCCCTTCAGGGATACCGGAGGATTTGGTTCTCAGGTAATAGAGCAGACCTGGAGGAGGAACAGACAGATTTGAGTCTGTTTTACAGACCAGGAGGAAGTGTTTTTCCTCTGTCAGTTACAGAAGAGTCAAAGACGTTCAAGATCTGTTCCAGGTTTGGGTTTCAGTGAGGAGTCACTGACTTCATGTCACGGTGGCTTTAGGACAGCTGTCCGGTCTGAATCCGGCTTTGATCCGCTCTGATTATCCTGGTCTGCCTCACCTCCTGTCCGTCTGCTCTGGTCCATGGTCCTTGTTAGAACGCCTCCTGCTACCGTCCTCTAGAAGATAGGATTTCAACCTTTCTCCTTAGAGTCTGTTTGATTCACTTCTGTGTTCTAAGGTGTGACGACGATCCTCACTTCTCAACGTAATCTGGTGAGTGTCTTAAAAAGGGTTGCAGGAATTCTCTCTCTTTGAGGACACGTTTGAAGTGTTTCAGAATGTTGTAACATCAGTTGTTTTCTCCTCATCTCCGCTTGAATTGCTGAGAATAATTTGGAGTTCCAGATGATCGCGAGCATCTATCACGTTGCTCAACAAGGAGGCAGTTTGGTTCTGAAACGGGGCAATTAGAAGTGATAAAGATGTTGGCGGGAGCTCTCGGGGATCGGATTTAGACGCTGGCACCGAGCACACTGGCAGTGAAACAACCCGGAGAGGACGGCTGCTGGCAGGAAGATCTCCACACATGGAACCAGGAAACTCCATCCTCCGATGTGCCGAGGAGCAAAACTTCAGCCAAGAGAGACGTCGTTAGTGAGGCTGAAGATATTCATCTGCTGGACTCGTGGAGTTTCTGCAGAGGATCGGGAGACTTTCTCTGTTTCAGATTCATTTATTAGATCTGGTTCATGAGCAGAATTGTAACAGAATCTTCTGCCAGCTTTACTTGTTCAGATTCACATCTTGATGGTTTTGGTTTTGACTCTGTTTCTCTGCCAACCTTCTGTCCACATCTGCTTCAGGAGCTTAGGAAGGCTTCGAGGGAACTGATGAAGAACCAGATGATTGAACCATCAGCTCCACTGGACGCCAGTCGCCAGCTTGGCAGCTTAGTGACTTCTCAGGACCTTCAGCGACTTCTCCTCTCAAAAGAAATTAGCCACAAATCTGGAGACTTTTCTGGATCAGATATGAAACCTTGTGATGTTCTGCCATGAGAACATGCTGTTAGGCTCCGCCCACCTCAAAGCAGTCAGTGTGAATGTCTGATCTACCACAGTTAAGGTCCAAACGAATAATGTGATGTTGCTTCAAACGACGGAGAGTCTGAGATCTTCATCTTCTTTATCTGTGAGAGTGTTCCTTGGACTGCACCGATCCTGGATCAAGGAGAAGGTGTCTAAGGTATCACCCCCCCAAAGACTCAGTGCAAACATTATGCTAATGATGTGATGATGTCATGTAGTGACTTCTAGATCAGACAGTAGCTACTGTTCTGACTGAGGAGTTGAAAACGCTCAAACTCCAGCAGATGTTTGGACCTTTTTACTGAGAAGATCATTGAAATGATCCATATTTCCATTTGGATCTTCAAAGCTCACGGTTTACCTTTTCCTGTAGGTTTTTAAGCCGATTCTTCATGGTTCTAAATGTCCTGCAGCATCAGAAGGTGTTGGATCCACAGGAGCGGCCAGACGTTCTGGTCTGGAGTGTGTTTTTGTTGTGTGTCTGTAAATGTTTTGGTTGAGGATTTGTATGTTTTTGTGTTTTATTTTTGAGTGTTTGTTTGTTTGTTTGTGGATGTTTATGGTTTTGTTTGTCTATGTTTGTGCGTCGTGTTTGTAAAATGCATGTTCACAGGAGTGTGTTCATGTTTGTGTTTTCATTTTTGATTTTAAACAGATCCAGAAAATTCCAAGTCGTTTCCTTTTCCATTCTAAACATTAAAAGAATTCCAGAATTTGTTAAAGTCTGTAGATTTGAAAAAGTTCAAGTCATTTCAGACTGAAGTCTTCGCGTCTTTGATGATTTTTATCGTGTCGTTTGGTATAAAGCATAAGATCAAATGTTACAGACACACAGTCACATTTAGACTGAAGACATGGAGGTGGGAGTGTCATGGTGTGGGCTGCTTTGCATCACAAAAGTTCCGTTTGTGATCAGAACCCTCATCACTGAAACAGCAGAAGAAGCTGAAGGTTTCTGCAGGTTCCTCTGAAGAAACGTGATGCAGGTTGATGTCTGTGTCACATGACTCAAGTCTGGGTACTCTCCTCATTCTGAGGAGCTGAACATCCATCATGGAGGAGAAACGAACACCTGTCCTATTCTGGAATATCTCCAGACTCTGGCCAATACACAGCTCTACCAAAAATGGAAAATAGATCAAAATCTGATCCGAATGGATCATTTCTCTAGCCACTTTACTTTCAGATAAACAATCTCTAGAAACAAAAAGCATGTTTTTGTTTTTGTTCTCCTCAGTCTGGACATGCGATCAAGACCACATCAAACGTTTATTCCACACTTCCTCAAGTTCTCTTTTTTTCTATTAAATTAGTTACTTTTAACTTTCTGACTTTTTTCTGTGAAGATCTCAGAAAGGTTTTTAATAATTGTCTATGTGTCTTTCTGGAAACTTTCAGTGTTTACGATGAGACACTCTGTGATTCTTACACCTCTTCGGTTTGCCTACAGACTGACCCCGGACCTGAACAGTCCTGAGGATCGGTCTGGATCGGTCTGGATCGGTCTGGATCGGTCAGAATCAATCAGGATCGGTCAGGATCAGTCAGGATCGGTCAGGAACATTCAAGATCGGTCTGGATCGGGGATCGTCAGGATCGGTCTGGATCGGGGATCGGTCTGGATCGGTCAGGATCGGTCAGGATCGGTCAGGATCAGTCTGGATCGGGGATCGGTCTGGATCGGGGATCGGTCAGGATCGGTCTGGATCGGTCAGGATCGGTCTGGATGGGGGATCGGTCTGGATGGGGGATCGGTCTGGATCGGTCTGGATCGGTCAGGATCGGTCAGGATCAGTCTGGATCGGGGATCGGTCTGGATCGGGGATCGGTCAGGATCGGTCTGGATCGGTCAGGATCGGTCTGGATGGGGGATCGGTCTGGATGGGGGATCGGTCTGGATCGGTCTGGATCGGTCAGGATCGGTCAGGATCAGTCTGGATCGGGGATCGGTCTGGATCGGGGATCGGTCAGGATCGGTCTGGATCGGTCAGGATCGGTCTGGATGGGGGATCGGTCTGGATGGGGGATCGGTCTGGATCGGTCTGGATCGGTCAGGATCGGTCAGGATCAGTCTGGATCGGGGATCGGTCTGGATCGGGGATCGGTCAGGATCGGTCTGGATCGGTCAGGATCGGTCTGGATGGGGGATCGGTCTGGATGGGGGATCGGTCTGGATCGGTCTGGATCGGTCTGGATCGGTCAGAATCAATCAGGATCGGTCAGGATCGGTCAGGATCGATTAGGATCGGTCAGAATCGGTCAGGATTGGTCAGGATCGGTCAGGATTGGTCAGGATCGGTCAGGATCAGAGGAGATTTGCGGATCCAAATGTCAGAAACTGTTTCATAAAACCATCAAACTGGAGCATAAACCCAGAAAAACCTCAGCCTTCAACATCTTTGGGGCTGATTAGGAGCTCTGAGCTGCTGTTCTGGGGCTGGGGGGGGGTCACATACTTCTACAACCATAAACGGATCACTTGTAATTGGTTGTGTCACCGGTTCCTCCTGCAGACTGCGAGCAGACTTTCTCTTTCTACATGATTGCAGGAAAACTGCAGTAAGTCGGCGGCAGTCGTTGACATTTTTCCCAGACTCTGGTTGAGGAGGGAAAGTCTTTTCCAATAATCTGTCGCAGTGAAGCTGAAGGTTCGGTGGCACTAATAAAACCGCCGTCCTTTCTAAATAAACCCGCCGTCACGCTCCTTCAGCAGCCAGCGGCTCGGCGCTGACTCAGATCCGAACGGACCAGAACGCTCCCAGAATCCACATTAGAGTCCAGTCAGTGTTTCCCTCCCGCGACCTTTGTCTGATGCCAGCTCAGAACGCTACGGTGGCCCTGAGGGTCAAACCACACCAACAACCGTTAACACAATAATTCCAGCAGGCTCGACGAGCCGCTTTTCTCCTTCACAATCTGCTGGAATGATCCTGCTAACGGTTGAAAAGTTACAGTTCGTTAAAGAAGCGTCACTCAGGTGTTAAAGCGTCAAAGGGTAACCAAACATCGAAGGCTGACTCCGCCCACAGCCAAAAGGTGAAAATCCAGTCAGAGGGGCGGGGCTGGAGCTGCAGATCATGACGTGGGACGATAGTTTGACCAATCACCAAATTCAACTGTAATACCTCGATTCAACCTGGAGGGGGCAGCACACAGATGAGCTATGAATTAAAAACAAAACAAATAATTAAACAAGAACACATTTTAAAAATCCCCAAACTTACAAAAATGAAATTAAATAAAAATGAAACGTGTTGGAAAACAAAAGTAATTTCCAGAAATCAAAACGCAAACAGAAGAAACGGGAAGAGGCCATTACGAACGCACGTCACTGATTGGATGATGACGTTTATCCATCATTTCAACTCACCTATTCTTTGTCATTAAGTGATACTGAATATTTTAGCCTTTTTTGTTTTGGTTTTTGGCTCTTTTGCAAATATTTTCACTAAATACTAGCTTTTTGGGCTAATTTAGGCTTTTTTCTGGTTTTTAGCTAATATTTCTGCTACATGCTAGCTGTTTTGGCTAATAGAGGCTTTTTATTTTTTAGTCCATTTTGTAGTTAAGCTAACATTTCAGCTACCTGTAGCTGTTTTGGCTAATTTGGGCTATTTCGTAGTTTTTTAAGCTGTTTTTGGAATTTAGCAAACATTTCAGTGACATGCTATCTATTTAGAAATATTCAGGCTTTATTCAGTTTTTTAGGTTATTTTAGAGTTAAGCTAATTGTTTAGCTACATGCTAGCTGTTTTGGCTAATTTGGGCTTTTTTTTCATTTTTTAGGCTATTTTGGATTTTGGCTTATATTTCAGCTACATCCCAGCGAACATTTCAATGTGGACCCCAGATGGTTTACCTGTGGGCTGAATTGGTGGGCCCTGGATGGGTTTGTCCACATGGCCCCTCTGTGTTTGCTCACACTGGTTTGAGTGGGCACTCAGTAGTCTGGCTCGCTGGGAAGCAGAGCCCCCTAACTCACTACGCTGTCCACCGGGCGGCCGGTTACCGTAGTGACTCAGACCACTGAGTCCCTACCTAAGCCAGTGTGGGCAAACACAGAGGGGCCATCAAGGGACCCGTGGACAAACCCATCCGGGGTCCATCAATTCATCCCACAGGTAAACCATATCGGGTCCACATAGAAATGTTTGCTGGGATATGCTAGCTGTTTTAGCAAATTTAGGCTATTTTTATTTTTTTAGGCTATTTTGGAGTTTAGCTAACATTTCCGCTACATGCTAGCTGTTTTGACAATTTTTGAAGTTAGGCTAATATTCAAATGCTAGCTGTTTCTGCTCATTTAGGCTTTTTTCAGTTTTTTAGGAAATGTTGAAGTTCAGCTGTTGTTTCAGCTACATACAAGCCATTTTGGCTAACCTATTTTTTTTTGTTCTTTTAAGGCTAATTTGCCAATTATCTTATATTTTAGCTGACTATCAGCTTCAGCATCTTCACACTAGCATTATCACAGGTAATGTTATATATCCAGTTCATAATTATGTAAAAAGTTACGGTTTAAAAGTTTTAAAATGTCGTTTTAGTGTTCAGTAAATGTTTCGTCTGTTCGGCCCGCGACCTCAGGTGTGTTTTGACCCCTTGTGTGATTGAGTTTGACCCCCCCTGATCTTCAGGATGAAATCTCTGAAGCTCCTCCAGGATTGGTCCATCTGAAGGAAGTGGGGGGGGGGGTCAGCAGGGTTCAGTGATCTCTTCATGTTCAGAGGTGGACAGCAAAAACAGGCGTTTCTGTTCTTTTCCATTTTATTACAAATTGAGATACAAAAGGTTCTGCGACGGCGGAACCGTTACATGGACGGACGGCCGGTTCTGGACTCCCCGAGTTTCCTCTGACAGATTTCCAGTTCAACGGAGACATTTCACAGAAACAAACGCGTTTCCTTCGACCTCACAAACATACCAACATTTACCAACGATAAATTAAAAAAAGAGATTACAGCAAATACCATTGGATCAAGGAAGGGGCGGGGCTTTCTGTTAACGCCCCAAAAAGAGAGCATATAATAATACCACGAATAGTACGCATAATAATTATTGTGAAATAAAGTTATCACTAATAAATAAATAGAACAGGATCTGAGGGAAGAAAAGGTCAAAGGTCAAAGACGTGCATTTCCAGCCGCCACCACTAGGGGGCACAAAGAGTCCCGAGAAATGCCTGAAGGACGGAAGACACAAATGGTGAAGCTGCAGCTTAGGCAGGACTGGGGGGGTCACAAATATTGCCCCCCAGAGCTGAACCCCCCCCAGGAAATGAAGGCAACATGAGAACGTTCCTAAAGACAGAGTCCTCACAGAGGCTCCAGGAACTCCAGAAGAACATGATTTGGTTTTTGTCAAAGTTCAACAGAAGGCACTTAGTCAGCTGGTCCACTGGAGACCAGGTCAGTGCTGACCCAGAGCCCGGGTCGGTCCACCGGAGCCCGGGTCGGTCTGCTGGATCATGGGCTCCAGCGGACTGATCTGGGACCTGGGGCGGTGCCATCCCAGGGGCCACCGGGACTTTGATGACTCAAGCCCCGGGTCCAGTTTGTCCCAGGTCCCAGGTAGTCCACTGGAGTCCTGGTCTGTGCTGACCCATGGCCCCAGGGCCAGGATCAGTCCGCTGAAGTCTGGATCGGTCCACTGGAGCCAAGGTCAGTGCCGCCCCGGGGCCCCCAGGTTAAGGCTGAAGCTTAAGCACGGGCCAGTGCCGCCCAACGGCCCCTGGGCCAGTGCTGAGCCAGGGCCCCCCCGTTGGAACTGCCCCATGGCCCAGATCAGTCCACTGGAGCCGGGGTCATGTTTGTCCCACGGCCCGGGTCGGCGCCCCCTCAGGGCCGGGTCAGCTGCGTGTAGACCGGCGCCTGCTCCCAGGGCTGCGGGCCGCTCTGGGGGACGGCCGGCACCCCGGCGCTGTCGGCGATGGGGGTGTACATGGGCCTCTGGCTGGGGCTGCTCATGTAGCTGAACGTCGAGTAGAGCGCAGAGCCCTGCCCCGCCCCCGCGGGGCTGTAGAAGGCCCCCCCCTGGGAGTCGGGGTATTCGTACTGCTGCGCCCGGGAGATGGGGGGGTACGAGGAGGAGGAGGGGCTGTAGTGCTGCAGGCTGAAGGGGCTGTAGGCGGCGTGCTGGGGGGAGCCCTGCTGCTCGCTGTAGTGGCTGGGACTCAGCTGCTCCGTCTTGATCTGGGTCCGGCGCTGAGCGGCCTCGGAGGCCCCGCCCGCCCCCAGGGGGGTCAGGGTGTGCTGCTGCTGCTGACTGTGGCCTTTAGCCATCCAGGCCGGACCCCCGCCCGCCTGCGGGCTGAGGGGGGGCCCGCTGCTGATGCTGTAGCTGCCGCTGTAGTTGACGGGGGCGGTGCTCCCGGGGGCGGGGCCCGGGTGCCCGTTGGGGGGGAGGTACTGGTCGAATTCGTTGACGTCGAACGTCTCGATGTGGGAAATGACGTCACTGCTCAGCTCGCTGATGTCCACGTCACGGAAGTCGATGTTGAGCTGGCGTCCGTGGGCGCCGTCCGGCAGCGGGCGCAGCCCCCCCTCACGCTTTAGGTCCATCTTTGCTGAGCTGTCAATCTTTGGGGTGGTGGGAGGGGTGGGGGGTCCCTGTGAGCCTGGGGGGGTCGACAGAAAGTTCAGCTTGACTGAACAAAACGGAGTCAGAGATGATGGACAGGTATCTCCTCACCTGAGTGCTCCGCGGGGGAGTGCACCTCCCCCATGCTGGAGGCGGGAGAGTCGGCCTGCTGCAGCGCTTTGAAGATGGCGTTGGTGGAGAGGTGCTCCCCGCCCTCCTCCGCCTCGCTGCCCCCGCTCTTCACGGACTTCCTCCGCCGCGGCTGGTACTTGTAGTCCGGGTGGTCCTTCTTATGCTGCACGCGGAGCCGCTCCGCCTCCTCCACGAACGGCCGCTTCTCCCCCTCGTTGAGGAGTCTGCGCGCGAGACAGCAGGGAAAGAATTTACAATCAAAGCGTTTGAAAACAGGCGCGCAGACAGACCCGGGTTTGGCGCACCGTGCGTAAAGGCGCATGCTTGCAGACAGATCCGGATCTGGCGCAATTTATTGGTGCGTAAAGGCGCGCGCCACCAGCCAGACTTCAATTTGGTACACCGTATTGGTGCGTAAAGGCGCGCGCCTGCAGACAGATCTGATGCGTAAAGGCGCGCGCCAGCAGACAGATCTGATGCGTAAAGGCGCGCGGGACCGCCCCTTACCTCCACAGCTTCCCCAGAGTTTTGCTGAGCTCCGCGTTGTGCAGGTGCGGGTATTGATCCGCGAGCTTCCTGCGCGCCGCCTGCGCCCACACCATGAAGGCGTTCATCGGCCTCTTCACGTGCGGCTTGTTCTTTGTAGATCCGTTTACGCGCACCGGCATCGGCACGAGGGTCCAGTCGTAGCCCTTCAGCACCTGAGACACCGCCTCGCGGATGCACGCGGGGAACTTGTCGTCCTCGTCCTTCTTGAAGTCGCCCAGAGCTCCGTCCGCGCGCATCAGCCCGTTTTCCCGGGGCCGGGTGTTCTCGGTGTCGGAGCCTGACCCGGACGGGCTGGACGGGGATCCCGCAGAGTCCTCGGACATGCTCGGGCTCGGGGCGTCAGAGAGACTCTTGTCTTGTTCCTCCGTCATCTTCAGGTAGGGGTCGAGGAGATTCATGCGAGAAGCGGATCTGTGCCAAATTACGCGTGAAATGATGGAGGTTGCTGAAGAGGAGGAGGCGCGAGGAGCTTCTTATCTGACTGGCGCCAAAGCAGCAGCTGTTCTCCTGCAGAACAGAACGAAGATGATCCTCCAGAGCGGCGCGTAAAACCCGCAGCTCGGTCCGAGTTCGGCTCTGGTCCCAGTACTTTGAACGGCTCCCGCGTACAGTCCTGCGCGCGCTCATGTGCGTGGAGCGGCGGAGGTTTTGCCTTTATGAGTCTGAGTGGGGAGGAAAGCCCCGAGCTGATTGGACGGCGGCGGGTGACGCAGAAGCGACGGAATCTGATCCCTCCTTTTCTCGTCCAAAAAACGCACACATTTAAGTCATTGGCGCGCGCGCATACCGCCGTCCAGGCTTGGTGTATACTAGACATTTTATAAAAATAGAGAGTTTTTTTCAAACTTTCAAAATGAAAAAAGTTAAAAAAAAATCCTGAAACTCAGGAGGATCAAGTTCTTCAGAAACAGCTGCAGTTACAGCCTCTGGTCAACAGGGGGAGACAGCATCCCAGAAACCTGCGGGGGGTGGGGGGCAAACAGCTTCTGAATTCTGTCGCTCATCTCGTTTCCAAATGAGCAGCAAACTGGATCCAGTACCCCTCCCCCCAACCCGAACCGAACCTGAACCGCTGCTTATGAAACAAAACTTTTCAAAGTTTCAACGTCTCCAAAACGTCTCCACCCTTCAAATGAATCGAATCTGGTTCTAAATGGACTCAAATCTAACGTTTACATGTTCTGCTCACTCATGAGGATTCCTCCAACGCAGGTTCTGCATGTCCACATGTCGGACTCCGACCGGGTTTGGGTTCCTTTGAGTTTGCAACAACAACCACAGAAGTTCTGAACGTTTGTCCTGCAGAGGGAAAAGTGATAGAAAAGTGATAGAAAAGGTGAAGGAAACATGAAGGAAAAATGGAGAGAAGAGTGAAAGAAACATGAAAGACAAGTAGAAGAAAAGTGATGCCGAAGTGTCAGAAAAAGTAGTGAAAGTGAAGAAACAAAGGAGGAGTGGAGGAGCACGACTCCCAGAAAATGTTGAAGGAAAATGTGTGAAAGTGAAGCCGAGCCGTTAAGAAAGCACACCTCACTTTCCACTGCGGACAGCTAAATTAATCATCTGAGTAATTTTCAGTTTTCAGAGCTCCTCGTGCACGCACACACGTGCACACTCCCTGTTCTGGTCCCGGTCAGTGATGGTGGGCTTGTTTGGTGTGGAGGTGAACATGCTGTCAGGCAGAAGCAGCTTCACGGCACGCCGACCCCCCCGCGGGCGGCTTCGAACGTCCTCCTGGTCAGACGCTGAGCTCCAGCCGCTCCTGCTCCTCTGGGATTGAACTGTAGGAGGCCGCGTGCCGCCGCTGTAGCAGGTCGCCGAGCACACGCCTGTGTGCTTGTGCAGCAGCAGGAGCATGAAAAGAAGCTGAGTCACTGAGGAGGAGGAGGAGACAGGAGGAGCAGCAGGAGGAGCAGCAGGAGGAGACAGGAGGAGACAGGAGGAGCAGCAGGAGGAGCAGGAGGAGGAGACAGGAGGAGCAGCAGGAGGAGACAGGAGGAGACAGGTGGAGGAGGAGGAGACAGGAGGAGCTGCTGAGCTGCTCCTCCTGTCTCCATCTCCGTTATTAAAGCAGGAATGCTGGAATGTTCTCTGACGTCGTTCCCATCAGGAGGGAGGAGGTGAAGCTGATCCAGGATTCCCTCAGAGGAGTTTCGTGACTCCTCCCTGTTTTGATGGATTCCTCAAAATATTTGGATCATATTTCGTTTACAAACAATAGTTAATGAAACGCCGTATTCTAATGTCTCAGTCGAGTCGGAGCATCAAACGAATGTTTCAGTGTTTCCGTCAGTTTCAGCAGAAAGACTGAAAACTAAAGGAAAATCCTGCAGATTTGAGAGAAAACTGACAGACTGGATTCTGTTTCTGTCAGTGAAACGCAGCGGAAAAACCATCTCAGGAACTTTGATTTCAATGCAAGGATTCTACCAATCACAGGAAAGAAGGAGGAGTGAAGGAGGAGTGAAGGAGGAGTAAAGGAGGAGTGAAGGAGGAGTAAAGGAGGAGTAAAGGAGGAGTGAAGGAGGAGTAAAGGAGGAGTGAAGGAGGAGTGAAGGAGGAATGAAGGAGGAGTAAAGGAGGAGTAAAGGAGGAGTAAAGGAGGAGTGAAGCTCCATCAGGATGTTGATGTCTCTCCTGCAGAGCCTCCTCTCTCCTCCTCCTCTCTTGTCCTCCTCTCTCCTCATCCTCCTCCTCTCTTCTCCTCCTCCTCTCTTGTCCTCCTCTCTCCTCCTCTCTCCTCCTCTCTTCTCCTCTCTCCTCCTCTCTTCATCTCCTCCTCCTCTCTCCTCCTCTCTCCTCATCCTCCTCCTCTCTTCTCCTCCTCCTCTCTTGTCCTCCTCTCTCCTCCTCTCTTCTCCTCTCTTCTCCTCTCTCCTCCTCTCTTCATCTCCTCCTCCTCTCTCCTCCTTTCTCCTCCTCTCTCCTCCTCTCTCCTCCTCT
>NC_050520.1:502171-517351 GCF_002922805.2 Oryzias melastigma
CTTTCATATGAAGACGGGGGCCGCAAATCATCATCCTGCGGGCCGCAAATGGCCCGCGGGCCGCGAGTTTGAGACCCCTGCTGTAGATGGAGCTGCAGGCGGAGCTGCAGACGGAGCCGCAGACGGAGCTGTAGAGGAAGCTACAGATGGAGCTGCAGACGGAGCTGCAGGCGGAGCCGCAGACGGAGCCGAAGACGGAGCCGTAGACGGAGCTGCAGACGGAGCCGCAGACGGAGCTGCAGACGGGGCTGCAGACGGAGCT
The DNA here is from genome assembly GCF_002922805.2 of Oryzias melastigma. NCBI lineage: Eukaryota > Metazoa > Chordata > Actinopteri > Beloniformes > Adrianichthyidae > Oryzias > Oryzias melastigma. The sequence goes on from NC_050520.1 coordinate 502,434, forward strand.
GCAGACGGAGCTGCAGACGGGGCTGCAGACGGAGCTGCAGACGGAGCTGAAGGCGGAGCTGCAGACGGAGCTGAAGGCGGAGCTGCAGGCGGAGCTGTAGACGGAGCTGCAGACGGAGCCGCAGGCGGAGCTGCAGGCGGAGCTGTAGACGGAGCTGCAGACGAGACTGCAGACGGAGCTACAGATGAAACTTTTATCTTCAGGAAAATATTACAGTAAAAACATTTTTTCTGTGATTCGACCTGAAGTGTTGATGAAACAAAGAAAACGTTCAGTAAAGAATTGGGCATCAAACTGAAATAAATTACATTGATAATCCTGATTAGTGTTTTCTTTCTGCTGTGTCCCATAGATGGTCTCCTAAAACCTTCGTTTAGGTGAAGATTCGTCGTCTTTGAACCCTCAGGTGCGTTTTTCTAATTCAGAACGTCATTTTTGAGATTATTCCAACACCACATGAATGCAGCATTTTACTAATGGTCATTTTTCCCAAACATCAACCCATTTGTGCAGCTGGAACTAAAGTGAGGACCAAAGCCACTATTAGAACCTACAGTCCAGACAGAAGCCTGTTTCCCTCTGGATTCCATCTTATCTTCTCTTTTGAGGTGGATTACCAAAACTCATCACTGGTCCAGCCCTTATCTTACGTTTTAGAACCTTTTGTGGCCCACAAGTCAAAACGTTTGCCCACTTCTGGGTCAGTGGATCATCTGGAGGATCTCCATGGATCCACGTTTGTCCAGAAGACATGAACTGAGTCCAGAGAGGCCGGAGCTTCTTTCCATCATCGTCTGCATCTTCAGAAATCAAGCCAGTCAGCTGATGGTCCTTTATCCTCTCTGCAGGAAGCTGCAAGGATGGATGAAGGTCGGGATACGTCTGCTGGTAAACGGGACGTTTCTGGACCACCTTTGTACCCGTAGAACATCAGTCAGATCTCCGTCAAGGTTCTGATGCTGGTTTATGATCCACCAACAGATGCAGTTTTTTTTAATCAGGTTTTTGCTGCAACACAACAGAATACAGAAGTTTTAGTCTTAAAGTCGTCAGCCGACGTCAGAACGTTTGAACTGCTGAGGAATCAGAACCCAGCTTCAGGCTGATGGAACCAGTTGGTCTCTAAAACCCGCTTCAGATGAACCGTGAGACCATCACTTCTGCCCCCCTAAACCAACAGGCGGGGTCTGCAGCTCGCCGTTTCCACTGCTTCAACGTCGTGTCGTTTTTCAGGCGAGCTCCATCACAAGCGTTTACGCTGAACGCAGAGCAGACCGGCTTTGGTGACTCAGACCGGCTCACATCCAATTTGTGCCGAGGCGAGCCAGCCGGCGGCGTTTTCCAGCGTGATTGAAACGCTCCGTGTGTTGAAGGTGAAGTTTGAAAACAGCAGTCCATCACTGCTGCTGCTCAGAGAGCAGCTGGAGATGCTGGAGGACGGAGAACGCCACCTGCAGGCGGAACGTCCAACCAATAAACCTGCTGAGTAAGCACTAAGATCTCAACTGTCGTCCACGAAGACTTCACTCAACACCTCAGATCCAAATCTTTAACATTCTGGACCTTTTCACAGGATCACTCCAGGAGATGGTGAAGGAGAAACGACTCTCTACTGGAATGATCCTGTTAACGGATGGAAAGTTCTAGTCAATCAAAGAACAGAAACACTGGAGCTCTGGGCTTAAAGGGTTAACTAGAGTCTTATCTTCTGGACCCACAAACATGTTTCCAGAACCAACAAGATGCAGGTCGTCCGTTGGATTCCCGAGACTTCAGAACTCCACAGCTGCTGCTGAGTCATGGTCTGACAGCTGAACCTCACAGTTTTCCTCCAGAACCAGAACCTGCTGGCAGAACTTCCTCTGAAGGAGTCCTTCCTTCTGTCTGGTTTGACGCAGCATTTCTCTAAAAACAAAGGAGGAGAACAGCGTTCCCAAAAGCTGAGCGCTGTGAATCGGATCCGTTCTACAGGCTGCACTTTTATGAGCTTTTAAAGGTTTCCCAGGGGCAGCAATAATTTCTGTGGTTTATTTTCGGAGCCTCGACTTTTTCTTCTCCTCGGCTTCAAGCCCCGTCTCCGGCCCACTGTTGGGCTTCGTGCTTCAGTCTTTGAGTTTCCACAAACCGACTTCCTGACTGATCCCGGCGTTCTCTGTCTTCCCTGAAGCTTCACATTCCCATCTGTCTCTGTGTCTCTCCTGATTTTGCATGTTTTTGAATCCTCCTCCATCCACTCACCACGTGTCTGCCTGACAGGAGTGTAACGCTACACCCCCGGCCCGCGAGCGTCAGCATTCTGTTTCAGAAAGAGAAACATTTCTCTGAAGCTTTCCTGAAGCTGATTTCTCTGCTGCTGCATCTGGACGGACGCCGCCTCACCAAACGCCCCCAGACCGGTGGAGCCGGATCAATAAACTCTGAGGAACAACGATTTGATTTTCTGAACTCTTTATTACCAGAGATGTGGCCAGTGACAGCTAAACAGCCGCGCTCGTTAACCTGCCGCAGGTGATCAACCGCTACAGGATCAACGAGACGCTAATGAAGCGTTTCCATAGCAACTTTTCTCACTGAACAAGTTTCCCCAGAACTGCAGCTGAAGCTCTGAAGTTTTCTGCTGATCACCACTGGCTCAGTGGAGAAATTGGGTGTTGGACTGGGGGCGGAGCTGTCAGAGCAGACACTTCCTGAAAGGGGCGGTCTCACTCTGTGACACGAGGACACGCCCACCGTTTTTGTGGGTATGGGAGGAGCTGTAGGTCTTTAGAGGATCACTCAGAAATGCATGAATGGATCAAAATACGGTTTTGGAGTTCTTTATAGAGAAGAATGAACAGAAGATTACACTTGAAAACTCAAAAAGTTGTTTTTCATGGTATGACTCTGTAAGGCAGGAGAGTTCAACTCAATCACACAAGAGGCCAGAATCCAAAACACACCTTAGGTCACAAAAGAAACATCTAGTGAACACTCTGACACTACATTTTTAAAACCTTCAAACTGTAACTTTGTAACATAATTATGAATAATAAAAAGGCAGGAATATTATTCCAGAATAAATCAAGTTAAACCTTAAATAACTTTCAATATTTTACTCTCCATAAAAATATATTTTGTTAAAATTATACAAGTTAGAGATGAGCCCAAGATAACATCGGGTCATTAATAACAATAAAATGATCTGGAGGGCCGGATAGGATTACCTGGTGGGTATCATTGCTAACGCGTCATCACTAATGCATTATCGCTAACGCGTCATCGCTAATGCGTCACCGCTGACACGTCATCGCTTATGCATTATCGCTAACACATCATCGCTATTGCAACACCGCTAACACGTCATCGCTGATGCCTTATCGCTAACGCGTCACCGCTGACACGTCATCACTGATGCATTATCGCTAACACATCATCGCTAACGCAACACCGCTAACACGTCATCGCTGATGCATTATCGCTAACGCATCATCGCTAATGCGTCACCGCTGACACGTCATCGCTTATGCATTATCGCTAACACATCATCGCTATCGCAACACCGCTAACACGTCATCGCTGATGCATTATCGCTAACGCGTCATCGCTAATGCGTCACCGCTGACACATCATCACTGATGCATTATCACTAACGCATCATCGATAATGCATCACCGCTGACAAGTCATCGCTGATGCATTATCGCTAACGCATCATCGCTAATGCGTCACCGCTGACACGTCATCGCTGATGCATTATCGCTAACACATCATCGCTATCGCAACACCGCTGACACGTCATCACTGATGCATTATCGCTAGCGCATCATCGCTAATGCGTCACCGCTGACATGTCATCGCTGATGCATTATCGCTAACGCGTCATCGCTAATGCGTCACCGCTGACACGTCATCACTGATGCATTATTGCTAACGCATCATCGATAATGCGTCACCGCTGACAAGTCATCGCTGATGCATTATCGCTAACGCATCATCGCTAATGCGTCACCGCTGACACGTCATCGCTGATGCATTATCGCCAACACATCATCGCTATCGCAACACCGCTGACACGTCATCACTGATGCATTATCGCTAGCGCATCATCGCTAATGCGTCACCGCTGACATGTCATCGCTTATGCATTATCGCTAACACATCATCGCTATCGCAACACCGCTAACACGTCATCGCTGATGCATTATCGCTAACGCATCATCGCTAACGTGTCCTCTCTGACATGTCATCGCTGATGCATTATCGCTAACGCGTCACCGCTGACATGTCATCGCTGATGCATTATCGCTAACGCGTCATCGCTAATGCGTCACCGCTGACATGTCATCGCTGATGCATTATCGCTAACGCGTCATCGCTTATGCGTCACCGCTGACACGTCATCACTGATGCATTATCGCTAACGCATCATCGCTAATGCGTCACCGCTGACACGTCATCGCTTATGCATTATCGCTAACACATCATCGCTAACGCAACACCGCTGACACGTCATCGCTGATGCATTATCGCTAACGCATCATCGCTAACGTGTCCTCTCTGACGCCTCATCACTGACACGTCATCGCCACAGCAGGTTGACACCACATGAGGAGGCCGACCCAAACTGAAGCAGCCGTACTTCTCTATCAAAACGTCCACCAAGTTCAGAACGTTTTTGAGTATCTTTTAGAAGCGCTATATAAATAAAATGTATTATTATTATTGGTCAATTTGACATATTTTAAGTTTTCCAGCCAATTTTGAGTGAAGCTAAAATTTTAGCAACATGCTAGCTTTTATGGCTAATTTGGCTTCTATTGAGGTATTTAGCCTAATTTTGAGTCAAGCTAGTATTTTAGCAACGCGGCAGCTTTTTTCTGTTTTGCTAATTTCGCCTCTACTTATTTATTTTTTTTTTTTGGTAATTCTGCGTTTAGTTAATATTCTAGCAATGTGTTAGCTTTTTTTCGGGCTAATTTGGCATCTACTGGTATTCTATGGGATAATTTAGAGTAAAGCTAGTATTTTAGCAATGTATTAGTGCTTTAGCTTATGTGGTATATACTGATGTTTTCTGGGCTAAAATGAAGTTCAGCTAATATTTTAGCAACATGCTAGCTTCTTTGACATTTATCATTTTTACACAGTTTAAGATTTTTTGATAAAATTCTTTGTCTACTTTCTGCATTTTCTGCAACTTTACGTCTTTTAGCTTCTTTGGCATTATGAAAACAGCATTAGCTTTTTCAGCAAATGCCTTTATTACCAATTACAGTAAATTTCTTGTGTATTTTCAGCAAATATCTTCAACATCTTCTGTGACCACATTCAGCCATCAGCATTATCACAGGTAATGCAAGTTTTCTAGTTATCTCCGTTTCTTTCTCCGAATCCTCACCCTCATAGAATCTGATTTCACTGCTGCTAACAAAATAACAACAAAGAGGTTGCGGACTGTTCCTGGTTCCGATCAGCTGCTTGAGGAGAATCGTCAGCGACCTGCTGCCTGTGGGTTCCTTCAGGAACATCTGAGATGATCCAGCGTGGATGAACGTCTCATTTCGTATCCAGTGTTCCTGCACTCGTGTGGTTTCTTGAGGCTCGTGTGTTTGTTTTTCCTCCCTGTGGTGTTGAGCTTGTTGCTGTACCAAAAATGTGAGGGAAATTTAAAAAAATCTTTCCTCAGATGTTTTGGTTCTTAAATCCTTGCATAATAACAGGTTATGAAATAAAGGAGTGAAGTGAGTTCCAGTCCAGGGCTCGACGGGCCTTTCTGCCTTTGGATCTGGACCCAGAAGAAGTCGGAGCTTTGCTTTGTGGGTTGTCATCTGGACGTCTTTGCTGGAAGGAAGACTGAAATTCCCTCCTTCTCCTGCCTAAAAAGCGTGACGCCAAAGCAGGTGTCAGAGTTCTGGTTTCACTGTTTTTGGGCCGTGGTTACATGTTCTGGATGACTGGGTTTGGTTCTGGAATAAACCGTAGGTTTTATTAAGCTCTGAAAGTGGGCTCTGGCAGAGCGCTGGGAGGAGGTTCTGCCTGGGTTTACCTTCATGAGATTTAGGAGAACGGGAGGCTAACGAGGCAGAAGCCCCGCCCCCAAAACCTTGAAAGAGCCACAGACAGGAAAGGGAAAGACAAACGATGTGACTCAGCGAGAACGTTGGAGTCGTGGTGATGGATGGATGTGGGGAGGAAAACGGCAGACGGTGCGAGTCAGCAGCAAGAAGGAGAAAAGCGATGAGGCCTGATGAGCAGAGATGGAGGAACTCCTCGTCATCTTAGAGAGATGACCAGGAACCGGAAACGGATGAGTCAGCAAAAAGAAGGAACAAACAAATGAGTCTTTGGTTAAACATCCTCAGCAGGACAGAACCTTCTCACTAAAGTGCAGATGTTCCAGAGGTGAAGGTGAAAGATGATGATGCTCCTCACGGACTGACATGAAGGAGAACGAACCACTGCAGACATGATGGAACCAGTCATGTGACCAGCATTAACCAAACAGGTCCATAAGGTGGTTTTGCCCCGCCCACAAAAAGGTCGAGGTTAATCAGCCTGAACCTCAGGGTTAACAAACTCAGATGGTAAATCGCTGACGGACAGGCGCGGACGCCAGCGACACTTTCAGATCAGCAGAACCTCCTTGAAGAAAGCAGAACTTCCAGCTTCAGGCGATCATGTCAGACCTCAAAGAAAAGTTCTGTCCAAAGGAAATCTCTGCTTCAGTCCAGGCGACACAGTTTCCTTCAGGTAAATGGTTTAGGGGCAGAAGGGACCAACACCAGATGACCCCCACCCTCACCCCCATGGCTGCTGGTCGCTTTGAGGGACATTCTGGTTTGTGATGTAGTGGGACCAGAACTGAAGGATGATTACCAAAACCCAAAGCTGTTTTTGGACACCTGAGCTTCATCCAGAAGTCCTGTAGATCCTCAACATCAGCAACGGGAACCGCCTTCACCCTGTCTGAGGACGGAGCTCTGCAGGAATTCATCCAGTCAGCTGGAAGTTCTGAAGATATGACTGCTCTGTCTTAGACGAACAGATGAAAGACGGTTCGTGTAGAAGTTCATCACAGGAGTGAGGATCTGGGAGGACAAGATTTAAGCAAATCTCAGGACATCTAGGAGAATGTTGAAGTGACAATGTTTCCACAGATCTACAGATCCACAGATCTACAGATCCACAGATCCACAGATCCACAGATCCACAGATCCACAGATCCACAGATCTACAGATCTACAGATCCACAGATCCACAGATCTACAGATCCACAGATCCACAGATCCACAGATCCACAGATCCACAGATCTACAGATCCACAGATCCGGTCTGCAGGTATGTGCTTATTGTTATGGGAACACGAAGATGTCTCAGACAGAAGAAGAATAGTGGAGGTTCTGCCGCTAGAACCAGACAGAACCAGAACCCTTTTTGGACCAAGATTTCTCTCATCCATCATTTAAGAAATTTTAGGTTTTAAAAAAAAAAAAAAAGTCTCTGAATCAAAACACGACTGGACCCTCACAGGAAACCACGCCCCCTTCCACAGAGCAGGTGGGTGTCTGTCACCTGTTCAGGGATTTCTGGGGGAGGTCTTCTTGTCCCCATGGGGTCAGGTGGTCACTTCCATGTTCTCCGCCAGCCCGGAGCTCGCTCGCCATCACGGCAGCGGCTGCTTTGTGTTGCTGAGGCGTCCTGGCTGCAGTGTTTACTCGGGGACCACACGGAAGCGCGGCGCTGGTGCCAAACGTGTCAAATATCCCGCTACAAGTGTGTCAACATGCACACCAGCACAAACACAGCTCGGAAAGCCACAGAAATGTCGCTGGCAGCCAGCAGGCTCTGCATTAAGTGCCTCTCCCACCCATACAGTTTATGTTTGTCAATAGAAACCATTTCTGCAAACATTCCTCCAGTCAGTTTATGTCGGGTTCTCTCAGCCTCCGGGGACGCGGTGCGGTTCTGACTGATGCTTCTGGAAACTTTACATGATATTCATGAAATCCACAGAGCAAACACCTTCTAACTTCTGATTTTACCTTCATGAAAGACAGAGTTCATCAGCAGTCACCATCCTTCACAATCTGTGGAACTAGAAACATGACACAGTAGACGCAGAAACGTCGGTACTTTCGGACTTTTCTACATTTATCTCCATGTCTAAGGAAACATTGTGACCTCAGCTTCACAGAATCTGAAGTCTCCTTTGGGATGGATTCACTTTTATCAGGAAGACACAGAACTTCAGTTGATGTCAGTCAAAGCAGAAGTTTGTTACAAATACTCCATGAGTATGACGTTAAGATGAAGACTTACGGGACTGTCCTCACTGTGGAATACAAATGAAAAACGGTTCGGGTCAACAGGTGACCCACAGGAAATGTCAACATCGTAGACCCTCAGTGACCCGTAGAGAGAATGTTCATGTTTATCTATGGGTGTGCTGCGGGCAGCAGGTCGTAGTGAACATTTCTACAACATTTCAGGGGGAGTAGGTGAGACACAGGTGTGTCGTCCAGATTCTTCATTTTTTCAACCCACACCCCAAATCCTGCAGACTGAACAAGGATCCTGATAGTGCCGTTCAGAACGGGCCAGTACTCACACAGTCCTTCATGATCCACTTACCACACACACATCAATGGTATGGTCCACTCTTATGAAGTCTTTTGAGCCTCAAGGGAACTGTAAGACACACCTGAGCTTCCCTTAAGATGCAGCCGGTCCTCTTAGACCCGCCATGGTTCAGACAACCCAAAAACCCACAGAACCTTACGGGTCAACCCCCAATAGGGTGCATGTGACCAAGACATTACATGATTTTAAAATGAGTCAAGTCAGACGCTGAGATGTTTGTTCCAGAGAAACAGAAGTGTCATCAGCATACAGACAAACTCTAATTGTAATTTTAATATTCTTTGGAGAAATAGCGAACCCTTTGTGAATGGAAACTGGATTCAATTCTAGACCATCCTTTTCTTCATCATTCAGTAGTTCAGACGATTGACACAGCTGCCTTTTGCTGAGTCCATCAGAGCCAATACTGAGTTTGGCAGAGATGCAGCACCATCGTGATGGGATACGGAGGTTAAGTGAGTCCCCAGGTATCCTTCAGGCTGGGGTTACGGTTCACTTCTTCAGGAACATTTCGGTCTGAAGCAGCTCAGCTCACTGCTGTTGCCTCCTCTAAATGGAGTTTCTTGAAACCATGACTCAGATTTAGGACCCCAAACATCTTCCACACCGCCTCCGACACTAGGGAGTGAAGTTGATTTAAGTCTGTAAGAATCACCTGAACAGAGACGTTTGTTTTCTTTTCCTGCTCTTTTTCTTTAAGGGGAAGAATTTTTATGGGAAAGGGAACAGAATTTGCGGTTTCAACAGTTGAGGTTTGATGCAAACAGCTTTGGAACCTTTCATGCAACCTAGCGTCCAGAAGACTAAAGAAAATATTTAGCTTTCCACCCTTTTGAGCCTTTTAGCCTCTGTGAGGGGAAAAAGAAAGGAAAGAAAAGAAAAACTCGCTCTGAGACTGTGAGGTCAAATGTCCTGAGTCAGATGGCTGCCAGATCTGCTCCATTACCACCTCGTGAACGCAGACTCGCACCTTCAGCGCAGACGGCTTAGCACATGCTGTCCAACCTACTGACATGGTTCCTGTTTTATGCTGTGGTGGTCAAAACCATGAATACACCGAGAAGAACACTAAGACATGGGTCATCTGAGAGGATGGAGATGATTTAAAACACCAAAACGTTCCTCCTCACAGTCCTGCCTTTGTGTGAACATGTCAGGCCTCCACGCCGCTCGGCGCTCACGGAGAAGTCCAATCTGCCATTGAGGATGACGACATCCAGGCGTGTACGCTCACAAACTGCAGTCGGGAATGGAGCATCACAGCGCTTCATCATACAAGAGTAACTCAGCGCCACAGAGGACACGCCCCCCGCTGCTGGTGGGCAGACCAGACAACAGAGGAACGTGGTGCAGCTTCTGCGCTCTAATACCTGACCAAAAACGACGCAGAATATGAGGAAGAGCAAGAGGAACGTGGCAGACAGTTTAGATCCTGAATCTCTGGAAGTTAGGGGCTGTGATCAAGAAGAATATTTACAGGATAACAGTCTTAATCCAGGTCTACTGGGCTGGAGTCTTAATCCAGATCTACTGGGCTCCAGTCTTAATCCAGATCTACTGGGCTCCAGTCTTAATCCAGATCTACTGGGCTGTAGTCTTAATCCAGATCTACTGGGCTCCAGTCTTAATCCAGATCTATTGGGCTGTAGTCTTAATCCAGATCTACTGGGCTCCAGTCTTAATTCAGATCTACTGGGCTCCAGTCTTAATCCAGATCTATTGGGCTGTAGTCTTAATCCAGATCTACTGGGCTGTAGTCTTAATCCAGATCTACTGGGCTCCACTCTTAATCCAGATCTACTGGGCTGTAGTCTTAATCCAGATCTACTGGGCTCCAGTCTTAATTCAGATCTACTGGGCTCCAGTCTTAATCCAGATCTACTGGGCTGTAGTATTAACACAGATTCCCGAATCTGCAGTCTTAATCCAGATCTACTGGGCTGTAGTCTTAATCAAAATCTTCTGGGCTGCAGTCTTAATCCAGATCTACTGGGCTCCAGTCTTAATCCAGATCTATTGGGCTGTAGTCTTAATCCAGATCTACTGGGCTCCAGTCTTAATCCAGATCTATTGAGCTGTAGTCTTAATCCAGATCTACTGGGCTCCACTCTTAATCCAGATCTATTGGGCTGTAGTCTTAATCCAGATTTACTGGGCTGCAGTCTTAATCCAGATCTACTGGGCTGTAGTCTTAATCCAGGTCTACTGGGCTGCAGTCTTAATCTAGATCTACTGGGCTGCAGTCTTAATCCAGATTCCCTAATCTGTAGTCCTAATCCAGAAAGCTCCAGAGTGAAGGAGAGAATAATCTGATTCTCTCATCAAACACTGCAGTCAGAACAGCAGGTGAACAAAATAAATCAATAAACATCAAATCAATCATTTCTGTCTTCTCAATAGGTAGAAACCTGCAGTCAGATCATGTCTGATTGTGGACGTTTACATTAATCCTGACCTTCATACTCTGGATTCATTAACAAACTGAACTGAGTTCTGGTCCGATTCCTCTGATGATCAGAACCTTCTCAAACTGGCTGACAGAAGCTGTTTTCTGTCCTCTAGTGGGCGCTTCACTAATGTGACTGGAAAACCATAACTAGCCTTTGGAGACAGAGTGACGGAGACACCGGAGAATCCCAGCGGAGCTCTTCACCGTCCGGTCGTTCTCGCCACAGGAAGGTGGCGTGATGTTCTCTCAGGCTCCTCCTCCTGCTGATGGAGGAACCAGCTGGACCGCATCCCTGTGTGGGCTGAGAAAATGGTCTGATCCATGACTTCATCACTGCCAGCCCCTCTCAGGGGAACGTCGGCGAGCTTCTGGTGACCTAAGGCCTGACCTCATCAGTGACATCACAGCCAAACAGGAAGCTGTGATTGAGTGAGAGTGAGATCACATGTGTGTTCAGGACTTCTGTGTGGGGCTCCGTTACAGCACACAGGCGTGTGAGCATGTTTAAGGTGTTTGGGTCGTCGGTGCAGACGCTCTGGTCTCTGTGGGAGGGTTTGAATCCCTGCGTCAGGATTCAGGGAGACTTTATGGGAGCCCTGAAGGGACATTACAGAGAAAACAAAAAGACTCCAAAATATCTTCATAGCTCACAGAATAGGAGACGACTCTATTGAAACAGACATCCTGCAAAAGATCCATCCATCCGTCTGTTTGTCCATCCATCCATCCATCCATCCATCCATCATCCATCCATCCGTCTGTTTGTCCATCCATCCATCCATCCATCCATCATCCAGCCATCCGTCTGTTTGTCCATCCATCCATTCATCCATCCATCATCCATCCATCATCCATCATCCATCATTCATCCATCATCCATCCATCATTCATACATCCATCTATCATCATTCATCCATCCATCCATCCATCCATCCATCTATCTGTTTATCCATCCATCAACCAACCCAGTGTGTGAAGCTGCTAAAGACCTTTTAACACCTACTTTACAATTCAACAATGTACCAATCATTGTCCTACTGTTGTTTTCCTCAATGGAATGTACCGATGCAGCAGTTTAAAACAACAAGAGGAGCATGCTGTCGACATTTTTAGATGAGGATTTACTCTGTAGAAATAGATTTCACTCTGAGGTTATGTGCTTTGGACTTTATTGTTTGTTTAACGTTCGTTTTTCTTTTTTCACTGTTTTGATTGTAGCTCATAAATTATAAGTTGCGGGGGGGGTGCGTGCCGTTCTGCAGCGGCGTCACCCAAATGCTCCTTTTATCTCGACTAAAATGAATAAATGTAAGTAAATCCCAAAGGACCGCTGACAGAATCAAATGTTGGAATGGTTCTCCCTCAAAGGCTTCAACAATGACTTGTACAATTCTCCGGCGTTATTAAAGTAGAAGCTGTTTACATCCGCGGTCTCGTGGTCGAGGCGTGGAAAGAGGAGGAACTCACAATAAACTCACTCCAGATTGGTGACAGTACTTCCTGTAGATTAATGACTCATCTATGACTCACAGAGACTCAGACCAATCGCTGAAGATGGGTTGCAGACGTTTGCAACATGGCGGTATCCGTTTCAGGAAGTGACGGTGAAAGCGGCGGCCTACTTTCGCGAGGAGAGGAAGTAATGGATTTCCAATGGGGGACCTCATTGCTCGAGAAGTCCAGTATGTTTAGAGTCAATGGTCTTAATGCTGATTATTGTTTAATCCTCTGTCTTTGATCACTACATTTTGTACTTTCATTCTTGTAGAAATTCTGTAAACTAGATTCTTTGAATAAATTTAGGAACAAACTCTTAAAACTTACTATTAAACCTCAATGTGTTGGGGGTGTGTGTGGGGGTACAAACTTTCATCCTGAGACAGAGAATGATCAGAAGACACAGTGGAACCACTTTAATTCTGGTTATTTCCATCTGGATCCTTGGATCAGGTCTCTGCTGGATGTAAATGCTGATCTTTGTTTATGTCTTTGGCTCAGGACTCCGTCCTAAACAGCCTTTTCAAAGTCATTTATCAGTCTTTTCTTCTTCTTTCTGCCTCCTCACACCTCATTTCTCTTTGCTCCTGGACCTGTGGACTTTTCCCCCAAACTCAGGAGTATTCTTGCCATCTCGGAGGCTCTGCGTTATTGTTAGTCATTAATATCCCTGTTAAATGGTCTGTGACTCTTCCTGGCTGGTGAGGAGGTGGAGATGTTTGGTTAGAGTTGGTTCTGTTTCTTACAGACTTCAAACGACTGCAGGACTGCAGCCACAGATGTTAGACAGCCTGTTGGGTGGACGGAGAAGACGTAGATGTAGATGCAGAAGAATGGATCCGTGGAGCGGATCGGTCAGTCTAAACGGGCTGAATGCACTCCGTTCATTTTGGCTGCAGGGTTCAAGTTCAGATTTAAAGGTTGGTCTTTCACGAACTGTGGCTAGAAGAGTTTACATCTTGCCTAATTCTGGACTCCAGAGGAGACATATTTACACCGGGTCGCATCTGAAGGAATCTCAGTCAAATCTGGCAGCGCGGCTCTGGCAATTACTGGTGTTTCCCCATGAAAAATTGCAATCATTTTACTTCCACCTTCAGCAAACTTCAGCAAACATTTAAGACGACAAATCCAGCGACCGCATCGATTCCATCCACAGGCCACCTAGGAGAACAACCCCCCCTTCATACTCGTTTCCACCTCCTCTCCCATGGAGAATCCCAGCGACACAGAAACTCTTCTTGTCTTCCGCGTTTCATTTCCCACCACAAGCCACCGGCGCTCAGACTCCCCGAGTCACGTGGTGGTTTATGGGAAAACAGGCCTCATTAGCTGCCGTCATTCCTGATCAAAATAGCCTTCTGCATCAAGACCCAAATGAAATCTAAAGTCAAGTGGCGGTGGCACCACCCACGAGAAGCACACGCCACGTCTTCGGTCAACAGAGCCGGCTTTGAGACGGGCTGGTGGTCTGACTGTGGCTCTTCCTCACATCCAGGTCGGGTCGGCGTCCGTTTGAAATCCAAACCCGGCCGACGCTACGCCCTTTGGAGGTCCTGCCCCCCAGCCCGGTCCGATCGGGAAGACGCAAATAAACCTGTGGGGTAACATGTGACGCCCCCGAAAGTGGGTGAAAAGGTAAGACTGGAGGTTTCTGTAGATCACCAGAGAAGGGACGCCATAAAAGACGCCATTCAAGGCGGCGGGCTGGCAGAAAAAACAAAAAGGAAGCTTGATTTGAAAACCGCAGAGAAAAAACAGGGAAACCAGAGGAGATTTTCAGCAAACATTTTCATGTCTTTCTGCACCCCCCGCTTCAGGTGAGGGGGGGGGGTGTTGGAACGGCCAAATCAGGATCTTTAAACATGTCGTTGTAGATCCACATCATGAAACAGTTTATACGATTCTTAAAGTAAAACCGAAAATGTTTCATGTCAGACACGTGTCTTTCACACGTTCTCACATTTGTTTTTGTGCAAAAACATTTTAGTTTTATGTTGATTTATTAAATAAATTACAAATAATAAAACAATCTTTTGAATTAAAATTCACAATTTTTTTATACTGTTTGTCCTCAGACATTTTGAATGTGATGTAAAACACTAAAAAGAATTTTAAATATCCTCCTGACAGCCAGAGAAAAGAAGTCAGTCAAATATTTTTCAAATCCAATAAAAACTACAATTCCCAGAATTCCTCCATTTTGGGGATTAAACAGGCTGAAATGTCTTCTGTAGAAACCAGAAGTTGTTCCTTTAGTGGTTTGTAGATGTTTAGGTTTAGAAATGTTTGTGAATTGCTGATAATCTGGAGGATCTTTTGATTTCAAAGCTCCTTTCCAAGATCTTCAGGAG
>NC_050520.1:517389-528781 GCF_002922805.2 Oryzias melastigma
GCTGGTCGGGGGAGGGGTGGAGGGGGGAGGGGTTACTTTATATTCTGTGTTTATATTTGGGTTAGACCACAGGGGAGCTCTATGATCATTTAAACATTAAAAATTATGACAAAGTTCATGAATCGGATGAGAGGTGGGGTCAGATGGGGGCGGGGCTTGAAGTCCTCGTCACAAAGAAAAGCGAGAAACGGAAATATTTGACACCAAAAGAAGTGAAGGTTGAGATCAGACGACTGAAACCTGAGTTTGTTCTTAAAATGGACCTGGATCTGGATCTGGACTTGGACCTGGACCTGGATCTGGGCTTTACCTGGACTCGTTCCTGAATCTGGATCTGGATCTGGACCCTGACCTGGACCCTGACCTGGACCCTGACTTGGACCTGGACCAGTACCTGAATCTGGATCTGGACCTGGATCTGAATCTGGACCCGGACCCTGACCTGGATCTGGGTTTTCCCTGGACCCGTTCGTGAATCTGGACCTGGACCCTGACCTGGACCCTGACCTGGACCCTGACCTGGACCCTGACCTGGACCCTGACCTGCACCCTGACCTGGACCCTGACCTGGACCCTGACCTGCACCCTGACCTGGACCCTGACCTGGACCCGCCTCACACTCACAGGTCCAGACTTCATGTCAGGTTTTCAGAGAGAAACCAAACGACTGCAGTCCAGAGAGCGAGCCGCAGCTCTCAGGAAAAGCTCCGGTTTTCCAGGTGATCCTCTTTGTGTTGGAGCCGGAATGTGCTTGCTTTGCTAACTCCCAGCTCCGGCCGGGAGCGGCTCTCTGCCGAATGGATGAACGTTAAACAGCAACACAAGCAGATGGAAGTCCTGAGACGTTCTGGAAAAGCCCAAACTCTGTAGATTAACAACTTAAACTCTGATCACATCCGGAGAGCCATTTCTCCTGAGCGTTGTTCTGACCTCTCACAGGTAAGTCCCGCCCTCGCCGCTCCACAGACGGCGCCGTCAATGGAGCGATAAAAGAAAGATCCATTAAGGCCCGCCGGTTCTGTTTGGAAAGTTGTCACTGGCACCAGATTCAGCCCAATCATGGCGCTCTCACTTCACGAGGCAGAAGCAGAATGACTTCAGTGTTCAGGTGAGTGGGTCCGGCGCGGCGGCGTCCTGTATTTATTTGAAATCCCCCGTCTCAGACAGCAGGAGTGACAGAAAGCTCTTTCTGCTGCCGACGGCTCACATTAACGCAGAAAAAACCCGTCAAGTTTCAGCCGCTTCATCCAAACGCTTTAACACGAATGAGGTTTGTTGCTCTTTATGGGTTTGGATTCACCGTTTCACCGATTCGGTTTAGTGCTGCGCATGTAAGCCGCTAACTTTATGGGCCTTAACAGTTTGTTGGTTTGACTGTAACACAGAAGAAAACCTGCTGGTCTCACTGTGAGGTGAAATGTTGGATCCATCAATACGAGTCCTGAAGTTTGTAACATTTACAAATATTCCTTTTTATCAAATTTATCAAATTTTCAGTTGTGTAAACCATCAACTACTCAGTCATTCATCTTCTCGTCCGCTTCGTCCCTTTGTGGTCGCGGGGTGTCGGAGCCTAACCCGGCTGCTGACGGGTGAAGGCGGGGTTCACCTGGACAGGTATCCAGTCTGTCACAGGGCAAACCAACAACTAGAAACTGTAGTTTGATGAAAACGAATAATTCAAATGTAACAAATTTCTTTTGTTAATTGATCCAACGTTTCACTTTCTACGGTGCAGAAAAACTTCATCTCATTTCAGTCTGATGCAAAGAAAACAGATTATCAGACATAAGTTTTGATTATCATTTTTCTGTGAATAACTTCATGGATGACTGTCATTTTTAATTCACAGTTTGGTTATTTACCAAAAGCAAAGATGTTTCTTCAGGTTGAGACTCTTTGTGTTTGAGGTTTTTGGATGTGGAACCAAAAGTCAGATTTTAGACGGTTTAAGTTTTGGTCACCTTGGCCCGATTAGGGGTTGACCCGAACGGTTCTGCAGGTTCTTGGGTTGTGGAGGGTCATGAAGGAGCGTCTTCAGGTGAGCTCAGGTGTGTCTGCAGGGTACGCCCACCTCCAGGAACATCATGAACATGGAACGTATTGGTGAGAACAATAGTTACACACTTCTGACGTACAGGTGATGCTGTCCTTACGCCACACTGGTGGTTAGGAAGGTGTGACTCCATACTGACGTATCACATGATCAGCACCAACAGGATCATTGATCAAGCTGCAGGATTTGGGGGCGGAGTTAAAAACTGTAGGACACGCCCACATCTCGACTACACTCAACAAACATAAACGCATCACTTTTGTTTTTGCTCCCATTTTTCATGAGATGGACTTGAAGATCAAAAATTCATTCCAGATACACAATATGACCATTTCTCTCAATCGTTCACAAATCTGTCTGAATGTGATGGTGAGCACTTCTGCTTTGCTGAGATAATCCCAGCTCACAGGTGTGCCTTAGACTGCCGTGAATCCAGAGCCAGGACTTTCAGGTTGGCGCTGACGTTTGGGAGAACATCGACCTCAGCTTCCTTCTGCCTTCGGACGACCACCCAGACCTCCCTTCATGGGTAACGCGTTGATGCTTTGGTTCCGGTGGAGAAGTCTTGAAGGTTTGGAGTCTTCTCCTGCCAGTCCCTCTGGGACGGTTGGGTTTACAGCGGACGCCATCAATCTGCTGATACCCGGATGAGGGTAGTTGGGTTTTGTTGTTGGCTAATTTGGAGCTTGGCTAGTCTTTTACCAATGTGATAGCTCATTTGTTGGGTCAAATTTGGCCTATATTAAAGTTTTTTTAGGCTATATTGGAGTCAACTAAAATATTAGCACTGTGCTAGCATTTGTTTTGCCAATTTGACATCTACTAAGGTTTTTTGGGGCTAACTTAGAGTTTAGCTTGTCTTTTACCACGTGCTAGCTCATTTTTGTAAATGTAGCATCTACTGAAGTATTTTTAGGCTATGTTGGAGTTAGCTGACTTATTAGGAACATGCTAGTTTAGAATCTACGAAGGTTTTTTTAGGCTGATTTGGGTTTAGCTCATAATGAAACAACACACTACATATTTTTTCAAAATTGGCTCATTTTTCAGATATTCAAGCCAACTTCAACAAACTGTCATCGTTTTTTTAACGGAGTTTGAAGTTATTTAGCATTCTACAAATAGCTTTAGCATTTTCATCAAACTGCTGCAGCGTCTTTAGCGACTACATTCAGTAGTAGATTCACACCAGCATCATTGTTGGTAACGGAACTTTTCTGGTTGAGTTTGACTTGAACATTCCCAGCAGCTTCTTCCCACTCAGCCATTCCTAAGGATCTCCTACTGGGATCCACCCTTCACCATCTGCACTGCATTGGAAACCCAGAGACCGTGGTTCCCTTCCCAACTATCTCCCAGATTTGGTTACTGCACAAGCATTCCCTCAGTCAAAGATCTGCTAACAGCCTCACGAGGACTCACTCGGCACTGAATTTTCCTCCTCCTTTCCTCAGCATTTCTGCTCCTTTCTTTCGATCTGAAATGAACTTCCAAACCCGAGTGAAGTTCAGACTGTGTTGTGAGGCTGCTGGATTGTGCAGCAGGGTCGGCGCCGGCTCTCTGGGCCGTGCCCTTGGTCACGGAGGGAAAGGAGGTAATAGCTGGCACTAATTAGGCTGTGCAGTCGCAGCCACATGTCTCTGTGAATCTGCAAAGCTAACACTAGGCAGCAGCTATCTGGGGCCGGCGGCGGTGGACTTTGACATCCTGTATTACACCTAATTGCCAGCAGACGTTACAGCGGAGCGGCCGCAGAAACGCTCCACATCCACCTGCTGCTGGCTGTGTTTACGCGGCGGACGGCTCCTCGCCTGTCATGTGAGCTGCAGATCGGCAGCTGGAACGTCAGCTGAAATGTACATTTTCAACATTTCAGGACCGCGGGGGGGGGGTTATGGGAAACAGTAGCGGAGAAAACAGGGCAGAGGTGTGAGGCGGCGGGACGACGATTAGCTACATTTGAGGTTTGATCATCTTTTTCTGATGAAACTCTGAAAGCATCTCAGAATGAGAGGAGAGCAAATGTTCCTCGTCCAAAAGCTTGTTGTGGCGAGCGGATGGTTTCCTTCCAAAAGCAGCTTTTTGTTTCCTGTTTCCTCCGACATCCAAACCTTTGACGGTGCAGTGACGGCAGGACTCCGCCCCCTCTGACATCACAATCGACCTCCAGCAGAGTCAGATTACGTTCCATTAGGTTAGAGAACGGCCTTCAAACCTGCAGAGTGGCAGATGGAAAACAACGACTGCGTGTCTCCAGATAAACCAACACATTCTCAGTTCCATCTGGTCACATACTGACGTTTGGTTGAGGACCCTCTGCCTCACTGTTTAAAGTTTCGGGTGTCCCCAACTCGTCATTTTTAACGTGCTGGTTGTTCCATTAAATCACAGGGACCAAACTTCAGGACACGGCCGGTACCGAACCCTAACCCAGCACCCTAGCCCTAGCCTGGTCCACGTCTGGTACCACGTCTGGTACCAGGTTAGGTCTAGAAGGAAAGCGTTTGGACCCTGCCCCATAATGGAGGGCAGAATCTGGTGCACACAGGATACAGTCAACCAGGGGCAGAGGCGCACGGCCTCCCCCAAACAAGGTTCATTTGGGGGCCGTGAGGTGGTTGTGGGGGTTAAGGCTTCAGAGGGTAAAATCCCAAGAGGTACTGATTGTACAGGTGAAGGGGCTGGTTGGAGTCAGGATTACTCTCCCGGGTTAGGGTCAGGTTTAGGGCTAAAGGCCAGGGCCCCTGGGGTTAGGGTTAGGGTCTCCCAAAGGGAAAGGGTCCCATTAAAGAAAACAACAAATGTGAGGACAGGCTGGTTAAGATCAGGGTTAGGATACCGGTACCGGACCAGTACCAGTGTGTGGGAACAGCCAGCGCGCCAAGAGA
Organism: Oryzias melastigma; assembly: GCF_002922805.2. Taxonomy (NCBI): domain Eukaryota; kingdom Metazoa; phylum Chordata; class Actinopteri; order Beloniformes; family Adrianichthyidae; genus Oryzias; species Oryzias melastigma. The sequence continues at coordinate 522,334 of NC_050520.1, forward strand.
CGACGAGATGGGACCCCCAAAAACGGGGAGCGTCCAATACTGGCACACTAATCCAGAACCGGTACCCTAACCCTGTACCAGTTTGCACCTGGTACCGTATATGGTACTGTTTTGGGTCCAGTACCGTATCTGGTACTGTTTTGGGTCCAGTACCGGATCTGGTACCAGAACCACGTTTGGTACAGCATCTGGTGCCAGGTTAGGGTACTGGTGCACTGTGTCGCGGTTCTGGACCGGTTCTGATTTGTAGCCTGGAGGTTGGGGAGCCTTGATTAAATGGGAACAGCCAGTACTTCCAAAAACGAAGAGAGGAAACCTAAAAGGTCCAAAAGTGACGAGGAGGATCCTCAACCGAACCTCAACATGTGACGAGTCGGAGTGAGAATGTGTTGGTTTTACGTGTCGGTCTGTAGAGAAAAACCCACAGCGTTACATGAGACTAAAACCTGGACGCCGTTGTCCCGTCAGTGAAGCTGAAACATTTACATTCATCATTACATCCCTGAAGTTCAGTTTGATCCTAATCACAAACTGGTGCTGAAGGATCTGGATCCGGTTAGAACTCAGAGCAGTTCAGTCTCTGAGCTTAAAAAAACCTGAAGAAAAAAATCTGAAATAAAATCATTTGTAGCAATTAAAGCAACAAAAATAATCGGCATCTTTTATTTATATTCCTGAAGTAAATGTGATCCAGTTTGTATATTTTAAACACAGTTTAATTCTTCACATCAGAGTTAAATATGTTTGTTTATGAGATAAACCACAAGGTTATGCATTAAAATAAAAACGTTTTTTCCTACTAAATAAAAAACAAAAAGTGACAAATTTTATCCTAAACCTGCTGAGATGGTCGTATCAGCTCAAACCATCGGGTCTTCACTGTGACTTCTCCTGAGGCATGATGGGATATCAGCCCTTTTACAGTATAAAACACTTTCTCCTTGGACAAACCTGTTCTGTGTTTACGACAGAAGAAAAACACGTTTGTCGGTGAAGAGAGTTTCAGAAAAGATTTACAGCTCTAATCAGAACCGGGTCGGGTGCAAATGTAGCGTGAATGACGTCATGAAACTGTCGCACTGCGATGCTGTGATTTATCGTAGCACACGGGAGGCGAGCGCAAATGCAGAGAAAAATAACCTCCGACACAGACAAACCGTCACACGGCGTCCTGGACTGTGTCGCCGCGCCAGTTCTGTCCAGGAAACCAAACAAACCAACGTTTGGATATTTTCTTTTTCACTTCAGATGTTCCTGCCGGCTCAGCACTCAGACGATGCATCGCTCCGACCCTGAAGGGGTAATTAGCGGCTCAGCTGAGGGCCAGAAACAGCCTGTTGTGATGCCGAGCGTCCACACAGACCAGACTGTCCTGGAACCGAGTCCAGTATGGCTACAGGTCCCAGTGTCTGCTGGTACGGTCCAGTCCACTGAGGAGTCCAGTCCGGTCTGATAAGGACTGGTACTGTCAAGTACGTTTCAGCAAGTGTTTCCCTTCAGTTAAGCTTCACTCCCACCGAGCGGTTTGTTTTCACGGTGCATGTGTGGTGTAGACCACTAGCGTGCCGCTAGCATGCCGCTACCGCACCCTGAATTACACCGTCGCCAACGATGGCGAGGAGCGTTTCCAGTTCTACCACAGACCGGACCTTGCTGTTGTTTGATGGCATTTTCAATTGAAACTCGGGACCAAAAGAGTCCACAGGAAACCAGAGAAACCTAAATGCTAACAAACGTTGGAAACATTAGCTTAAACCAGCGCTATGTTAGCACTTTCTAATGTCGTCATCACTTTCTGCCAATCAACAGGTGACTACAGTGGCTCCGCCCAGCCATCCCGTTCCATTGTTCAATAGACCTACAGATGGGGTCCCCAACAGGTACGGGTCGGTTCTGGTTAATGGGTCCGTTTAACAATGGAAATGTTCAAAACACCGTTTGAAGTGAGAGTCACATGACAATTGACACCAGTGTTGTCATGCTTGGTCCCTCAAACGACCCCGTGTTCCTCCTGCATCCCTCATTCAGCCCTCCGAGGCTTTTTGGGAGGAAGCTCTGAGGAAAAGGCGGGAAAACTCAAGGTCGTCTAATACTTCCTTAATCTTCAGACTCACGAAAGATTTACAAAAACGGTTGGAGACTCATCAAGTCTGTCTCAGTTTTAAGACTTGTTTACATTCGACCAACAGCTGATTGAACCTTCTGGATCATGTCTGAAACTCCTGGAAAATGTTCTGAGTGAACAGATCTCTGGAAGATGGAGGTGGGAGTGTGGTGGTGTGGGCTGAACCTCCATCAGATGAGGATCCGGATAACTTTGGTTCAGACTCAGAATGAGATACAATCGACCCATTTTAGTTCAAACTGGATCATGGTGGACGGTAATCCGGACTGGAACCCAAACAGTGGATTAGAACAGCATCTGCAGTTCTGGTTCTGTTGCTGTGAGCTGCTTCCTCCTCTACCTGACATCTGGTTCATGAGCAGAGAGGGAATTCAACCGCTGACGTCCGTCCCACAGTGACTCTCGACCCTGGTCCCCGCTCAGACGGATCTGTGCCTCTGCTGGAAACGGGCCCGGTCCGGTTACCCACCGTGGAGATGATGGATCGCCGGCTCGTTTAGGTGAAACTTCTGGGCCTTCAGGTGAACACGAGGAGAACTGTGTTTAAAGTGACCAGAGAAGAAAACGTTCCGGCCTTCGGCGACGACCAGCCAGAGCCGGCCAGGACGCCGCTGCCGTAAGAGCTAAGCTGACGGGAAACGTCATCAACGGTCCGCCTTCAGGAGATGCCGTGTCATCACTGGTTCTCCATCGGCTGTTTCTGGACCGAGCTTCGACCGGCAGAATCCCGATAGTGCTGCCGTTTTCTCTCCAACACAACGGAGCAATGATCCATGAAAAGCCAAATCAACAAGGAAATTCGCTCTGATCTCTGGCCTCCTTGAAGAGTCATGAAGGCATTTTACTCATTACCACCAGAACGCTCACCAGCGCTCGCCTCTGATTGGTTCTGAAGGCAGTAATTTCATATTTAGACTAATGTTTTCCTCCTCCATCTTGTTCCCTGAAGTCCAGCGAGGCAAAGATGGAGACGCGATTTGAAACGACTGAAGAAAACATGGAGTCATTAGCTGCTGTGGACAGTGGAGTCAGAGCAAAGGCTGCTGAAAAGCTTCAGCTGCAGCAGCTACAAAAGAGGAAATTCATTAAAAGCAGAGCCGGCGGTTTGGCGCCACGGAAAGAATACACAATTTAGAGGCTCGTGCCAAGGAGCCAAATGGACAAAATGAAGGTGATCAGTCATATTTTGCTGCTTTTGACTCTAAGCATATGCTTTTTTCTTAGAGGTCAGCAAAGCAATTTAGACAAATTGGAGTAAATTGCAAAGGTAAACGTAGGCAGAGACCTGGTAATGTTTCTCTGCCTCATTTTCCAGCAGCCGTTTTGTTTTCTGTCACAGTTACAGTGAAACATGTCTGTGTGAGATGGATGAGGACAGACGGCATCAACACACAGAGCAACACTGAGTCCATGAAGGTGCTCATTCATCCAGGTGAGGTGTCTTCAAGTCGAGTCACGGATTGTCCGTCTGAAAACGGCCCTGTCAGCAGAACACTGAAGACGTGTGAGTGGGAGGAGTCTTATAGCGACTCCATTAGGAAAAATCCTGCTGTGAGCCTGAAGAGCGACGCGTGCTCACGTCACATGTCGTCACATGTTAAAGTCCCACTATTTGTCACGCACCTTAGTGTGTGAAATGTGTTCTCTGCACTTGACCCCTCCCCTGGGGGAGCGGTGAGCTGCAGACACAGCCGCGCTCAGGAACCATTTGGTGGTTTAACCCCCCAGTCCAGCTCCTTAATGCTGAGTGTCCAGCAGGGAGGCACTGGGTCCCATTTTTAGTCTTTGGCATGACTCGGCCGGGATTTGAACCCACGACCTTCCAAACTCAGGGCGGACACTCTACCATAAGGCCAATGGTTGACATTTGGTTAAGGATCCTCCGGACATGTTTTGATGTGTCGGGTGTCTCCAACTCGTCGTTTTTAGATGTGCTGGCTGTTCCCATTAAATCACGGGTCCCCGACCTTCTGGACGCAACCTGGAACTGGTCCAGTACGGCAACACGGAGTGCCGTACCCAAAACCAGTACCCTGACACGGCACTGGACCAGACGTGGTATCACAACAGCACATCCTGCACCGCGTCCGGGTCCAGTGCCACGTCCGGGTCCGGTGTTGTGTCCTGTACCCAGCCTGGCCCCGCATCAGGCACCAAGTCCGGGTCCAGTGCCACGTCCAGGTCCAGTTCCACTTCCTGTACCATTTTCAGGTCCAGTGCCACGTCCGGGTCCAGGTGTTGCATCCTGTACCCAGCCTGGCCCCGCATCAGGCACCATGTCCAGGTCCAGTGCCACTTCCTGTACCACTTCCAGGTCCAGTGCCACTTCCTGTACTACTTCTAGGTCCAGTGTCACGTCCGGGTCCAGTGCCACGTCCGGGTCCAGTGCCACGTCTGGGTCCGGTGTTGTGTCCTGTACCCAGCCTGGCCCGCATCAGGCACCACGTCCAGGTCCAGTGCCACATCCGGTACCACGTCCGGGTCCAGTGCCACGTCCAAGTCCGGTGTTGTGTCCTGTACCCAGCCTGGCCCCGCATCAGGCACCACGTCCAGGTCCAGTGCCACGTCCGGGTCCAGGTGTTGCGTCCTGTACCCAGCCTGGTCCCGCATCAGGCACCACGTCCGGGTCCAGTGCCACATCCGGTGCTGGGTTGGGGTTGGGCTGTGGTGTAGTAATAAAAAAACAAGATTAAATTGTTAAAAAGTGTAAAAGTTATCAGCAGCTTTAGAAAATGTCACTTTTGAAAGAAAAAGACATATTTTGAGTCATGGAGAGAAGATCAGATCATTCCCTTTAGAATTTTCTAGACTACACCACTAGGGTTTGGGTACTGCTCTGCGAGGCGGTATTGGACCAGTTCTGGTTCACGGCCCGGAGGTTGGGGCCCTTGATTTATTGGGAACAGTTAGTACTAAAGTATGAAAGTACTGATCTCATCACGCTAGTATTGTTACTTCATCTTAGTACCGATACTCAGATCGACCCCTGGCTCTGAACCTACATCACCATGACAACCACTAAGCCACTCGTCTCCAGGGACCGGATCAGCGATCTGGATTCAGCTCAAACACTCAGCATCGTGTTTCGGTGCGGTGCAATAATGGCGAGATGAGTGACGGCCGGGGTCAGGCGTGCACGCTCACACCCTATGGACATAGACGCATGCGAAGGAGCTGACAGCTGAAAGGTGACTGTCTGCAGTGACCACACATCTGAGGTTTACCCAGGAAGCTCTGGGAGGAGAAGGCGGAGCTTCACTTCCATCCTGCAGTTTGAAACTCTTTACTTTTGACCGTTTTCCTGCCTCCTCGTTTCAGGAGTCAAACCTGCGAGGAATCGAACTGCTGTCATCCGCCAGTTTAAGGACTCCAGATTATCTCTGATCCGGAACATCGATGAAAGCTCCGCACTGCAGCCGCCACCATGAACCACTGCCCAAACGGGAAACCGGAATGAGCGGGGCATCGTTGGGCGGCTGGCTCAGAGGAGGACGCTCTGCCTTTTGAGTTTGGTCTTTCTCTTGGAGCAGCAGCTCCTGGGAGTGTTTGTCAGGTCAAAGGTGAACATACGTAAACTTGCGGAGCAGTTTCCTTCAGCAGCTACTAAACAATTCAAACAAGTTCTGAGCTTCCACTATTTCCATAACTGATGGTAGTGGCACAGCTGCACAGTGGTGCAGTGGCCAGCACTCGTACCTCACAGTGAGAAGGCTCTGGTTCAAATCCCAGATTTCTACGTGGAGTTTAAATCTTCTCCTCGTTCACGCGTAGGTTTGCTCCAGCTTCCTCCTACCGTCCAGAAACAGGATTTCAAGGTAAACTAAAGTGTTCCACAGGTGTCCACACCTGTGATCTGAAGCAGCTGCCATAGTCTCCAGTGACCCCTGTGACCCCACTCAAGACTAAACAGCGATACAAGACGCATGGATCTGGACCTGAAGCTGATAGCAAGCTAAAATATTAGCTAAATGCTAAATTAGCCTAAAAAAACAAAACAAAATAAGTTAGCCAAAACAGCTAGCATGTAGCTGAAAAAAAATAGCTAAACTTTAAAATGATGAATTTTTGACAAATTTATTCCTTGGTATATGAATAAAGTTCAATTCAAGTTGCCTAAAAAACTGAAAAAAGGCCTAAATTAGCCAAATCAGCTAGCATGAAACATTAGCTAAACTCCAAAACAGCATAAAAAAATCTTAATAAATACCAAAATAGTCCAAAAAGCTGCAGAATATCAATTTTTAAAACTTTAAAACTGTAACTTTTTAAAATAATTATGAATAATAAAAAGGCAGGAATATTATTCCAGAATAAATCAACTTA
>NC_050520.1:531633-536070 GCF_002922805.2 Oryzias melastigma
AACACGAATGATTTTTTATTATATTTTTTCTCTTTCGGAGGAAAAATGCCCCAAAAACATGTTAAAAACTCCAAAACATGATTCTCATCGGAGGGAGACCTTAAGTCGTGTCAGAAACATTTACTAAACCTTTTGAAGTTATTGGTTTCTCTATTGTATTGTTTCATAGAAACGTCTGGAGATCAGTTGTTCAGATTGATGACATAAATGACTGTAACATCATCTTCAACCATTGAACAGCAACAACTGAACAACATGATACTCTTCAAAGTCCTCTAACTCACCGAGGATCAACATGACTTTAATGTCACCGTTCACTGTTATTCAGCACATTACTAAACTGTTGAGTAACTTTCAAATGTAAAGTGTTACATATCGTTAGTGTCAGAACGAGGTCCGTATGGTTATTATCTTCAGACGACCTGTTAGGACCTCCACAGCGTCGGTTTATGTGGTGGAGTCCACTGACCTAAAGCTTCAAACCTCAGACTCGTTACTGCTCGCTCTCTTCTCTGACATCTGTTCTGTCCTCAAGGATCATCAGGATCTCCCACGCCGTCGACCTGCTCGCCGCTTACAACTTCTCAATAAACATCTCTCTGTTGTCCTCCATTCTGGGTCCACTACCACCAGTTCTAACGTACATCATGACGTATCGTGAAGTGTTGCTTGTCTTTACTATAGTAAACTGCTGCGTATTACTACGATGGTTAAGTGTTACAAATCATTCCAAAGCTCAAACACGGAGCGGTGACCTGCAGACTCAGCCGTGGTGGGGAACCATTTGGTGGATTACCCCTCGATCCCAGTCCTTCATGCTGAGCATCAGGCGGGGCAGCATCGGTCCCTCTTTCATCTTTGGTACCGGGGCGGACGCTCTACCACAGGGCCGCTGAGCTGGCAGAGAAATGTGTTAAAAAGTTTGTCTGGACGTATTTCTTTAAGTTAAAGACTTCATTTGGACTTGATAATGACGAGGTGACTCAAACCAGAACATGAGTGTTTTTGGGTCACAGATCTGGAAGTTGACTGAAAGTTCTGCTGCGGTTCTAGAGTCTGGTAGATTAAAGAATCTCTGGTTCTGGTTTTACTGGCTATAGAGCACTGGACCAGCGGCTGATCTTCACAGGAGTCCTGGAGAGGTCATGGAAACTGGAACCAGCTGTTGTTCTGTGGATTTGGATCAGACTAACGTAGAAAGACCGTTAAGAACAATGTTTCACGTTCATGGGTACCTGTAGGTCAGACTTCCCTGGAAGGTCTTGGATCCAACCGAAGAGGACCTCCATCAAACATTATCTTCATAGTTATTATATTTATAGTTTATGGACTGAATGTCCTTTGATACTCGGATCTTACTGGGATTTGGGGGTCTTCGGATTCAGGAATTCTGTGAATCCCAAAGAGAAAAACATTTCTTTTGCATCAAACAGAACATTTTCTGAACCCAAAATCTCTTCAGTTTATCCCAGAACCTGAAGGAAGATCCACAGAGAAGTGGAGACGTTATGAACCACAGAGAACCTTGAGGAGGCCCCAGGGTAATCCCAGAACAGTTTATGGGATCAAACCTCATCAGGTCTGGAGATGTGTTGGTGTCTCTGCTCCTGAAGAAGCTGCTGGGCGGCTGGTCTTTAGTGTTCTGTTTCCACAACCAGAAACACTGAGCTGGTTCAGTGGAACCATGGGAGTTCTACTTTCATCTTGAAGTTAAAGATCTGAGGCTGACTGGAGAGAGATCTGTTCAGACATCATACGGGTTTATTTTTTTAAACTGTCCTCTAAACTAAAACTAAAGCGAATTCCTCAGACTGGCTGGTATGAAGTGGACGTTGGGTTTGGACTGGGCCGTCAGGAGCGGGAACCAGGCTGGTATTTCATGAGCAGAGGTCTACCTCGCCTGTGGCGCTGCAATATTGTGAGACTAATGAGTTTTGAGTTGAGATGACGCCACCTCCATGCCTCCCTCCAACAGCTCATATGTTTGGCTCCCCACATATCTAATTCTCCGTCTGCATCCAGTGTCTCCATCACGGCCCGTCCAGACACACAGCAGTAATTCAGGTATGCCGTGTTTGATTTGGGTCAGGGCCTCCCAAAACTAATACCTGTAAGCCGTATAATATGGTAATTTGTAGCGGCTGGAGTCAGAACGGTGGATTTATCAATACCCGGCTCATATTGAGCTTAGATTTGGTTTTGGGGAGAGACGAGGGGCACACGGGCGGGTTGGGTTAAACAGAGGTTATTCAATAAGGGGGCGGCTGTTTTTCCAGAAGGGAACTTATAGACTGTCTGTGAGCAGGCACTGACAGCCGTGTAGACTGACACTCCGAGTCTCCCCCATGGGGGAATAGGTAGACGACATACATGCGCCCGCATGGACGTGTGCATGTATTTATTCAGGCGGGCGAACGGTGTTCATAAATGTTCCATTATATCAGTCTGCCTGGTAGCTGTGGGCAGAAACGGCTGATTAAAGTTTGGCTGAAGCAGAAACGTGTTTCATAAAGAAACGTCTGAAGCTGAGAACACCTGAGGAGAAAGCAGGTATTTTTAAACCAGGTGAACTGAAGGCGATTCTTTCCACACATGAACATTTAAGAGTTTCATGTAAACGTTAGAGGTCAGAGGTCAAACCAACACCCCAGACTGTCTGCATTACATCAAAAATCACTGAATGTTTGTGGATATTTTAATGGGAATTATTTTTTTTATTTGTATAAATTGTTTATTCGGTTTGTAGTTTTGTTTGTTTCACCTTTTTAATTGTCACTGAGCATCACCTGAGAGAAAGTTCTGATACGTGTCTGCTCACCTGAACTCAGGATTAACCTAATATAAGTATCATGATCTGATCTCTGAGACTCTGATCTCAATAGGATCTGGTCCATGTTTATCCTGTAGTTCATCATCATTCCACTGGGGGCAGTAGAGGAGCTTCTCCTGCTCATTTCAAAATGGCGGCTTCCATGAAATCTCACTTTTGGCAGGAAAAGTTTGAGAATGAATTCTTTATAATCCAATCAAACTGAAAACGTGGATCAAACACGTTCTCACTGCCGACTCCTCCCACACTGACGTTTGGTTAAGGATCCTCCGTGTCAAAACTTGACCTTTTGGATCTCCTGCTGGCTGTTCCCGTTAAATCAAGGACGTGCAACCCCCGGGCTGCGAACCAGAACTGGTCCAGTACCTCTCTGCAGAGTGTACTGGTACCCAAACCAGTACCCTGACCCGGCACCGAACGTGGTACCAGATGCAATACCAGACACTGACAGGTCCTCAGGACATGTCCAGTACCGGTACCTAAACCCAGTACTGGTTCACTTCCAGTATCATCTTCTAGTTCGTGCCCAGTACAGCATCTAGCACTGGTATGGGTCCAGTACTGCGTCTGGTACGGCATCTAGTACTGGTATGGGTCCAGTACTGTGTCTGGTACGGCATCTAGTACTCGTATGGGTCCAGTACTGCGTCTGGTACATCATCTAGTACTGGTATGGGTCCAGTACTGTGTCTGGTACGGCATCTAGTACTCGTATGGGTCCAGTACTGCGTCTGGTACGGCATCTAGTACTCGTATGGGTCCAGTACTGTGTCTGGTACAGCATCTCATACTGGTATGGGTCCAGTACTGCGTCTGGTACAGCATCTCATACTAGTATGGGTCCAGTACTGCGTCTGGTACAGCATCTCATACTAGTATGGGTCCAGTACTGCGTCTGGTACGGCATCTAGTACTGGTATGGGTCCAGTACTGCGTCTGGTACGGCATCCGTGTTGACGTTTGGTTAAGGACCTCTCTGCGTCACTTTTTCATGTTTTTGGTGTCCCCAACTCGTGTTTATGTGCTGGCTGTTCACAATCCTCAAATAGACCGCAATGCATTGTGGTCTATATTCACTGATGTAGTGAACATCAACGCAGGTTAGTTTTTCACAAAGACTTCTTGGAGATTTTCAGAGCTCTGGATTGAGTAATTACTAGATTTAGACAGAAGTAGAAATGGTGAGCAGTGAAGGATTCACACTCATTATATTTGTTGTTTTTTCATGTTTAGTTCTCTGAATAAAAAAACAAACTTCTTCTTCTTTCAAAAACAGAATCCAAATCTTTTCATCCACATGAGGAGGAACCTGTGGACTCAGGAGAACCTTCAGAACCAGAAGGTATAGAGTTATGAAGAAGCAGAAGAAGGTCAGAGTTCACTGTAGTCAGGTCAGAGGTCACGACCCAAAGTCAGGAAGAGAGTTCTGGACAAACAGATTCATGGAGAGTTCGAGCAGAACCCAGAAGAACCTCTGGATGATCCACTGGAGAGGTGCCAGTGGTTCCTGAATCGAACCCTGCAGTGAGTCTGGATCGATCTCATTGGTCTAGAGGCTCTTCTGAAGGAGGAGCGGACACGTGTAACCGATCCGACCGTTGATCCGG
>NC_050520.1:536240-543919 GCF_002922805.2 Oryzias melastigma
ACCTATCCGACCGTTGATCCCGAGGTTGTTTCCATGTGGACTCTCTCCGGGAGCATATGAAGTCTCCAGCCTCCTGTCTTTGCGTAATGCCTGGCTCCGGAGCCGGGCAGCGGCGCGTAATGAAGAGATGAAAGCGGCTCTGTGGGCGGGGGTGGGGGGGGTTCTGGCCTCTGCTATCGTCCTCTCCATCTGTGAGGACAGCAGAGCGGCAGATGGGAGCGATAAGGCCGAGCCGCCGTACGCAGAAACACATGTTGATCACCGGCTCACCGAGAAAACATCACTTCCTGTTTGGCATGAAGCTCCAGAGCGGCCGAGGACCCGGCTGCACCCCCGGCTGCCTGTGAGGGCGGGAAACTCTGACTTATGTTCCCACAATCCGGACCTGACTGTGGTTGTGTTGGTAATTCAGACCAGTGTGGCCACACTGTTAATCACCTCCATCACAGTTTGTTAATCCTGAATCGGGAGATTACTTTGACTTAATGGACTCATTAATTACACCCTCGTTGTGTGTTTTTAATGAGTCTTCTGTTACTCTGACAAATGGAACCAGGGAGCCGGCTCTCGTGGCGTTCCTCACAGCAGCTGCTCGGCGTGAAGGCGGGAGGACAGACAGCGTGTGACCTGCTCCGGTACGGTCGTCTACACCAACATTTGCTGGATGACATCTGCTGTCAGCGGTCTGGTATCTGTGGAGATCCTCGGCGCAGGAGGAGCGCTCCCGCTCGCCCCGTCTGGCTCCACTGAAAGTGGAAGTCTTTTTCTAATTTGTATATTTTTTGAAGTCGGCGCTAAAGTGGCGGCGTGTTAATTAGCAGCTGTAAAGTGCTTCATGATGTAACGTAGCATCAGCGTTAGCCGGCGTGCTAGCGCTGCAGAGCCGCTCCGTAATGGGAGGCAGATGTGTTTACACCACGGCGCAGCGTTCACATCGGCTAATTGGCTCCAAGCGGGCAGAAGCAGAGGCTTTGGCCTCAGCGGTCATTAAGCTGTTTGCATTCTCTGCATGATTACTGCAGATAACTGCTGCTTCAGTCACTGCAAACTCCACAGCATCACAACGGGTTCTGGTTCTGCAGACGATCCCTTCTCATCTTTAGGGTCTTTGTGAGATCACAAAACACACCAGAAAACACTTAGAACGATGTCAGGGTTCCGGCTAAGAAATGAACTTGGTGACAATTCCAAAAGCTTCATTCCCACTGGGACGCTCCGACGTATTCATAGGAGTTATACAGAGGATTACTGGAAATATTTAGGAGTAGAAAAAGCATTTTCTGAGGTCAAACTGATAGAAATGTTTCTATTAAAGCAAAGACACTCCTGACACAGTGAAGGGGTTAAAGCCACTGGCAAAAAGTAAATACTTTCATAGTATTTTACATTATTGTAACAAAATTCAACAACATGGAAACTGATGGACAGATTTCAACCAAATGCTTCATACATTAGTGTACTAGTACACACTAATGTGTACTAGTACACACTAATGTGTACTAGTACACACTTGCTACCAAAGCACACTAACTAGCTATAGTTCAGCTGACTGAAGCCAGGCTTGCATATGTCTATGTTATGGAACTGAATAGAGTCGGACAGTAAACGTCTATACTTTACATCTACGTCAAACATGTTTGAATTCAAATTAAACACCAGTTGTTGAACGTGTGGCGTTCTTGTGTCCTCTGTTCTCATTCACTCCTCTCCTCTATTCTATATTGTTTATTTCTTCTCTAGTTCTCTATGATTCTGTTTGGTGCAGTGTGATTCACGTGTTGTTCCTAGATTCCAGGATGATCATCTGTGCTCCTGCTCTTGGCCGTGGACCTCGCCTCTGGCTCTACTCGCTCCCCCAGCTCCATCTGGATGAAGCCCATCTACTCAGATACATAGTTGTAGAGTTGGATGAGATAATTCTTCTTTGACAGTTCTGGTAAATCTCCTGTCCGTCCTGAGAGGATCTCTCCTTCATGAGGACATCTTTGAGGTTTCTTCTTTTCTTCTAGAATCAGTTTTTTAGGAGTTTTTCCTCACAGAGAATGAGAGTCTGAGGGCAGAGATGACCAGTTTAATTTAGTCTGTTTAGTTTAGCAGTCAGCTGTTGTTTAGATTCTATGACTGACTTTCTGCTTCTGTACAAAATCAAGTATGAAGATCAGACAAACGATGGTTTTGTGATTTTGGGCTATTTGGATAAAACTGGATTTTCCCTCCATCTCCAGTTGATGCAAACCAGGAAGTAACAGGTGCTGCAGTTTCATCAAAAACCACTGGGGGCATCATGGTGAAGGGGGCAGTTCTCCATTCAGTTTCATTCAAAACCTATTGCTTTATTTCCAATTTACTCTTTTTCTTATCCGTTTATTCATTTTAAGCTCAAATTTGGGCCTTTTTGTTTTTTTATTTATGGTCAGGTTGATCGGCCATGTTTGGAGCTAATGGTGGTTTAAACTTTATTCCTCACAATAGCAGTTTTCAGAATGTTGTTGAACAAAAGTTTAGGATGAAAACACTGAAACGTGTAAATGTTTGTGGGTTTAGTTAAAAGTACATGTAGAACTCTGAATACCGAGCAGTTACGGGACCTTTCTTCACGCGTGTCTGCAGGACGTCCACACAAACGACTGACTGATTTCAGTCAGGCTGCAGTGAGGAGCGTGCACGAATCACATAAAGAAGTTTCGACTGTTTCAGAAGCTCCAAACAGGATGAAAACTTCAGTAAAGTACTTTCACAAACCCCTTCTCTCTGTCAGGAGCCGCTGGGTCAGTAATTCCATCTGGAGCTTCTCAGAACCGTTTGACCTGAATCAGCTTTGGGAGAGTAAACACTGAGCAGAGTGATGAGCAGACGAGGAGCGGCGCTGATGACTCGGATTATTGAGCGCCGACTCCTTTCCATTCCAGCTCTTAGTTTCCTGGACACGCTGGTTTTCCAGCAGCAGGAGAACGCTGGCCAGGTTGCTATGGTGACGGAAAGCCGCCGTTTCCCATCAGAGTCAGAGCACGCCCGTTTACTTCTACGTGCAAACGCCTGAGAGTCCTGCAGCGGGGGCTCTGGGCTGATGCTGCGTTCGGGGGAGGGGTGGCGGCGTGCAGCAGACGCGGTTCGTAAACACAGACCTCTGACACTCACCTGCTCTCTGCTGCGACCCGGTGCCGCTGGCCTCTTGTGGTCTGCAGAGGAATCCTGATCAGAACCACAAACGGACCAGACGCAGTCAGAGGACATAAAAGTCAATCGTCTGACTCCAGACCGCGCTCTTCCTCTTCATCACTGAAGCTCCGCCTCTTTTTCTTCAGGTTTTTTTGCTGAAAAACTGAGAGGAGAGTTCAGGATTCACATGAAGGTTTTCAGGAATCTTATTGGAGCGTTTAGATCAGCTGATGGAACCAGTTCCTTTGTTGAATCCCTTTTGGGGTCATGGGGTTGCTGGAGCCTATCCCAGCTACTGTTGTGTGGGGGCGGGGCTTAAGCTCAGCAGTCAGTCACAGGGCTGATGATGGTATTTGTTCATATTTCAAATCTCAGTAGTTTTTCTTCAGACCTGAAAGTTCTGAATGATCCTCACATCCTAAAGATCTGTCTGATCCTGGATTTGGATCAGGTTCTGTCATAGACTGTGAACATGATCTTAATCTGGGATTGAGATAAATCCTCCTGTAGAGACGCAGCAGCATCTGTCCGTCACAGCAGCCGCTCTGCAGCTTCCCAGCATCCGAGCTGTTGATGTGTCACTGTTCTGCTTCAGCAGATGTTTGAAGGAGTTGAAGAAGCTGAAACTGGAGTTTTCTCTCAACTCAATGAAAATACCACAAAAACCGAGCTCCAGTTTTATGGTTTGTTCTGAATTTAATTGGTTACAAATGTAAGTTGTGGGTTTTATTCCCTTTTTCCGTGGGGAGTCGGTGAGTGTCTGAGCCGAGTTTTCCATGTTCCCCGGCGCTGCCATCCCTGTGTACATTGTGTTTTTCCACATGAAAATTGGCACCTTTTTAGAAGCTGGCAACTGCGTTGTTATTATCGAGCCCCAGAATGACGGCAAAACCCCGATGTGGTGAGTTTGGGTTCTGTTCATTTACAAACTGAATCAAAAGGGATCCTTGGATGTTTGTGGAAACTCATCAAAACGCTCCCACAATCCTGGCCTTCAAAATAAAACGCTATGAGAAGAAAAGATCAATGTCTGACGCCTGTCGCCATGGTAACAGTAAATACTAAATCAATGGAAGGACTAATTCAGGTCATGCTTACGGTCTGCAGGAAGGATTTCCTGCAGACATGACCTCTGACCTCAGGGGTTCAGTGATTCTAGAGGATTGCAGACAAATGATGCTAAATTGATCAACTTGTTATATTCACAGAAAAACTTTGAAATACGATTCTGGTTAGATCTGGACTGAAACTCACCTGCAGTTCAGACTGTGTTCATGTCAGCTCATGAATGGTTGATCGCGGTTTTGTTGAAGTATTAGTTTACTTTTAGGGTCATCAATGCCCCCACAGAGTTCCCACCTTTACCCGCCTAAATGTCCATTTTCAGAACCTGTTTATTCCTGACGGGGTCATGGGGTTGCTGGAGCCTAACCTGACTACCTCAGCAGGGCCTTTAAAGCCCATTAATGTTCCGTTAATCCACTGAGGAGTTTGTTTTCATGCTGCATGTGTGGTGTAGACCGCTAGCGTGTCATTGTAGAGCGACAACTAGCAAAGCAACAACAATGGAGGTCATGCAGCAGCTCGTCTGTTTCAGTTTTTACTTTTGTAGATTGTGTAGAACAGGAATTTCATGTTGTTTGAAAGAAGACTGTTGGCAGCTAAGAAGAATACGGCCGTAGAGAGGAAAACGGAATTGCTAGCTTAGCGCTATACTGGTGCTTTCTAATGTCGTCATCACTTTCTGACAATCAGCAGGTGGAAACATCTGTGATGAAGAGGCTGAGATGTTAGGATCCATGAGAGAGCGGTTTAATGGAACAGAACATAGTGTCAAACAGGCGGGCGGTGGTCAGAAACTCAGAGGAACGAGTAAACGAGGGTCAGAAACAGAATCAAACCTGGAGAAACTGCTCAGACTGACGGATAAACACCATCAAGACTTCACACTGGAGTTGATGCTGGAGTGAGTATAAATGCTGGTGGTTCTGATGAGGATGATCAGCTGTACATGGAGAAGACTGAAGCAGTGGCTGATGGGAGTTGTAGTGAGGAACCCAGCAAACATTTCAATGTGGTTTCCCTTTGAGCTGAGTTGGTGGACTCCAGGTGGGTTTGTCTGTGGGTCACTGGTGGCCCCCTCTGTGTTTGCCCACACTGGTGTAGGTGGGGACTCAGAAGCTGAAACAAAGACTTTTGAGCAAAGCACCAAAGCAGCTGTAATCCAGAGCCGAGATCCTCTGGGATCTTAGTGGATCACGTCAGTCTTTGGGAATCCCGGAGACACACCAACGTTCCCGAGTCCGAGAGCTCACCTTCCAGCAGCAGCAGTGTTTACCATAATTTAGATAATGGCAGAGGCTCCAACCACAGTTTGGTAAACTCTGGTGAAGATGTGGAGAACCACTGCACTTCAGTCAGAAAGGAAATGTGAAAGACGAGCAGCTTTCTCCAGGTTTCGCTCCACAGTTTGACTCTTTAAGATGCTCCGCCCACGCGGTTACCGTGAGCACTTTTCCTGTTGGTTTAACTTTTTTCCAGCTTAATTAATGCTGCTCGGGCAGATATAGGTCTCTCCGTTCGTAAACCTACTTACTGCTGCTGCATTCTTGGAGACATGTTGTAGAAAAATCTGCTGCACATGTTCCAAAGAGCCGGCTGGATCCTCGGCTCAGCCCACACACTTTTTCCAGTGGTTTTGGCCTTGGCAGTCCTGCAGCCACTAAGCTTACATGCCAGTGTCCAGACTAACAGGAGAAGGCAATGTGCATAATTTGTAACATATAAAAATAACATGAAGGAAAAGCCCCCTGCTCCTAAAACCTTAAAAAGCTGAAGTTTATATGTTCTTATGATTGCTCCACCACAGCTCCTCCTGCACCGACTGGTTTCTATGTCAGGCAGCCAAACGGTTCAGAGACCCACGAGGAGAGAGGAGGAACGTTGAATGTGAGCTTCACGTGCACAGTGTGTGTGTGTGTGTGTGTGTGTGTGTGTGTGTGTGTGGGGGGGGGTAAATACAAATTGATCGTTTCACCATCAACATCCATGTGTCCAGATGCACAATCAAATGCGCAAACACACGTCCATATGCGCAGACACACAATCAAGTGTGCAGA
The DNA here is from genome assembly GCF_002922805.2 of Oryzias melastigma. NCBI lineage: Eukaryota > Metazoa > Chordata > Actinopteri > Beloniformes > Adrianichthyidae > Oryzias > Oryzias melastigma. The sequence continues at coordinate 542,519 of NC_050520.1, forward strand.
CACACGTTCAAGTGTGCAGATGCACATCCGTCTGCGCAGACGCACGTCCGTCTGCGCTAACACACGTCCATATGCGCAGACACACGTCCATATGCGCAGACACACGTCCATATGCGCAGACACGCGTTCAAGTGTGCAGACACATGTCCATATGTGCAGACGCACATCCATCTGCGCAGACACACATTCATATGAACAGACTCAGGTGCATGTGTCTCCATGTGTGTCATGGATCACCTGTATCCTCAGTCTTGCTCTGTCTGGCTCCTTGTAACCATAGCAACAGCACAAACAAGCTTTATGCTTGAGGATGGACTCCCAGCCTCTTCAGCTTAAAACCAAAGGAGATGTCTGACTGAAACACCCGAGTTTGATCACAGAGATTATGTTTGTTAGTGTGCGTCTAACAGTAAATGTGAACGTCTGTTCTCCAAAACTTCTGTTCTGTTTGGAAGTTTGGGTTTGTGGACCTGGATTTAGGGGGGGGGAGTGGGGGGGTCCTCAGTAGATCAGGTACAAAATGCTGCGAGTCGTTTCTCACAGACATGAATGAGAAAGACTGAATCAAGCAAATGCTGGGGGTCAAGGGTCGCAGGTTCACCGGCATTAATCATAGCCGTCCGACTAATGGTGACACCAGCTCTGCAGGCGCGGCTTGATCAGCACAACCACATGTGACTGTCGTCCAGGACAGTGTCTCCATTAATAACAGGACTGAAGGCAAAGGACCAAGAGGTTCAACGGGACAAGCTGCACACACACACACACATGCACATGCACGTGCACATGCACATGCACACACACCTCAGTGACCATTCAGTCCCCCATCAACCTTTGCAGCATGTTTCTGAATGTGGGAGGAACCTCACATAGAAAGAATCCAGCAGGGGTTTGAACCAGGATCTTCTCACTGTGTGTGAGATTGATTGACAAGGTCTACAGCCAATCAGGATGCAGAACACAATGACCTGTAAAACCCTACAGAAGGAAATGGCTCCAGAGAAAAAAACATTCAGAACACGGAGCTGAACTGTGACGTGAAGCGAGAAGTGATGATGGATCAGGAACTCCTGCTGACCCATCACCAAACTCAGCTCTGATCTTTGGAAGTCCCTCTCCGGTCATAAACAGAACCGATCCGTACCCGAGTCACAAGACTTCATTCAGTCCAAACGCTTCTGCCTCTGCAGCTGGTTCTGCTCCTCAAACAGCTTCTGAGAAACTTCAGAAACGCTTCTGGAAAGAGATTCCTGCTGGTCCTCTTCGGTTCTCCGTTCTGGTGTCTCTGGTCCTGGTGTCTCTGGTCCTGGTGTCCCTGGTTCTGGTGTCTCTGGTTCTGGTGTCTCTGGTCCTGGTGTCTCTGGTCCTGGTGTCTCTGGTCCTGGTGTCCCTGGTTCTGGT
>NC_050520.1:543946-544180 GCF_002922805.2 Oryzias melastigma
CCCGAGTCACAAGACTTCATTCAGTCCAAACGCTTCTGCCTCTGCAGCTGGTTCTGCTCCTCAAACAGCTTCTGAGAAACTTCAGAAATGCTTCTGGAAAGAGATTCCTGCTGGTCCTCTTCGGTTCTCCGTTCTGGTGTCTCTGGTCCTGGTGTCTCTGGTTCTGGTGTCTCTGGTCCTGGTGTCTCTGGTCCTGGTGTCTCTGGTTCTGGTGTCTCTGGTTCTGGTGTCCCT
>NC_050520.1:545237-547870 GCF_002922805.2 Oryzias melastigma
GATCAGACAATCACCTGTCAATCAATGTAAGCCCCGCCCTGCAAACAGGTGAGCAGTCTGTGGAGTGGACTTCACGCTTCAACAAATGGTTGAGAGCAGTACCCACACCTGAAGCAGGAAAAGTTACGGTTGGGAGAGAAAAGGAGAATCAGGAAAAAGTCTGCCACCACACGGAGCTGAAGTTCCGACGGCGTTTGGAAGTGAAAGTGTTTGTAAACGTGTCCAGACGCTCCGACCGGATGAACCGTCGACTTTGATCACATGACCTGGAAAACACAGCAGGATGACGTCAGGTCACACCACCGTGTGACCCCCATCTTTCCTTGTACCATCCCACCCATTGAGGTGACACAGAACCTCGACCCCCCATCCTAAGAACCCCTTTTCTTAGTTTTAACCAAATTCTTGTTCATCCCAGTTCAGGTTGTCTGGAGCAGATCCTGATCCTTCATCCCAGAGATGGATCATAAACCTCCGGACCCCCCCGGTTCTCTCTGACATCCTCTGGAGTTTGTGTTTCTGCACATTAATGAAACGTCTCGTCTCATTTCTGATGATCTGGAGGCGGAGGAAGGGCAGAGCGGTCAGGAGGTGGAAACGCCGCGTCCGTGGCAGCGTGCTGGCAGACGTTGGTGTTTGAAGACGAGGGACTGACGGAGCCGTGCGTGTCTGGGAGCCGTTTCTGGAACTGCAGAACTCCTTTCATGCAGCAGTTTGGCCGTTTATAGATGCTGACAGTCTGCAGGCAGAGGAAGCTGATGAGACGCAGCAGAGGTCCACGCTGGAATCCGACCCGGACTGCAGCGGTCTGGAACCGCCCACAGAGCGTCCTGACCCGCCCACAGAGCGTCCTGACCCGCCCACAGAGCGTCCTGACCCGCCCACAGAGCGACCTGACCGCTGTAGTCCGGAGAAAGACACGTTTGAGCATCAAGGAGCATCAGGATCATCCGCAAACGTTCTGATGAGACAGAATCTACCAAACATCTGGCCTCAAACTGACAGTTTCAGGCACAGAGGTGTGAGTGTGATGGTGCGGGGCTAAATGTCTTCCATCAGTTTCAGAGATGAAGATCAGACGTTTGGAACAAACTCAGCAGCAGGTCCAGAGTGGAGTGATGACATGAAGCCCCGCCCTCTGAAGCCCCGCCTCTTTGATCATTTATAACCAATAGAAGTTTGTTACGCAGAGAAAAGCTTCCGTTTACATTCACATCTGTCCTGATGCTTCAGTGAGCTTCAGAAGAATTGATTTATTTATCACTTTTTACAGATGAAATCACAACAATGTTCCAGTAAAATCCAGTAAAAATGAATAAAAACCAAATCAGTGAGAGATGCCTCACCTGGATCAGGTGTGAGTAGCAGCAGGTGGTGCTCCCTTTTCATGGAGGTTCTCCGGAGTGTTTCCTCTCCTCGTCTCTCTGGGCTCGGGTCGCAGAACCAGCCTGTGCCGGCACAGGAACCGGTTCTGGTGCCCAGCTCAGCAGAAAGGCGGTGAAAACCTTCAGCTGTGCTCCTCCACATTGTTTTTGGCCGAGGACGCAGCGTGAGACGAAACCCGAGCCCTCCTCTGCTGAAACCTACGGCTTCTCCCTCCTTCCTGTCTGCGGTCGGCGCCGCGTGCACGCCAAACACTATTTAATTAAAGCCTCGGACTTTGCCAGGGTGCGACGCAGAAATGGAACTAATTGCCGTTGATGCTTGATGTTTTCAGCGGCGGCTGGTGGCGAGGCAGCTGCTGCTCTGGCCTCGTTCTCGCCGCGCCGTGGTCGGACCTCCGGCCACCTTTAGTTTGTCTTTGCTGACCGCCGGCCTGAAGGAGCGGCAGCGCTTCCAGTAAGAGGAGCTTTCAGGTGCTGAGAAGGAAGATTAGATTTAGTTCTATGAGTTCACCAAAGTCTGAATCACTGAAGTCAAACTAAATCTGCAGTTTGACCTTCTTGACATCTCAGACTTTATAGGACTGTTGTTCGAGGTTTGAAGTCAAATCTGATCTGTCTTCCTCAAAGGTCAGATCATCCGGTAACTGGGAGGTTAAAATCCTTCCGCTCTGTTTGGGGTCCAGATGACTCCGCCCACATATTGATGTGTGATTCCTTATGAATCATGTATATGACTGTCATGGACATTAGTGAAACTCAAAAATCCAAGATAAAGAAAGTTCAGCGTCTTGTGGGTCCACATGACCCCACTTTTAATGTTAACAAACCAAGGAGAGCAGAAGGGTCATGAAGAGTCCTAGAAACAAAGACGTTCAGTCCAACACATTCTCAAAATGATCACATGATCACATGATGACGTTTGGTTTAGATCTCTTCACGTCAATAATGGACGTTTTTGGTGTCTCCAACTGGTCGTGTTTGATGTGTTAGCTGTTCCAGTTAAATCTCTGGTCCCCAACCTCCAGGGGGCGCCCACGTCACTGGTACTCCACTACCTGCTCCTCTGGCTGGGCTGGGCCTGCACTCTCCGTGTTCCTGTGGCTTCCTGCTCTCTGGCATGGGGCCTCTGGGGTGGTCCCGCGTGTCCTGGGCTGGGTGTTTGGCGGGATTACCTGGCGTTCAGATGTCATGGCGGCGATAGAAAAGAGGCGTTCAGGTGTAACGGCGGCGATAGGAATGAGGCGTTCA
>NC_050520.1:547913-557478 GCF_002922805.2 Oryzias melastigma
GATGTCATGGCGGCGATAGAAAAGAGGCGTTCAGATGTCATGGCGGCGATAGAAAAGAGGCGTTCAGGTGTAACGGCGGTGATAGGAATGAGGCGTTCAGGTGTCATGGCGGCGATAGGAATGAGGCGTTCAGGTGTCATGGCGGCGATAGGAATGAGGCGTTCAGGTGTCATGGCAGCGATAGGAATGAGGCGTTCAGGTGTAACGGCGGCGATAGGAATGAGGCGTTCAGGTGTCATGGCGGCGATAGGAATGAGGCGTTCAGGTGTCATGGCGGCGATAGGAATGAGGCGTTCAGGTGTCACGGCGGCGATAGGAATGAGGCGTTCAGGTGTCGCGGTTCATAATAAACGTAGAGAGACTGTCCCGGTAGAACACGGATCACTCAGATGTTTTTAGGTCAAAGATAAAATATTTCATGTCAGATGAAAAGGTTCTGTCCAATCTGCTTCGGTTTTGCGGTCCGAACAGACCGACTCAGCTGCATCACTGGTCCAGAAGTGAGATCGGCATGCTGGGAAACGCTGAGGACCGGCAGACCGCTGGCCTCATTATTAGCGCCTGTGCAAACACGCGGCGACGGAGGAAAAGCGGGATGAGGTTTCAACAAACGTCAGGCTGCGTCGGCGGCCTGAGAATGATTTCTGGCGGATTATTTTACAACCAGAGAGAGCTGCTGAGGAGCGGGGGAGGGGGGACTCAGCAGAAATATGACTGCTGCGGTCGGGGGAGGGGTGACGGTAGTCAGTGAGAGCTGCTTTGGTTGGTTACCACAGACAGCTGTTTGTTCTGCTTCACATCCTACAACACTGTTTGGGCTGCTGTGACAGCTCATCGCTGCTCTGCTACAATAAGTAGGAGTCCGTTGTGTACCAGAACAACCACAGAACCTGCAGAACCGTACGGGTCGACCATGTGACCAAGAATTCAGAGCACAAAGTGCAACAACGATGTGAAAATGAAGACATAAACTCATTTCCTCCAGGAATCGCTGGTTCCCCCTCAGCAGGTGGACTCAGATGATCTGGGTCAGGTACTGGTCCGGTCCGGCTTTGGTTGACTCTCTGATCTGAAAAAGACTTTGGGTTGGAAACACATGATGACAGTAATTCTGTTTGCATTCCTGCAGAGTAACATCCAATCATCACTGAGCTCTGAAGTGTAAATATTTCCCTGCTGCTGAGAGTTTGTGATGAGTTTAATTTTCTCTCCAAAAATGTAAATCAGACGGAGGTGAAGGAGGAGGAGCTACAGGGAGTGAGATGGTAACGAGACCAGGAAGTCCAGACAGACCAGCTGATATCTGCTCCTACAGACTCCTGTCTGACCGTCAGAATGAAGGACAGGTCCACCTGTCTCTGCGCCAAACTCACAGCTGTCCTCATGTCAGGTTTTCACCTGAGATGTTCTTACCTGTAATGATTTACCTGTGAGGTTTTTGCCCGTAAGGTTTTTACCTCTGAAGTTTTTACCTATAATGATTTACCTGTGAGGTTTTTACCTGTGAGGTTTTTACCTGTGAAGTTTTACCTATAATAATTTTACCTGTGAGGTTTTTACCTGTGAAGTTTTTACCTGTGAAGTTTTTACCTGTGAGGTTTTTACCTATAATGATTTACCTGTGAGGTTTTTACCTGTGAGGTTTTTACCTGTGAAGTTTTTACCTGTGAGGTTTTTACCTATAATGATTTACCTGTGAGGTTTTTACCTATAAAGTTATTACCTGTGAAGTTTTTACCTATAATGATTTACCTGTGAGGTTTTTACCTGTGAGGTTTTTACCTGTGAAGTTTTTACCTGTGAAGTTTTTTACCTGTGATGTTTTTACCTAGAATAAATTTTACCTGTGAGGTTTTTACCTGTGAAGTTTTTTCCTATAATAATTTTACCTGTGAAGTTTTTATCGATAATAATTTTACCTGTGAGGTTTTTACCTGTGAAGTTTTTACCTATAATAATTTTACCTGTGAAGTTTTTACCTGTGAGGTTTTTACCTATAATGATTTACCTGTGAGGTTTTTACCTGTGAGGTTTTTACCTATAATGATTTTACCTGTGATGTTTTTACCTATAATAATTTTACCTGTGATGTTTTTACTGATAATAATTTTACCTGTGAGGTTTTTACCTGTGAAGTTTTTACCTATAATAATTTTACCTGTGAGGTTTTTACCTCTAATAATTTTACCTGTGATGCTATTACCTATAATAATTTTACCTGTGAAGTTTTTACCTGTGAGGTTTTTACCTGTAAAGTTTTTACCTGTGAAGTTTTTACCTGTGATGCTTTTACCTTTAATAATTTTACCTGTGAGGTTTTTACCTGTGAAGTTTTTACCTGTGATGTTTTTACCGACCCTGTGACAGACTGGCGATCTGTCCAGGGTGTACCCCGCCTTCGCCCATCAGCAGCCGGGATAGGCTCCGGCAACCCCGCGACCCCGAAAGGGACAAAGCGGTTAGGAAAATGGATGGATGGATGGATGGATGTTTTTACCTATATAATTTTACCTGTGATGTTTTTACCGATAATAATTTTACCTGTGAGGTTTTTACCTGTGAAGTTTTTACCTGTGAGGTTTTTACCTGTGAAGTTTTCACCTGTGAGGTTTTTACCTGTGAAGTTTTCACCTGTGAAGTTTTTACCTGTGATGTTTTTACCTATAATAATTTTACCTGTGAGGTTTTTACCTGTGAAGTTTTTACCTATAATAATTTTACCTGTGAGGTTTTTACCTGTAAAGTTTTCACCTGTGAGGTTTTTACCTGTGAAGTTTTTACCTGTGATGTTTTTACCTATAATAATTTTACCTGTGAGGTTTTTACCTGTGAAGTTTTTACCGATAATAATTTTACCTGTGAGGTTTTTACCTGTGAGGTTTTTACCTATATAATTTTACCTGTGATGTTTTTACCTTTAATAATTTTACCTGTGAGGTTTTTACCTGTGAAGTTTTTACCTATATAATTTTACCTGTGATGTTTTTACCTTTAATAATTTTACCTGTGAGGTTTTTACCTGTGAAGTTTTTACCTGTGAGGTTTTTACCTGTGAAGTTTTCACCTGTGAGGTTTTTACCTGTGAAGTTTTCACCTGTGAAGTTTTTACCTGTGATGTTTTTACCTATAATAATTTTACCTGTGAGGTTTTTACCTGTGAAGTTTTTACCTGTGAGGTTTTTACCTATAATGATTTACCTGTGAGGTTTTTACCTGTGAGGTTTTTACCTATAATGATTTTACTTTGAGGTTTTTACCTGTGAGGTTTTTACCTGTGAGGTTTTTACCTGTGAGGTTTTTACCTGTGAAGTTTTTACCTGTGAAGTTTTTACCTATACTAATTTTACCTGTGATGTTTTTACCTTTAATAATTTTACCTGTGAGGTTTTCACCTGTGAAGTTTTTACCTATAATAATTTTACCTGTGATGTTTTTACCTTTAATAATTTTACCTGTGAGGTTTTCACCTGTGAGGTTTTTACCTATAATAATTTTACCTGTGAGGTTTTTACCTGTGAAGTTTTTACCTGTGATGTTTTTACCTATAATAATTTTACCTGTGATGTTTTTACCGACCCTGTGACAGACTGGCGATCTGTCCAGGGTGTACCCCGCCTTCGCCCATCAGCAGCCGGGATAGGCTCCGGCAACCCCGCGACCCCGAAAGGGACGAAGCGGTTAGGAAAATGGATGGATGGATGGATGGATGTTTTTACCTATAATAATTTTACCTGTGATGTTTTTACCGATAATAATTTTACATGTGAGGTTTTTACCTGTGAAGTTTTTACCTGTGAGGTTTTTACCTTTAATAATTTTACCTGTGAGGTTTTTACCTGTGAAGTTTTTACCTGTGAGGTTTTTACCTATTAAATTTTTACCTGTGAGGTTTTTACCTGCTCACCTGGACCAGACTCTCTATTTTCTAAGTATGGAGCCGTTCATTGACCGTGACAGACATTTCCCTCCAAAGCAGCAGATTGAAGGACGTGTTTGTCGACCCGGCTCTTTATTTACCACACTGGTTGGTTGATGTTGTGGAAACCATGAGGAGGAAAACCCTCCTGTTCCACTGCAGGAAGTCCCTGACGGAGCTCCTCAGGCTGTGGTCGGCTCCCCAAGCTCCTCCCAGTTCCAGATCATCATTGATAGGATGGAGTTTGGGGTTTTTATGAACTCCTTTTCGGATTTATCCTCCAAATCTGACGTAAAATAATATCATGTGGTTTCTGTAATTGATGGACATCCTTACTTTCACCGCTCTGAAAAAGCGGAGTCTGCCAGGGACAATAAAGCTTTCCTGGGTGGGGTCTGGTCCGTGAGCACGCCTGTGGTTGGACTAACCTGCATGTGTGTCCGCACAGTATGAGCATGTTTATTCATGGCCCTGTGCGTGTGTTGATGTTTACTTAGACGTGAGTGTGTGTTTATGGAGGGACTGGGATGTGGAGCACCTGCCCCCCCACCACCACGCCCCTGGGAGGCGGCTCCTTCCGAATGACATCATCCAACGGTGATGAGGCAGACGGGTCGGGCGCCACAGGCTGTTGTTAGAGGGACCTCCTCCCTCAGATGTGTGTCAGAGGGTGTTAGGGTGCACGTATGTCGGCTCCACCCGGATCTGGTTGGCTCTACCGGGACCCCGTCAGCTCCACCGGGACCCTGCCGGTTCCACATTAACCCGGTGAGCTCTACCGGGACCTCGTCGCTCCGCTCTGGACTCACTCTGTTCATGTTACACACCACCTCCACGAGGAGGAGCATCAGATCCACATCAGACCAGAGCAGACGCTCCCATCAGTCCGTCTGTCGCTCCACCCGTCCTTCTCCACCAGCACAGAAACCAGACCTTCATGGGTTCTGCAGCTGGATCTGATGTCTATTCTTCCCACATGCCGTCTTACATCTTCATTTTCCAGGTGATAAAGTTCTGAGCAGAGACGTTCTCCTCAACATTAAAACAGTAAACACAAACACCACTGTGGACTAAGAGCATCTCCACACTCCTGACAACAAAAATGTCAACAATATTGATTCCATCCAGACCTCCAGCTCTGATCCGGATTCCTGGTCAGACGAAGAAAACAAAGACGTTCATGGATCTATTTCTGTGCAGGTGGAATCATCAGAATGGGGCGTATTTTCTTTGTCACAAATATGATCTTTTTCTGTCAGTATTTTTTCTCCTGATTCACAGCAGATTGAGTGAATAAATACTGAACATCATTTTTCTTTATATCTCTGGAGATGAGAGACTGCAGATCTGAATGTATGCACGTCTGTCCTGAACATCCAGAGCACATTTGCTCCGTCTTTCAGGAATGATGTTGGGATTTCACAGCTGAGTACAAACGCTCAGCAGACAAACCAGGAGAAGCTGGTCAGGATATCCCAGAATGCCTGGCGTTGCTGTTTCAGCCAGAAACGGTTTTGAGTCCAGAATATTCCTGTTTCTGGAGCTTGAAATGTTTAGTAAAGAAACATTCTGAAGGAGGTCTGAATGGAAACAGTGCACGTGTGTGTGCATGTGTGTGTGAGCGTGCACGTGTGTGAGCGTGTGCACGTGTGTGTGAGCGTGCATGTGTGTGAGCATGCACGTTAGTGTGTGAGTGTGCACATGTGTTTGAGCGTGCACGTGTGTGTGAGCGTGCACGTGTGCATGTGTGTGTGAGCATGCACGTTAGTGTGTGAGTGTGCACATGTGTTTGAGCGTGCACGTGTGTGTGAGCGTGCACGTGTGTGAGCGTGCACGTGTGTGTCAGCATGCACATGTGTGTGAGCGTGCACGTGTGTGTGAGAATCCATGTGTGTGTGTGAATTCATGTGTGTGTGTGTGAGCGTGCACGTGTGTGTGAGCGTGCACGTGTGTGACCCTGTGCATGTGTGTGTGAGCGTGCACGTGTGTGTGAGCGTGCATGGGGTCCGGTGGGGGTTCTGTTCCTGCTCCTCAGCTCTGAGTGAAAGTTTTTCTCGGACCGTAGAGCTCCAGACAAAGAGCCCGTTTCCCTCGCCGCTCAGAAACGGCGTGCTGGACTCATAATGACATGGAAAACAAACAGTGGTGAATGGGCACATGGTCCCGCCGAAACCGCAGGGCCCTTAACGGGAAGAGCCCGTCCAGCGGCGCGGCCCAGATCCTCGCTACAGGAAGAGCAGGCGCCGAGGAGTTAAACGGACCCGCGGCCCGTTGGCACGCTCACGCACATGCCCAGTCACGGGGGAGACGGCCAATCAACCAGCAGCAACAATATTATCCTGCCATTCACTGTCGCGGCGTGATTGATGAAGCCGAGGAAGAGCGCCGCTGCTCGGAGGCGGGCTGGAGCACGCCACGCTCTGCCAGGAAATACTGGGAGGTCCTGGTGAGGAGGTCCAAACGCAGACGGGCCGAATAATGGAGCAGGTCGGACACGAGGTAAAGATTCACGAAGTCACAGATGGAGGGATGGGGGTTAAAAACCCAGAACGACCAGAAACCCAGAAACACCCAGAACCCAGAAAGACCCAGAACCCCAAAAACACCCAGAACCCCAAAATCAATCAGAACCCAAAAACATCCAGAACCTCAAAACACCAAAGACGTTTCAGTCCATTAAAGCAGCAAAGCTGCAGGAATTCGTGGTAGAGATGAAAATGATTCCCTTTCTGCAGAAATCTGACATTCATGTTCAGTTCTTCTGCTGAGGAGACGGAAAGGGTTCAAATCCTGAGATTCCCAAAGATCCAGACATCCCGGTGTTGGAAAACCAGGAAGACCAGGAGAACTGAAGGAGGAGCTCCAGAACACGCAGCAGGTGAAAGAGACAGAGGTCACAATGGAGGTCGGGGATCCGGGACCCCCACCCTGACCCCAGACCCGAGGAACGCCGTAAAACTCCGTCCAGGAGACAGAGATCCGGAGAACTGATCCGATCCGGAGCCTCAGTTCCAGACGTCTGATAGAGGATCAGAACCGGAGGGACCGGTGCACACAGGTGCACGGGTGAACACCGAGGCCCAAACGGTTCTGCTTAAAGGGTCAAATCCAAACGGGATCCGGTTTGTCCGTTAGCCGTTGTCGCTCCATCTTAGCTAGCTGAAAAAGCCGCTAAAAGCATCAGAAGTGACCATGAAGGATCATGGGAATTTCTAACACAAAAAGTCCAGGGCTGACTCACTGGGGGTTGTTTCCCCCAAAGAAAGTGCTCACAGCGCCACCTGGAGGCTGAGAGTATATCACAGCTGCAGTCTCATAGAGAATCCATGGGAGACGGGTCAAGGGTTTTACCTAGACAGACAACCTTTGGTGGGCCGGATCCGGCCCCCGGGACCCAGCTTGCACACCTAAGGTCTAAAGGATCTCACAGATTCCTGATCCTTCAGTGGATCCTGGAGTTACATTTTATGATAGTAATCTTTTGACACATGAAGTGGATTTTGTTTTGTTTTTTTTTGCTGGTCCCAAAACTCGATCAGCTGTTGAGTTTGTGATGACGTTGATGTTTATCTGCTGCTTCATGTTAACGTGAATCTGAAACATGAAGCTGAGAGCTGCTGGACGGAACAATCCAGAGATCATTTACAGAGTGGACTCACACATCAGATCATTTGAGTCCATCAGTGTCTTCATTCTTCTAAAGGGTCTGACGCTGAAGATCATCACAGAACGTTTGGACTTCTGCATGAAGCGTCTCAGTCCACAGTTCTGATGAGTTCAAACCCTTCAGAACTTCTCCGGTTCTCTGACTTCTGTTCTCATCTTCATCCGGATCAAACCTGACTGGAGGATTGCAGCAGAAACGCTGAAACATTTCTGAAGGTTCTGATGGGTCAGACAGGAGAACGAGGACTTCCTGTTCTGTGATCGTTCAGAACACGTCTGGGTTCTGCTGCATCAGTTCTGGGTTTCAGTGACGGTGAAGAACCGAACGTTTCCTGCAGTCCTCCTCATGGATGTTTCATCGATCTTTTTTGTTCCCGTCTCACTGCAGCTGCTTTCCTTTCTGGTTCTGCCGCTCCGATCCGACTCCTCAGGATTTACGGGAGCGGGAAAGATGAGGGGACGTTTTTACAGCCGACCGTTCCTGAGCTGCGTGTTCTGGAGTCTCCGGACGGCGTTCCTCCTGGAAAATGAGAGTCAGACAGGAAAAGCTGCTCGTAAGGTTTTAGAGCCCGGCAGCTTTTCACGACCAGAATAGAACATATTACTGATGGGTCCGGTCCAAGAACCACTGAGAGCGGTTCTGGAGGAGCTGCTATAAATACATCAGAGGTTCCTTTAGGAACTGAACTGAACCTTTTCCTGCACCTGTTCCTGCAGCTGATGGATGTTTACGTCAGTGATGAAGAGGACGAGGACGAGCAGGATTTTAGGAATTCCTTCATGTAGACATCAGAACTTCCTCTGGCTCCACATGAACTCTCCTCGTCTCACAATCACTGAAGATCCATTCTCAAGGAAGCAACGTTCTTATGGAGCAGCCAGCATGTCAAAAACATTCCAAACTTCAGAAAGTGAGGAGCTGGAGATGAGAATGTGTTGGGATCTCTGGGTTTGGACTTGAGTCAGATCAGAGATCAGAGGTCCGTTTCAAGAAGGTTCAACAAATTCCGAGTTCAAACCTGAACTCAGAGTCCACAGACTCAAAATTCAAAGAGTTGATTCAATCAACTTGAAGTTGTCAGAACCAGAACCAGGTGTGAGCGTCGCAATCATTAAAAGCCCTGATCAATGGAGCAAAGACAGCACGAATCACCATGGCAACGGGGACAAACACCTGAGTTTCGTGCTTCCGGTGACGGAAACTGATGAGTTCCTGCAAACATATGCGACTATAGGAGAACATTTACATCAAGAAGATCAACAGCTGCAGTAAAACAGAGAGAACATCTGCAGAGTTAATGTGAGCGTCTACATCTGAATCATTTCAATGTCAGGAAGATGATTTAGTCACTTGTTAATATCACTCAAAGAATAATGAATCAGGAAACTGCAGTCAGTCGACTCGTGTCCTCCAAATCCTCTACCGACGTAAATAACATTTCCTCTGGATTAATCAGCCTCCTCTCTACATGATCCTCTATGAATGAACATGTCATTTTGGTTTCTGAGTGGTGAAAACGTGACGTCTCTAATGTGAATGTTCTCTAAATGTTAATGAGGAACTCATATTTGAACATCTTTCACTTTAAAAAGGGGCGGAGACCACAGAGAACTCTAAGTTTCCTGAAGAAAACCTGCTACCGACCAGGTTTCGTTCACAGACTCAGTTACCATAGTGATTGATTCTGAGTTCATCCTAACCCGCTTCTTGGAACGGGCTTGGTTTGACCCACTTTCCCAGGTTTGAGTTATCCCTCTTTCTGGAACCGAAAACTCAGAGTTTTGCCGAATTTGGAGTTCACGAACTCAGAGTTCCAACAAAACCTGCTTCTAGAAACGGACCCCTGGATCAGGATTTTGGGTGATCAGATCTGTTTCGTCTCCAGCTGCTGTCGTGTGAGCACAGAGGGTCCAGTGAGCAGCAGCAGCACACTGGCCTGTTGTGATGGTGGAGAGTCCAACAGACGGCCTGTATTCTCTGTC
>NC_050520.1:557516-559888 GCF_002922805.2 Oryzias melastigma
ACAAAAGCTAACATGAGTGCAGAGGTTTTGATGAGTCAGCGACTGATTTCTTCATCCTTCAGAGTAAAACGATATGTGTGCACGAGTGTACGAGTGCACGAGTGTATGAGTGTATGGGTGTACGTGTGCACGAGTGTATGAGTGTATGTGTGCATGGGTGTACGAGTGCACGAGTGTATGAGTGTATGTGTGCATGAGTGTACGAGTGCACGAGTGTACGAGTGCACGAGTGTATGAGTGTATGGGTGTACGTGTGCACGAGTGTATGAGTGTATGTGTGCATGAGTGTACGTGTGCACGAGTGTACGTGTGCACGAGTGTACGAGTGTACGTGTCCATGAGTGTACGAGTGTATGAGTGTATGTGTGCACGAGTGTATGAGTGTATGTGTGCATGAGTGTACGAGTGCACGAGTGTATGAGTGTACGTGTGCATGAGTGTACATGTGCATAAGTGTACGTGTGCACGAGTGTATGAGTGTATGTGTGCATGAGTGTACGTGTGCACGAGTGTACGTGTGCACGAGTGTACGAGTGTACGTGTCCATGAGTGTACGAGTGTATGAGTGTATGTGTGCACGAGTGTATGAGTGTATGTGTGCATGAGTGTACGTGTGCACGAGTGTACGTGTGCAGGAGTGTACGAGTGTACGTGTGCATGAGTGTATGTGTGCACGAGTGTATGAGTGTACGTGTGCATGAGTGTACGAGTGCACGAGTGTATGTGTGCACGAGTGCACGAGTGTATGAGTGTATGGGTGTACGTGTGCACGAGTGTATGAGTGTATGGGTGTACGAGTGCACGAGTGTATGAGTGTATGAGTGTATGTGTGCATGAGTGTACGAGTGCATAAGTGTACGTGTGCACGAGTGTATGAGTGTATGTGTGCATGAGTGTACGTGTGCACGAGTGTACGAGTGCACGAGTGTATGAGTGTATGGGTGTACGTGTGCACGAGTGTATGAGTGTATGTGTGCATGAGTGTACGAGTGCACGAGTGTATGAGTGTATGTGTGCATGAGTGTACGAGTGCACGAGTGTATGAGTGTACGTGTGCATGAGTGTACGTGTGCATAAGTGTACGTGTGCACGAGTGTATGAGTGTATGTGTGCATGAGTGTACGTGTGCACGAGTGTACGTGTGCACGAGTGTACGAGTGTACGTGTCCATGAGTGTACGAGTGCACGAGTGTATGTGTGCATGAGTGTTGTTGCTGCTGGAGGAGGATTGTGTCTCTGTGGTTCATTCAGGAGATCAAACCTCAGAAACAGGAGAGAAAGACTTTGTGTGATGAAAACATGAAAAACATTTAATCAGATGATACTTTTTATTCAAACAACAAAAGACAATCTTACAAATATGAATTTAATTAAAAAAATAATTAACTTAATTATAAATAATTAAATAATTAATTAACAATTACATTTGTCCCAATGGGCTTTCCATCCATCCGATGTACATTACCCAGAATTCCCTGGCTATTAGAGAGTTGTGCTGTTAATGATGATTAGACAAATGTTGTTTCCTTCTTTATTTTATTTCTTTAACTCTTTTTCTCTTTGATGTGGTTCTCAGTGACTCTATCTCCATGGTAACAGTTTTTAAATCTACTTTTGATTCAATCCAGCTTCCGTTTCCCAGACGGTAACCATGGAAACCAGCAGAGGTTTATTGAAAGATGGTATTATGGGATAGGATCATCTTATAATATCATTGTAGACATAAACTAAGTTTCAGAGATGAAAATATCCTCAAATTCTCCAATGAATCACTTTGTGTTTTTCTGTCAGAATTGATCAACATGTGAGAAAAACAAAGAAGATGTTTGGATTTGATCGGTATGAAGAAAAAATGGTGATGTTTGATTGTTTGATAGTTTGATTGACTAACTGATTGATTAATGGTTTCATTGATTGATTGATTGAATTGCTGGCTGAAAATAAAAAAGTCCCATTTGATTCATTAAAATATAGTGATTATTAGCTAAAGACAAGAAGAGCTTGATTGATTGATTGATTGATTGATTGATTGATTGATTGATTGATTGATTGATTGATTGATTGATTGAAGTATGCAGAAACAAACTTATATAATCCGATACTCTCTAGTAGAATTTATAAAGGTTTTCAACATGAATCTATTTTAGATTTAATTGAAATATGAATAAATTCAGTGTAGATTAAACATAACTGCATACTGTGGCATTTTTCATAATTAACTCATCTTTATTCATCACAATAAAATCATTTATAGTTGATGAGATTTTATTATCTAAATGTAAAGTTGAGTTTCTGATCCTCTAATGTTTCTGCAGAGGAACAACTACTGAGATCATCGTGTTTTCCTCTTTCTATCACAGTAAACTCAACTT
>NC_050520.1:559957-565273 GCF_002922805.2 Oryzias melastigma
AGCTCAGCTCTGTATGGATGTCTTGTTCCACGTTTGCGTTTCAGCAAAATTTAATTTGTTAGCTTTTCTGGATAAGGTGGAATCTACGGAGGTTTTCGGAATAATTTGGCTAAAACTTTAGTAGTGTTAGATTTTTTTGTGAAATTCTTTAAATCCTTTGTGCACTTTTTGCGAATTATACGTTTTGTTTCAACAGTTCAACGCGACATCATCAATTAAAATAAAGGCCTTTATCATCTTCAGCGACCACATTCAGCTAAACCTTTGGAAAGTCTTCACTGATCTGCTCTTTGATCAAAGTTCTTCTGTTTTCAGGATCATTTTTAATCTTTATTTAGAGTTTGTGACCCATTCTGACGTCTGATGACGTGAGATCAAACATTTCTCTCTCACTCTTAAAATCAGTATTTAATCAGACGTCAGTTAAAAATAAAAAGGAGGATTCTGGGATTCCATTCAAAATATGTTGAGAAACGTAAACAAAAGCATGTCCACACACGGACACACTTCGGTATCTTTGGTTCCATCGATCGCCCTCCTAAAGAGCTCGGCGGTCGGTCGAGCCCAGAGATCAAATATTTGTGCGTCCGCACACAGACGTTCCTCAGAGGAACAGTGGAGCTGTGTCGGCGTCCGTCAGGGAATCTCGGCGCTGCACAAACATCTGTGGCGGGACGTGTTTACCTGAACCCCCGCCGGCGTGCGCTCGGCGTCCACACAGGAACTGAAACGCGCCGCTCGCACGACCTTGTTGAGAAGCGGTGGTGAGTGACTTGTGTTTGTAACGTATCTATGACAAACATGGAGCCAGAACGCCGCTGGAAGCCAGAGGAGGAACTGGAGGCTCCTCCCTCTGCTCTGAAAGTGTCCTTTGTCCCTCAGAAGGTGGAGGTCAGCGTGTAACCACACGTGCATCCGTGTGCGTGCGGCGTGTGAAGGTCCGTCTTTGTGCAGCCTCAAACCGGACCGCGACCATCAATCTTAGAATCACTCCAATATTTTTAAGAATAACATCTCGCTTCTTCCTTAAGTGTCCCATCATGCATTTGGGCACCAGCAGTCAGAGGAATGCTGGTTCTGCTGAGACGTCTCCACGTGTTCTCATAAACTCCACGCTGAGCAGACACTCAGAACAACATTCCCGCCGCGCTCCGTCTCAGGTTACGGCGTGACCATCACCGTCCTCTGAGTTTGGGTTTCTGCTGGCTCCGGGTCGGAGTTCTGACGGCACCGCATGGGCGGGAATGATTGGACTGACCAAGCATCCATCACTGTCCATCATCATTTAGCTTCATCCAGTTAGATCAACAATCAGCAGAAGAGAGAAAACAGCGTTCCCACCAAGAAAAGCACGTGGAGTTCTTCTGCTCCCTCTGCTAATGAAAAAGCAGCTTCAGCTTCAGCTTCAGCTTCAGCTGAGAAGCTGCTGCTGCAGAGCTGACATTCATCACTGACCCAGAAGGGCCAGAAAAGAAACGCTTCTGATCCTCCAGCTGAGACTTGACCTCACAGGCATCTGTTAAAGACACGGCGTGGTGGGGGGGGCTAAATGATGCATTAGCCAGTCAATTCATCTGTTACTTCTGCTGAGCAAACATCAAGTCAGCCAAGTCACACGGCAGAAGAGGACGTTTGTCAGGCACAAACACGCCATCAGAACCAGGATTTAGGCAGGAGGGATCTGAGCTTTCACAGCATCCTAACTGTCTTTAACAAGACAGCAGGATCTGAGCTTTCACAGCATCCTAACTGTCTTTACCAAGACAGCAGGATCTGAGCTTTCACAGCATCCTGTCTATACTAAGACAGCAGGATCTGAGCTTTCACAGCATCCTGTCTTTACTAAGACAGCAGGATCTGAGCTTTCACAGCATCCTAACTGTCTTCATTAATACAGCATCTGAGCTTTCACAGCATCCTAACTGTCTTTACTAAGACAGCAGGATCTGAGCTTTCACAGCATCCTAACTGTCTTGAGCTTTCACAGTTTTCTAGCTGGCATTGCCAGCGTAGCAGGACATGAGCTTTCAGTGACCGTCGAGCGTTTTGGACCTTAAAGTATGTTAGAAAACTTCTCTAGACGTTAAGACCTTTGACATGAGGTGCTACATTCAGAACCAACCTGAGACCCAAACCTGACAAAACGATCTTGTAACCTTTCAACAGCAGAGCTTTCATACGTGTCCCTTATAACAAACTCACTCTGACCGTAACTCTGTGATCAACAGGAATCTGCTGCTTCTGTCACACAGTAAAGTAGTTTTGTATATCGTATCGTCTTTGTACGACACTTGACGTTAACAGAGGAGAAACTCGTTGAAACCCAACGACCATCCTGGTGAACTCATATGGTGTCCTAGATACACTTCAGTTGGACGATGCTCCACTGAGGTCGCCGTAGTGATGAACTGATGCTCGTTACAGTTTCTCAGTTTTATTAGTTTTGTCTTCATCACAGTTGAGCACGAAATTTGATTATGTCAACCAAAAAACGGATTAGGAGTTTCTGGAACTGGTTTCATGGTTTTCCTCCTTCCTGTCCAAAAGAACAGTTAGCATGTTTGCTAACAGAAATCCCTCCTCTGCTACATGGTGTTCCACAGGGCTCGGTTCTGGAGCCAGTCCTTTTTCTCCTCTTGGGGGAACCGTTAGTGGTTTTAAAATGTATCGGATCATTTTTATGCTGATGACATCCCACGATGCTGTTCTATCACTGATCAGAGATCTACGCGTTAGCTGGATTATTAAATTCCCTCTCAGGCATTGAAGACTGTCTTGGACTTAATTCATTCAAAGAAACTGAAACATGAACACATACGCCCAGTTTGTAAAGGGTTAATCCTCTCTGACAAACTCAGATTAGCAGATTTAGATGATCTGAACAGGATGAACATCATCAGAAATAATTTCTATTTCAGAAACAGTCTCTGAACTCCTTCCAGTTCTTTTTTAGGTCTCTTGGTGAGTGAAAGTTCTTTATTTTCATGAGTCTGGATTCCTTCGTTTCACCTCGCGGACGACCTTCATGCTCTTTGCAGAAGTCAAACCGAGGATTGATCCGCTCTGAGTCCAGGATGAGATACAGATGCACCAGGATTGGGAATGTTGCCTCCTGGAGTTGGGATGTAAGTTTCAGAGCAGAACAAGTGAGATCCCCGCGACCGCAGAGGCCAATTCAAACATCATGTCTGCAGTGGAACAGAAGCTCCGCCCCTTCAGCTTCACACTCTGACACCAGACGCCGTGTTTGACGGAGCGTGTTTGACAGTGCCGAAGCTGTTTGATTTCCAAATATTTGCTCAATAATCCTGAGACAGATGTGCTGGTCGGAATGGAAGCAGCGGCGAGCGGCGGCCGCCGTGGGCACGTTGTTGTGCAGATGGGACGGAGGATCCATTTCAGATTGTTATCGGGATTGTCCAAAGACTACACATGCCTCCCCTGGAACTCTGAGGTCCTGGCACCTGCTGTGTTTGCACAGGTCCTGAAGCCCACAGACCCACGCTCACAATATTACGTTTCTGCCGCCTGATGCCAGTAAAAATGTTGTATTCGTGTCGTCTTGCGTTTGCTGATTCGGCGCTTTGAGAGCGGCTCAGATCACTTGATGCCCAAGGATGTTTTATCCAAACAAGCGGGAACAGATGGAGAACGGGATGGCTCCTCCGGGACCTTTCCTCCAAAGTGATGCCGACAGACGCTCAGGAATAATCTCACGGGTGAGCGGCCGGCTCGGGTCCACCTGGCCCGGCCCGGCCCGGCTTCTGTTTGGTTTTAATTGGAAAAAGCTTTCTGGACTTGGTTCCATGGAGCGCGGCTGCATTTGAATGAACGGCGAGTTTACATTTGCAGTTTGGCGCTCAGCTGAAACGCCGCTCAGGTCTATATTTAGGAGCCTCTGAAAAAGATCAGTTTATTGAACATGACGGGTTTCAGAGGTTGGTGGTTCTGGAGCTCAGGCTGATGTTCTCAAGCAGGTAGGAGATCCTGTTTTTACCTGGACTAGTTTGTTCTTTTGGTGTCAGATAACAAAAGAAGCTCCAATTAAAAACATGTTGCTTTTGTCTAAAGTCCTTTTCATTTCTGTTGGTAACGTCCATAAACTCTCCTCCAAACTCAGAGCTAAAGACGCCTCCACCATTCAGAGGACGCCACCTGTGACCAAGAAACGTCTACTAACACGTTCCAAAGAAGTGGGAGAGTCTGATCTCTGAGAACTGCAGAGCTTCAGGAGTAACAGGAGAAACAGCAGACGTCAGAGAACATAGATGGACTAATTGGACTCGGGATTTTCCGGGTTTGTCGACCAACCTGAGCTGTCAACAACTCAGTGACTTTAGACTCCTGGATGTTACAAAGAAGTTCATCAAGTCAGTTTCAAAGTGTGATGGATGGACGGATGGATCAAAGGAATCAAAATCTCTGTTTTCATCCATCCATTCTCCTAAGCTTCCTTCAGGGTTGCTGGAGCCTATCCTGCCAAAGGTGGGGTACACCCTGGACAGGTGTCAGGCCCCACGGTCACATGGTCACGCCTAAAGACACCTTAGAGTTACATTTTAACCTTCTTCCGTTCTTCAAGTCAGAAATGTTGAAGTAAAAAGTTTGGATGATTCTTTAAATGTTCGTCCTGATAAACCTGGACCTCCACAGATCACCTGCAGGTCTCCACACCTGAGTGGAAGCTCCATCACACAGACTGGTGTTCATCTCCATCAGTGGAATGGCTCCAGCTCCCCTGAACATGTTTGTTATCATGTCAGACTGAGAAGAATGACTTTATTTAATGCTGACGTCATCGTCCTTCAGCCGGAGGAACTTTGGAGACATTCTCCTCTCAGGGGGAGAACATTTTCTTTTCTGATTAAATAATACTCTTGACATCTAGTCAGATTTTTCTCTTTACTTGTTCTTCTACTTTAAGAACACTTTTGTTTGCTCTTTTTTAGCAAAGTAAATCCAACCAAGTCATTAGTGATGAGACACTTCCCTCTGTGATACAGACCGGAGTCATCAACACGAGTACGAACTCTTGAATCTAAAACTGAAGAGAAAATCAGATTTTCTGAGGAAACATGAATCCATTTTTATTTTGTTGTTAAAAATCTAGTTAAGATTCTTTAACAGATTCATTCATGTACAATTATCCAGGTTTTCCTTAAGGAAGAGATCTGAACTCTGGGATTTCCTGAGAAAAGAAATGTTAAATAAAGAAATACAATTTAAAAATGACGACAAACACTGTTTTACATCTCTATTCCATCCATCCATCATCCATCCATCCTCCATCCATCATCCATCCATCATCCATCCATC
>NC_050520.1:566135-567639 GCF_002922805.2 Oryzias melastigma
ATCCATCCATCATCCGTCATCCATCCATCATCCGTCATCCATCCATCATCCGTCATCCATCCATCCTTCATCCATCCTCCATCCTCCATCCATCATCCATCCGTCATCCATCATCCATCCATCCGTCATCCATCAGTTCTGTCTTCTCCTCAACAGACCGATTCATTAATTTCCATGTTGCTGCTTCTCTGTTTGTTTCAATCATTTCTGTTGGAGTTGGAAAAAACCTAAAGATAAATCTCAGAAGATTTGTTTTATCCGTCACCTCAAGCTGCTTGTTCATTCTGAGTCCAGATCTTGAGACAGACTTCCCATGAGCCTCTGCTGGTTCCAGCTTTGCCTCAGAATCGATGACAGGAAACCTAAAGTCCTCCTCCTCCCCGTGTTTGACAGCAGAGAAGGTTTCAGCAGCACAGATTGAGTTACAGCAGCGTGGCTCTCCATGCCAGAGATGGAGACGCTGATACCGGTTAGTCACGGCCTGACTCACCTGGCGGAGGCTGCTGGCCGCCTCAGACTGATGGCAGCTCCAGAAAGTCTGAGCGTCTGACAGGAACCTGAGCTCTGGACCGGGCTCTGAGCTCCAGCTCTGGGAAAACATGAACGTTCACGACCTTCAGGGTGACTCATGCTCTGCTGGAGCTGCCAGAGCCATGTCAGGACCCGGAGCATGGTTCTGGACGGGTTCTGGACAGGTCTTCAGCCAGATGGTTCTGGAGACGAGTGTGGAGTATCACCTCTGACGAGGGGCACCACCGATGTTCTGATGGTCGGCGCCAGCAAACTGACGGGCAACTGTGTTGGATGATGGTCCATCTCTGACCCCCCAGGAGTGATTATAGTTCAACCCCCCAGCTGCTGTTCACATAACAGGAAGTGCTGCTTTGGTTTGTCTGAGGTTCTACCAAAGAAACATTACACTTCAATGAAACCTTTAGATTCTGGTTCAAGAATCTTTCTTTTAATTGTTTATTATCTGTTAAATAGAGGTAGATTTGTATCTGCTGATTGGTTGTTTTCTGAGAATTGTTGAGGTGGGCGGAGCTAACCGGTCTAGGCTTCAGATTCGTTGTGACGTCCAAGTTGATCAACCTGATGGATTTTTCTAGATCTTCTTCAGTTCTGGTTCTGCTCCATGATCAGACCCAGTTTGAGGGGCTCAAATTACCATAGATGTCTGAGCCTCCACCCTAACCCCCCTGACCCCTCCACAGCTGCCAACGGTGACCTGTCCCCTCCCCCCAACATCCCATCAATTATCAGCAATTGGTCAGTTATTTTCTTAGGCCACTGAAATGACGGCGCAGTCAGAGAGGGCGGGGCTAAAATGTAAACGCTTCCATTTGCAGATCAAAGTTCAGTGATCCCCCAACCCCCGTGAGCAATCGCATCCCTGATTGGCTGCAGGCCTCAGGACACGCCCACAAACTCAGGCACCAACCACAGTTTCTGCAGACAAAAAGTGAGACGACGTTCGTGGATCAGGACCGATCTAGACTGATCA
>NC_050520.1:567750-568797 GCF_002922805.2 Oryzias melastigma
GAAATTTCAGAGTTAATGGAAACACGACTTATGGTGCGGTTGACTCTGCAGGTTAAACTTCACCTCAGTGAGTTTATCAGAATCTGTGATCCTCCAGTTTGGAGGATCACGGATTCTGATAAACCCTCAGAACCTGCAGTCGTCTGGAGACACAAACACAAGAGCCTGATCCTGGACGGAACCAGGAGACCCAGAGACGGGCAGCAGTCTCCTACATTCAGACTGACAGACTCTCGGGTTCCTGTAACCTCCAGAACCGGCATCCACGTGTCTGGACGTCTCGTTACGGGTTCTACAGTGGTTCAGTCCGGTCAAAGAGAAATGAACACATCCACTGAGGTGACATCAGGTGTTCACCTGCTGAACATGTGCTGCTGATGGTGCTGCTCCGAATGAAAACAGAAGGACGAAAGTCCAGTAACTCAGACCTTCATGTGTGGGGGGGTGAAGAACCTCCTCCTCCTCGGGGGGGGGGGTGTTTGTGTTGCTGCTGACGCCCACAAAACAGGTCCAGCTGCTCCTGCCAGGACGGCTGAGACGGTTTCCATGACAACCACCGACTGCAGTGAAGTCACCGTGGAGGTCAGAGAGTCCATGATGTCATCAGACCAGCCGCCTCACGACCCCCCCACTTCAGGAAAATGAACGTCCGTAATCCTGACTCAAGTTAGACTGAAGAGTCTTCTGTGGTCGGCCTCTGTTACCATGGCAACGCCAGAGTCCAGCAGAGGAACCACACGGGGGGAGCACCCACACCTGAGGAGTCACCTGAGTCATCAGTCGGGTTCTGGTGGTTTTTCCAGGAGATCCAGAGTCCGAGATCTGGATCCAGAACTTCTCCAGTCTGGAGAAAAACCTGAAGGAGGAGAGAGAGTTCTGCAGGTTCAGGACGGAAGAAAAACCCACAATGAGGATTTTCCTGTTTTTACAATTTTCACTTTGAAGGAACAAACTGAAAAAGGTCCGAATGAACAAACGGAGAGAACCAGAACCAGAACCAGAACCTGTCCGGCAGGAACACAGCTGTTGGTTTCTTCAAGAACGTGG
>NC_050520.1:571318-577364 GCF_002922805.2 Oryzias melastigma
ACCCATAACACACCCCCCCCCCTGCTCATGGTGCACGTGGGTCAAACAGGCAGAACATTGTGGTTCTGTGTTTCCATGACAACCAGACAGCAACAGGAGCTGCTGCTGAGGGCTGAGTGACAGCAGGAGCTGAGGTGAGGAACCAGAACCAGAACCTTCTGCTGGGACGGCGTAACAATCGGAGAGGAGCGTCTACAGGTGAAGCTAGGATGGATGGATGATGGATGGATGATGGATGGATGATGGATGGATGATGGATGGATGGATCGGTGGATGGATGATGGATGGATAATGGATGATGGATGATGGATGGATGATGGATGGATGATGGATGAATGATGGATGGATGATGGTTGGATGATGGATGGATGATGGATGATGGATGGATGAATCTCTTTGTGTCTTATAAAACTTTCACTTCCTGATCTGATCTGAGAGAAGACAAATGGAAAAGAGCAGAAGAATTCTTCATCACCATCATCTCCAGACCAGGACTCAGACTGAGTTTTTTATTCTCTGTTTCATTAAAAATGTGTTTGAGGTAAAAACGACAGAATCATTTTTTCTCAGTAAATAAATACAGTAAATAAATCTGCTCATTTATAAATTTTAGCAACTTTTGAAAAAGTCCTTGCAGCTGAGAGTTTACCTGTGCAGGTGATCCGGTCAGGTGCTGACAGACACTGAATGTTCATGAACTCCTAATGATCCATTCTGATGAAGCTGCAAAGCAAAAGAAGCTGAAAAAGCTGAAGAAGCTGAATGAAAGAATGATGAGTCAGCATTGGACCAGAACGTTCTGCAGCTGGAGACCAGAAAAGTCTGCAGAACAACGAAGCTAAACAATCATGACAGTTTGAGTTTATGCCTAAAGGATTTCAGTGGAATAAAATAAGGACCAGTAGGTTATAATAAGCATGAATATATTTTTATATTAGAAGATTTAGAATTCTACATCAAGTATTAATGATGGAAAACATCGGAGTTCTGAATTAACACAGAACCAACCAAACCATCAGATCAAACCACAGACTGTCTGATATTACAGTCAATGGATCAAACACACTTATTTGACTTTTGACTTTATTGAAGGCTTGAAAAAAAGTTTCAAAATAAAACCATTCAGCTGCTTTTGGTTCCACTTTGAAATGATTCCTTTTGTGAAATACTAACTTCATTTAAACTGTTTTTGAGGACGTTCTTACATAAACTGTTGTTAACAAACACAAACCACTACATGACAAAAACCCAGACCGGTTTGGACACTGTTGATTCATGAGAAAGCTTTTATTTTGAAAAGGCCGGGCTGCAGATGGAGGCTGAAATGTAGCGAGACGCCAAAACGCTGGACGTTATGAAAGCTTTGATAAAATCTGGGTGCCACAAATAAAAATCCCATTAGCAGCTTGTTTTCATGAACTGCGGCTCCAGAGCGGAGCCAGATGTGGACAGAGATAGGAGAAATGACAGATGCCTTACTCTGCTCTTATCTTCTCACTCTGCAGTCAAACTCCATCCAGCAGCTTTTCCAAGTCAGGTTGACCATATTTCTGTGAGAACATTCCATCGTCTTCAGCAGGAGGAGACATCTGTCTACGTTTGATGTCATTCAGGTTCATCTTAAATATCATTTCTTCAGACAGAATCTGGAGCTTTTCAGCTTTTTGATCTCAAAAAGTTACACTTACACGTATATACAGACACTTTTATTTATTTTAGCCAATAAACAAAGTAAAACAATGTTATAAATTAACCTTTAAAGAGTCATAAACAACTCAAACTAAAACTGTTGAGATTATTTTAAAAGAAGTTTTGAAATGACAACAAAACAACTTTATAATCTGGAATCTGTTTTCCGGTGAAAGAAACAGAATCTCTCTGTTTTCTACCCTCAGTCTGACACGGCAGTGGTAGTATCATGGTGTGGCTGAACAATCTTCATCCTGGAAAATCCTCTGAGGTTCAAACATTCAGGAAGAAAAAACTTTATTGACACAAAACCAACATAGCAGAAGACCCAGTTGTGTGGTTTCACTCTGAGCTGGTTCTGATTGGACCCCAAAGACCCGAGGCGACCGAGGCGACCCGGTCTCTGATGGATCAGCGTTGATCTGGGCTGAGGGGGAAGGTCATGAAAGGTCATCCTGCCCTTCACAGCCGTCAGGGGAACGTGGATCGGGCCGCTGAGTTCTGGGCCAGTTCTTCCATCCATGATCCAAAGTTTCTCTTTTAAGAGAAACCAACTTTCAGAGTGAAGTTTGATCGTCTTTCTGATCATTTCTCATATTTTAAATCTCACTTCTGTTGTTGTTCTGATACTTTTCAATAATTTGCCAAAAGAGAAAGTAAAAAAGCTGCAGGTTGTTATTTTTACCTTGAGCTCAGTGGCTGGAGATGAAAGCAGCCTCTGTCTAATCAGTGGTTCTCTGTAATATTCCGTGATGCAGCACCCCGACGAACCAGCGTTCACTCAGAGGCGTCTCCTCATGACTCACCGGCCAATCAAAAGCCTTCGTCAGGAAAGTCGGAATTTCTGTCAAATATTCTTCTCTTTTTCAGATCAATTCAGATTCAAGCAAAAGTTACTTCACTGAAAGTTTGGCAGCTGAAAATCCTAATCATTTCCCAGCTGAACTTATGAGGCTTATGGGGTTTTTCACTGAGAGGATATTTCTCTTTATTAGATCGTAAAAACACGAAAACACGATTGACGTCTCATTTTATCATTTACTACGAAGAAATCTGAGTCAAATTAATCACCTTAACCACAACAAACCAGCACTAACGGCACCAACCAGCACTGACCGGAACCATCTGGTACCAACCATGATAAACCAGCAGTAACCGGAACCATCTGGTACCAACCATGATCAACCAGCACTGACCGGAACCATCTGGTACCAACCATGATAAACCAGCACCAACCAGCAGTAACCGGAACCATCTGGTACCAACCATGATCAACCAGCACTGACCCAAACCATCTGGTACCAACCATGATAAACCAGCAGTAACCAGCAGTAACCAGCAGTAACCAGAACCATCTGGTACCAACCATGATAAACCAGCAGTAACCAGCAGTAACCAGCAGTGACCGGAACCATCTGGTACCAACCATGATGAACCAGCACCAACTGGCTAATAATCCTTCAGAACCGAAGCATGATACCCACATCCCGTATCTGCGTGAGCGTCTGAACGCTCCACATAATAAAAACACAGAATATTTTGGGAGTATTTCCTCAGGACCACACTCCACTTCCTGTGAGTTGAGCGGCGTGAACGCTGGCGAGCGCAGGAAGCTTCGGAGGGAACAGAGCGGCCTCAGACGGCGGCCTCAGATACCATCAGTGATGTTATGAGAAGACCAGTCACGTTAGACACAACACTTCCACCTGAGCTCCAGTGTTTTCTCTGTGATGACTCGGATTAAAGTGGCGTGAGGCCGGCGTTTCTGCCGTGTTTTCAGACGTAACTCGATCTTATTGGCCGCTCTGTGTTCTCTGCTCCAGTTATGTTATGACTGTAAACTCTACGTCATCTTTGATGGAGGAAAAGGACAGAATGGAGAAACGCTGGTTCCAGCAGCTCAACCAGAGGTCCAGTCAGCTGGAAAGAGACAAGCTCCGCCTACCCGTGGACTGACCATACAAAAGCACAGGTCTGATGGAGACCAGATCCACGTTCCTCTGCTCTCCGTACGTCCGAGCGAGGAGGAGTTTTTGGTCCGTCATGACACCTCCAGGGTGGCCTCCAGCTGTCTTCAGTCCGGTCTGTGTCGGGTCGTCCGGGTCCTACATCCAGCAGGTTCTGACAGTCGGCGCCGGTGGATCATTGGAGTGATCAGCTCTCCTGGATTCAGATACTGAACTTTGACTGAGATTAAGAACCTTTAAGTCTTCAGTTTCAGTCGTTCTTGTTCTCAGTTTTGATCTGAAACCGTTTTGACTCAAAACTTCTGCTGGTTTTCACTTTAGACGAGATTTTTATTCTTGAAGGAAAGATGTTTAGGGTAGTGGATCATTGTTCTGCTGGTTTTACTTTGTTTTCAAAGGAATGAAAGTTATATTTTTAGGAATCTATTGAGGATTCCGGGACATTTTGACAACAACACTGACGGGTTCGATCGCGGCCCACAGGGTCTGGACCAGTCAGACCACGGTTTGAACAAGTCTCCCTTTCTAGAACAGATTCCTCTGAAAAAACTGATTCAGTCAGAATCACTGCTGCTGGAATCCTGTTGAGACTCAAATAGATAAAATAATTCAGTGTTTCCTCTAAATGTCCTGACAAAAGTTTTCCTGACTCCCTAAACTTCCATCTTCAGCAGAGAATCCTGAAGCTTCATCTCTGAGTTTCAGCAACTTCAGCAGAAAAGCGTCGGACTTCCTCTTGACTCGTTGCTGCTGTTTCACAGAGTTTGTTTTCATCTTCGTGATCTTCTGCCTCAAAGTGGTCTATCAGCCATGTTTACAGAACAGCACCGGCCCGGCGGCCGGCGAGCGCCGCCATTCATCCTGGAAAGTCCGCCGGCCAAGACGGATGGAGTGATGACAGCACGGATGGATGGTTGGAGGATGGAGGGAGCTGGCATACGGGGGGAGCTGGCAGCAGAT
Source organism: Oryzias melastigma (assembly GCF_002922805.2). Lineage (NCBI taxonomy): Eukaryota > Metazoa > Chordata > Actinopteri > Beloniformes > Adrianichthyidae > Oryzias > Oryzias melastigma. The sequence continues at coordinate 575,935 of NC_050520.1, forward strand.
TGACGGATGGAGCGATGGTGTCGGGGTTAGCTGAAGGTGTGCGGGGTCGGTGCAGGAGAGCGTAATGGGGTGCAGGGTGATGAAGATGGCCGTTCTTCTTACCTCAGCCCTCCTTTGCTCCAATGATAACTTGCGGTTTTTAAAGTGTTCCTCGGAGCCACAAAGAGGCCTCAGACATGGCCGGCGCTTGGCAAGAGGCTGACTGCTCCATCACCAGCAGGGACCGGGCGGGGACCCTCACTCCTGCAGGAGGAAATGTCTCCTAAAACATATACCTGCTGGTTTATTCTGGCTCCAAACCAGAACGTTAGAAGCAGAGCTCCAGCGCGAGCGTCTGGAACAACGGACGACCACGGAGGAAGAGGGAAAACATTCGGTTAGTTTGAGACCAACATCAGTTCATGCGTGTAAATCCCTGTAAGGGTTTATAGATCCTTCTGCTTCTAATGGAGTGAAGGTCAGAGAAGACCTTCATGACAGAACCAGAACCAGAGATTGAACATCTTCAGGTACAGACAGACTTTCAGACACTTTTCCTGGGAAAATTTGGTTCCATTTTCTCTGACTTGAGCAGAAAGTTTCTTCAAGTTTTCATCCATTTTCTCCCCACCGGTTCAAAGACTACAAGCGCTCTGCCCAGTTGGGCAGGTGAAGGTCACTGAGCTTTTGGTTGAGTTATGACTGTCTCTCAAAGCTCCACCCCCTCGTCTCTCCATGTTTCTATACTCATCAGAAATCCTCTGATCCCACAAATCCAATCATCACACATCCAGACGGCTGGGATGGACTAGACCCACTGACCCCACAGACTGTTGGTGTATCCAGAAGAAAAGAAAGTTTTCATCTCTTCAGGTGTTGTCATGACCTGAGCTAACGAGGCCAACAGGGAAACGTATCAGGAAACGTAGGAACTCCCATGAATCATAAAGGACAATACCAAATCTGTCCCTAAGTGGTCACCCTGGTTCATCTGTCAAAGGGTTTCAACAGCGGAGAGTTTTGGAGCTGGAGATTGAAAACGGTCGTAGAACTGACCTGCAAAGGTCCGGTTGTTTCAGGTTACAGTTGGAAGTGGGAACACGTTTGTGAGAGCGATGTGAACGCACATCCACTGGAAGAAAACCAGTTCATTGGCAAATGGAGTGTTCTTGGAGGAGCTTTTCTACTTTCCTCAAAGATTCCCAGAATTCCTGTTCAGTCGACGTCCAGTTCACCCATGGACACACTGGTGGCGGCTCGCTGCTCATCACAGGCGCCAGAGGCAGTGTTGGGTTCAGGGACTTGCTCAAGGATGCTTTAGCAGGAATTGAACCTGCAATCTTCTGATGAGAGGTTGACCGCTCTACCGCTGCACCACAGCCGCCCCGTATTATTAGCCAATTCAGACGTCAATGGTTTCAATGGAGCAGCGAGGACGTCCATAGATATTC
>NC_050520.1:577397-592672 GCF_002922805.2 Oryzias melastigma
GGGGAAACAGGGCTGCTGCTGGGATGGGTCGGGATTACCGGGACAAGTGTGGAATCTGGAGGTCAGGGCTGAGATCGAGGTCATTAGCCTGGATCGTGGAGCGCGGCGTTCAGCCTGCGGGGGCCGTGTGGGGGCCGTGAGCAGAGATATGGAGGTGATGTGGGAAGGAAGGTCGGGTCCTGCTGGGGTTTTCATGCCTCGCCTAAACACACAAACGCTGCTTGATTGACTCTCGTTTGAACCAAAACCTCAGAAATCTAGAAACACACATGAGCTCATTTACAGCCCCACACATTTTCTCCTGAAGCTTTGAGGATGAAAAGCCCCCCCACACGGAGACTCTCTGCTTTTATGGAAACCAGACACCTGCTAGCACCAACCCAGAGCGAGACGGAACCAGAGTTCAGCCTCAGAGTCGGAGAAGAACGTCCAACCGGTCAAGACGACAGAGAAATGAAAACTTTATTAAATGAAACAAACGACGAAATAATGAAGACGATTCTGATGGGAGGATGTACGTGGAACTTCTTATTTTGAGGGATTTCTTTGACATTTTTAGGCCTCCTTCAATGGGCCAAATGAGAACTGGACTGAGTGGCCCCGCCCACATGGCGTTCCAAACAGGAAGTGGTTCAAAGAATCCTACAGACTTCCACAGAGGAATAAACAGCTGGTCAGAAAAACCATTCTGGCTCTGAAACTTTTTAACTTCTTGAAAATCTTTTTTATTTTCACGATATTTTTCTGTATGAACTGATGAATAATTTATATCCAGAAGCTGAAAATTCACAACTTTAGGAAAACTTTTGTGCCGTTTTCTTCCCTGTGAATCAGCTGATCACGTAAACAGTTACAGAATGTCAAAGGAAAAAAGGTGGACAGTTTAAAACGGAAGGTTCCGGTCCATGAATATATATATATATATATATATGTTATATATATGTATAGCTCTGGCAGGGGGAGGGGCTTCTGGATATGGTTTTCCAGCGCCATATTCTTTCTCGTTATTCTGACCTCCTGCAGAGGAATTAATGCTGAAACGTTCCGAAAAGTTCAATTGATGCAAGAATTGTGAAGCTGCTACAAAATAAAAGTGGAGTTTAGCGAATATTGTAGCAACAAGCTAACAATAATGTGTTATTTACTGAGGTTTTTATAGACTCATTTAGAGCTTAGCTTCTGTTTTAGCGACATGCTAATGTTTCTTTTTTTAGGAATTTTAGGCTATTTTGGAGTCAGGCTGGTATCTAAATAATGAGCGACCGTTTTTGTTTTCTGCTAATTTGATATCCACTGCATTTTTTTTGTGGCTAATTTGAAGTTTAGATCATATTTAAGCAACACACTAAATATTTTTGCTAAATTGGCATTTATTAGGGATTTTTTTTAAGCAATTTTATGGACACATTTTTCATAAACTTAGGTAAACTTCGGCGCTCTTTCATAATTCTTTAACAAGATTTTCAGTCTTTTAGCAAATTTAAAATTATGCAAATAGCTTTTGCATTTTCAGCAATTAAAGTAAATTGTGTCACTATTTTCAGCAAAAAGCTTCAGCATCTTCAGCGACTTTCAGCTCAAGCATTCACACGAGTTATAACAGCTGAACTTTTCCAGTCTTTATTTACAGTTAACATGGACTCTCAGTGACAATGATGCCGTCATTCACACGTGCTGATCATTTGGAAGCTGCTGCGATCAGCATTTGCTGTTTTTGTTTACACAGATCCACTGTGAAGCATGGTGACGGAGGTGTCATGATCTGGGCACAAACAGAACACTTTAGCACCGGTCAAAGAGTTGTTATGTAAATGCACTGAGGACCTGTTAGAAGACGCCTGCAGAGAGTAGAAAGATCTTCACAGTGATCTTCAAGTGATCTTCACAGTGATCTTCACAGTGATCTTCACAGTGATCTTCATAGTGATCTTCACAGTGATCTTCAAGTGATCTTCATAGTGATCTTCACAGAGGATCCAAAGGTTCAGAAAGGACTGAAGACGCTTGAGATCTTCAGAAAAACGTCCGTTTCGTTCTTCTCCTTCATAACAGTGAAGGACCTTAAACGTTCCCGCTCAGCATCCCGTTGGCTACCTGTCATGACCTCACGCCGGACTGGCCCGGTCCAGACCAGGACACGGATCATCGGCCGGTTCCCTGTTTTCCTCTCGGTCTGTGGTGGGACGACCTGCTGCGGCGGGCCGGTCCAGAGCGTCCCGGCTGTTTACATTCTCCACGCTCGCCCTGCAGAAAGCTGTGTGGGCCGGACACCCGCTGAGGCAGAACCACAACCAGCACCGAGGACCGGTTCCGCTCCATTATGTGCTCCGCTTACTGACCCGGATCCGCCGTTGGAGGTAGGAAACAGCCGGCTTCCTGCTGTTTGAGGGACGCTTTCATCGCGTTTGAGAAGATTCAGACTCTGGCAGATCTCTGCTCTCGCTTGGAAACGTCTAAGCAGAAAACAGCTGGAGAGGTGCATTGTGGGTAATATGTAGTTTGGTGGTTGATGTTGAAGAACTTGTAACGTACAGAAACATTTCAGAGACCACGCCTCCTCCTGACATCTGAGGTTTAGAGAAGCTCCACGTTTATCTCCTGTGACGGAGTCGGACCGGAACCGAGGAAGACGCTGTTGCCTAGCAACCTGCCATGGATTTCTGGAGACTTTATCATCATCTTTGGTTCCTTTAGCTGATGAAGAGTTCAGAAGAACACTAACGTTGATGATAACTGGGTCTCTGTGGAATCTGTTGGTCGGTGTCGATTATTACGTTTAAAAATCAGTCTTCACCTTTTTTTCCTTTTAACAAATTTTGACAAAATAAATGACACAAAAAAATTCTTCATCTTCTGGACAAACACAAGAGCTGAACCTGTCGTGACGATCAGCATTTATGTTGCTTCCCTTCGTCACTGTAGTCGAGGCTCAGCGAGGCGTTGTGGTGTTACCGTGACAACGGACCACAGATTATGTGATCACTTTTTGTTAAAAAGTGATCTAAACAAAAAAACAAGATGAAAGTCCTAAAATCCTTGAAAATGTATTTATTTTGTAAGTGTCCGAGGTAAAAGTGAGACGATACCCGACTGTTTTAATACCCACATGGACGCCTGAACCGTCTGTGGTGAAGCCGTTTCTCTTCAAGGTGAACTAATTTAACCTGGGAATTCTTTTTGATTAATCGCATGAGTTAACTCGTGTTTCTGCTGCAGGTTTGCTGCTGTTCTTCCGTCACAAACCAACAGAAAAATAAGTCTGTCAGAGAACCAATCAGATTCCACGTCTGCCTGAAAAACATTTTTAGAAAATAAAATGCTGAAAGCTTGAAATAAATCTGGAAAATGTGAAAAATATTAAATTAGAAAATTCAAAACAGCAGCTGTTACGACTGGATCGATTATTTTTCAATTGGTAGATTTTACATTTAGTGGTTGTTTTTATTTCTGTACTTTTTTATTCAAATTTTCTTTATTTTTTTAAATTTTCAATATTTATTTCAATTTTCCATTATTTTCATATTTTCAAAACATTTTTTTTATTTTCTCCTTTTTTATTTACAATGTCTTGTTTCCAAATGTTCTATTTTTTTAAGTCACAATGTTAATTTTTCAAGTTTTTCATCTGTTTTTCGTTCACTTCAAGCTGATCCTGATTTGACCCCATATGGAACCAAGAAGCATGACACTCAAGTTCCCATGATGCACTGCAACTTTTGAGAGAGGAGACTCGGACGAAGACAGTTCAGGAGATGATTCCTGAAAATGTTCCTTCCAGCACAGAGGAGGTTTGTTTAAATATCCTCCGAGGAGTTCCTCAGGGATCTGTCACATACGAGTTTCTGTTCGTTCAGGTCAGATAAAGAAGATCTTCTCTAATGTGATGAAGAATGAAGTCGTTCAGACAGAAAACAGAAATGATTCACAGATGTTTCAATATTCGGTTAAAAACACAGAAGCTTTTAAAGATGCTGAATCAACATTTTCTCTTCATCTTATCGTCTCAGATCAACAGATTCTCATTCTAAACCGACCAATCGTGTGCTGATCAAACATTGACTGGAGCGGTTCTGCTCCTCCCTCTGGACCCGGTTCTACACTAGACCCGTCCCGGTTCTCTCTGGGGTCCACATTTACCATGGAAAGCGCTTCCAGCCTCCCTGGTTTCATGTTGCTGCTGCATCTCATTGCTGTCACAGCCGGTCAGACTGACGTCCCGCAGAACCCGACCGGCACGCTCCAACCATCGTCTGCACACATACGGGGGCGGGGTCAGGTGTGACCCCCCATTAGAAACACATGTGCTGCATGGAGATCTTCAGCTTCTGAGAACGATGCTGTCGAAGCTTCAGCAGAACAGATGTTTCAGCTGCTGAGAGGAAACCGTGAAGCTGCAGGAGGACGTGGACGCTTCAGGTGATCCAGACTCACCTGCTAGTGTTCTCCTGTGGGGGGGAATCAGGAGCTTATGTGGACAGTTTTATCTCAGAGAATTGATGTTTCCTCACAAACATCCAGTGAAACGTTCATGTTTCATGAAACGGTTACAGAACGTGAAGATAAAACGCTGCAGGACCGTTGAAGGGAAAACCAGCATCAAGACTCTATAAATGAACAGATTTGCATGATGGGAATTTTTTTCAGTTACAGTGAAACTGGAAAAACATGTAACTAAATATTTCTTGGTCCTAATATTTGCTCCCATCACCAAAGTCTGTCTGCAACACTAAATCTAACATAAGTGTGTCCTGCTCATTGACTGTATGTGAGAACTGGACTGAGTGGCACCGCCCCCCTGGTGTTCCAAACAGGAAGTAAAACCTCATAGACTTCTATGTAGAAGCAGTCAGCTGTTATCAGTCATTCTCTTGGTCAGAAGGAACCTTCTGATACAGTTTGAACATCTGAAGGATTCATATGTTTCCTGTTGTTTCAGTTATAAATTCACCAATCAGATGTCTCAGTAAAAGTAGGCGGAGCCTGACAGCCCCCACGTCCATCATTCAAAATGTTTGACAGATTTTGTGTAAATCACTTTCTAGTGATAGGGGCGTGGCCTTCAGGTGTTCAGGTGTTCTGGTGTTCTGGTGTTCAGGTGTTCAGGTGTTCAGGTGTTCAGGTGTTCAGGTGTTCTGGTGTTCAGGTGTTCAGGTGTTCTGGTGTTCAGGTGTTCTGGTGTTCAGGTGTTCTGGTGTTCAGGTGTTCAGGTGTTCTGGTGTTCAGGTGCTCAGGTGTTCTGGTGCTCAGGTGTTCAGGTGTTCAGGTGTTCTGGTGTTCTGGTGCTCAGGTTTTCAGGTGTTCTGGTGTTCAGGTGTTCAGGTGTTCTGGTGCTCAGGTGTTCAGGTGTTCAGGTGTTCTGGTGTTCTGGTGCTCAGGTTTTCAGGTGTTCTGGTGCTCAGGTGTTCTGGTGCTCAGGTGTTCTGGTGCTAAGGTGTTCAGGTGTTCTGGTGCTCAGGTGTTCTGGTTTCTCTGATTGCTTCAAATCTGCTGCTTTAGGAATGAATCTGGAATAAAATCAACAATCGATCCGTTCTAAAGACAAAGATTTATTATTCATATCTGAAAACAAATATTCATTTGCTCAGAAAGATTTTAAAAGACTGAATTTAAATATTAATGAGATAGAATTTACTGAAGTTTCCTTATAAAATGTTGATTCATATCAGAAGTTTTCTCAAGGCAAAACATCCGATTTTAATAAGTGATAATCCCGTTTTTGTCCTCCAGTTCAGTCCAGATGAATCATCAAATGATCTTTACTTTAGTTTTATGAATGACTTCAGATTCTAAGAGGTTTCTGGTGTAAACGAGTCAGAAACCCTGAAACATGGAACAGACGTACGAAATAAACCCAAGATGCTTCTAATGCAGATCAAACTAAAAAATCAAGAAGCTAAATACGATCAAAGAAAATCAGAGGACACTGAAACCCAGATTCAGCTAAAAGCTGAAAGAAAGTTTTAAGGTCAGATTTAAAGCTTTCACCTGGATGAATGGAGCGTCAGGACAGACGGTCTGCAGTTTGGGAACCATCAGCCGGAACGTCGTTCGATTCCCTGGAGTTTAAAAGGTCATTGAGGGACGACCTGAGCTGATGATCCAAGAGAACATCTCAGATATGATGATGATTTGAACATTTTAACAATGTGGGATCCAGCAGAGATCTGCTGAAACTGCAGGAATGTTGGATCTTCTGCTGATCTACAGATCCGCTGCAGAGTTCTGGACAGCCTGAAGACGCTGAAGCTCTAAAAAGATCATTCACATAATCCAGAGACAAACCCTTCAAACCCTTCAGGCTCAACTCGGATCAGGAAAGACTGTTTCTGCTCAGGATGTTACCATGGTGACCGAGTCAAACACGACAGTGAGGTTCTGATCAGAGAGATCTCTGCAGAAACCGTTTATCTTCTTCTGTTACTTTTGGCCTCTCCTGTAGTCACAGCTGGTTCTGGTTCCTGAAGGACGTCTGCTTGGCTCGTTTTCTGACTCCTGTGTTCCTGCTCACCTAACCGTGAGTAGAAGACGGATCAGGCAGATCAGATGATCACAGGAAGTATGGAAGAGAACGGTCCTAAAACGGAGCCCTGAGGTATCCCACATGGTTTAGAAAATATCTGCAGAAACATCCAAATGTTTGCTGATGACATCTTCATTCAGGAGGCGGGGTTTAGGGCAGATGGGGCGGGACTAGCAGCTGGGGACAGTGGGACCAGCGGCAGAACTTTGGTCACAGTCGAATACCTCCATGGCAGCAAAAACAGATCCACGCCGAGGTGGACCAAAGGTCACCTGACATCGGGCGTGAAGGGGAAGATGGAGGTAAAGGTTGTTTGTGGCTGGGAGGAGCCAAACACAGGTGCCATCACCCCTCCCCCACATGATTGGAGCTGCTGATAGTCCACAGAGGACTCGTCCTTCCGGAGATTTCCCGGATTCTCTCGGAGTTTCTCTCCTCCATCAGGCGACTCTGGAAAGAAAAATCCTGGAAAGTTCTGACCTCTAACGACCTCTGACTGCAGATTGAAATGGCGGCCCCCGGTCACAGACGGGGGTGGGGTTCTGGATGGAGGAGCACGCTGTGCCTTCATGGTCATTTCCAAAGCTCATGTGGGGGCGGGGCTTCCCTCCGGGGGCGTGGGGCTCCGCGCTGAGCCTGAAGTGACTCATGGCGTCTGCAGATGCTGATGCGTCTTGACCGGCGCCGCTGTCGGGTTCAGGCTCAGAGCGGACTCGTGTCAGCAGCTTCCTTCCTGACGCCTTTGATCTGCTGTCAGCTTACACCCCCTCCCCCCACGCTGCTTTGGGGGGTTTGATGTTCATATTCGGAAAAGCATCTCTGTCGTCATGGTTCCTCAGACCCGGTTAAACTCTGAGCCTTCAGAGATTGCAGAGATATCTGCCTCTCTGCTGATCACCTGATCAGGTAACCAGGTGATCAGGAAGCTGGAGGTCTGGGGTTTCCCACATCTGCTGAGCCAAGACCAGATCTGAACCTCCACAGATCCGCCTTTAGCCCGACCAGCTGGAGCAGAACTCAGAACTGGTTCCATCAGACCTGCCGGTTCTGCTGCTGTGGTAAATGGTGTTTACATGTGTGGCGTTTTTCTGCGCTTTACGTTGACACACATTCACACACTGGTGGCGGCGCCGCTGCTGAACACTGGCACCAACCTTCCACCAGAGGCAGTGTGGGGTTCAGCCCAAGGACCCTTCGACTCATGGGCGGGCAAGGCGGGAATCGAACCTGCAATCTTAGGAGTCGACCGGCTTCCCACTGCACCACGGCCCCCATCCTGTGGATCCTTCAGAACGTCATGGAGACTCTGGATGAAGAAGTTCTGGGTCACAGAAACCAAAAGAGGATCTAAGATGATGTCAAAATGACACATCCGTGACCTTTAAGGGTCACAGGGTTGCTGGAGCCTATCCAGTGATGGTTCTGCAGTCCATCACAAAGACACACACTGACATTCACACCTAAAGCACAGTTGAGAGTCGACAATAAACCTATGATCGGGTTTTTGGTCTGGAGGAACCCAAAGCCACACGTGACCAGGAGAACACGCCCACTCCACACAGCTGGGATTTGAACCTTCGCCCTGTGAGGTGGAAGTGCTAACCACTACACCACAGCGCAGTCCTGATAATCAGTGCTGGTTTCTTGGATCTTCTTTTTCTCTCCGTCCTTCTGGATTCGGGTTTCGCTCCAGCTGAGAAGCCGGTTCTGCTTCTGCCAGAACCGCCTCCTGGTCTGAGCTGAAGGTCTTCCTGGAAGTGACTCTCTGACCGCAGACGGAACCGCTGAAGCCGTCCTCTCCAAACACGAGGAGCACTCAGCAGTAGGCTCCTCCTCCTCTGCAGCTGCAGGAGTTCCTGCAGAAACGGGAGGATCAGGAACGTTCTGAGGTTCCACTTGTAGGAACGTCTCCACCAATGGGAGCTCACCTGAGGCTGGTGGAACCGGTCCGGCTGCCAGGAGCTGCAGGTGAGCAGATGATGGAGCTTCATGATGACGGGAAGGCACTTCCTGTTTACCTGGAGCTTCTTTCCACCTGAGAGAGAGCGTGGAGCTCACCTGTGTGGTGGATTGGTTGGTCTTCTAACTGCAGAAATGACGGCTGTGAGGATCAGTGACAGAGCGGTCGACCGTCAGCAGCAGAATCTGACGTTAGTTTGTGAAACTTCCTCTGAAATCCTGAACTCACATTTCCTGCTTTCTTGCTGGACAGTTTTGAGTTCCTTCCAGGTTCTGGTTGAAGCTGCTGACCGCCGACTGAGTGAAACCTGGAGGGTTAGGGATGAACTCGGACCTCGTGGCTCTGCAGCATCAACGTCTGTCGGCTTCAGATGACATCACTCTCCTCTCTGATCGGGTTAAGTGGTGGTTCTGATCCGGACTCTGTTCCTCTGCAGCATTATCCTGGTATTCCGGGTTTATTTACCTGCCGGTTCTCCTCACAGCTCCTCTCCTCCCTCCAGATCTGCTCAATCCCTCCTCCTTTGTCCTCTTGGCCTCCTCCCGTCTCCTCTTTCATCTGTCCAATCAGAGAGGAGTGTCTCCTTCGTCTCTCGCTCCTTCAGAGGACCCACTGGAGCATTTAATGAGCCTCCATGTGTGCATGTGCTTAGCGTGTGCGCGCACACGCTCAGTCTGAGCGCAGGATGCTCTGACAGAGCCTCCAGTGATCTGTCAGAGTGTCCTCGTGGTTAACGAGCTGCAGAACAGGTAACGGTTCTCCCAAAACCAGCCGGTCCGGAGACGTTTGCTCCTGGCTACTGGGCATGCTCAGATCAGTCCTCTGCACACAACTCAATGTGTTTATCCTCTGTTGTTTGTTTGTTTGTTGTTGACCTTTCTGCCTGTCAGAGAGTGAAGCCGCATTCATTAGAGGCTTTGGCTTTTCTTCATGTGACATTAAAGAAATGTTCAACTCTCAGGGGTTCAGCGGCGTCAACGTGCAAAAAAACTCCTGCAGAATCAGAACAAACTCCAGTTTGACATTTATCATGTTCACTTCATTTCACAAAACACAAAATAAAGTCATCTTATGATGTAAAAATTGGCTCTGAGAGTTGCGAGATTTTCTTGGTGTCCCCCTACTGGTGGTTCTGAGTTTTGCAGCTGTTGTTTCTTTACATACAAACTGGATTCAACGCGTTAATGTCCCACAATCCCGTTTGTTTGTGAACGCGCTCTGATTTGTGATATTTATAGGATTTATTTTCAAAAACTAAAGATGAGGATTCTATTGAAGCATCTCTTTATATCACTTGTTTGTTGTCCAAAACTTTAATTAAAAAAATATATATATAAATATATATAATCTTGTTAACGTCTTTTAAAATGTTTTTTAGTTCTTTTGTTTTACATCAATAAATTTCAATTATTTGTATTTATTTTCCACTTTTCATTTTTTAACATTTACTGTATTAAAGTTTATCTGGTTCCTTATTTCAGACTCTGAGGTTCATTTTGATCTGGTATCCTTTGTTGTTTGGGTCTGGGACCTGGACCCAGACTAGACCTGGATCTAGGCCTGGTCTGGGACCTGGACCCAGACTAGACCTGGATGTAGGCCTGGTCTGGGACCTGGACCCAGATCTCCTCTCCACCATGCAGACATCTTTGCAGCGCCGCAGCGTTCATTTGGGTCGGTGACCCCTCATGTGATGAGATGCTGTGCTCCGCAGGTGAACGAGATCTACCACGACGAGTCTCTGGGGGTCCACATCAACGTGGTCTTGGTGAGGATGATCATGCTGGGATACGCTAAAGTGAGTCTCAAGTTTTTTACTTTTGCAGAAACTGAAGTTTGAAAAAGAATAAACTGATGAGGAATTCCGGTTTATTTAACCATAAAGCTTAAAGTTGTAACATTTTATAACATTCAGTCTTCATCAGAGCTCAGTGGAGTTTTAGCTTCACCTCCAGGATTTTACAACAAAACCTTTTTTCATTTGTCCAGATTTAATGTATTTTTAGTTGCTAATGGCTCATTTACTTTAACACTTAATTCTTAACCATTTGATGCAGTTCAGTTTCAGTCTAAATCTGGTTCTGTTTCAGTTTAAATTCAGTTAAGTTTCAGTTTAAATCCAGTTCAGTTTCATTCTAAATCCGGTTCAGTTTTAGTTTAAATTCAGTTCAGTTTCAGTTTAAATCCAGTTCAGCTTCAGTTTAAATCCAGTTCAGTTTCAGTTTAAATCCGGTTCTGTTTCTGTTTAAATCCAGTTCAGTTTCAGTCTAAATCCGGTTCAGTTTTAGTCTAAATAAAGTTCTGTTTCAGTTTAAATCTAGTTCTGTTTCAGTTTAAATCCGGTTCAGTTTTAGTCTAAATCCAGTTCAGTTTCAGTCTGAATCTGGTTCTGTTTCAGTTTGAATCCAGTTCAGTTTCAGTCTAAATCCCGTTCAGTTTTAGTCTAAATCCGGTTCAGTTTTAGTCTAAGTAAAGTTCAGTTTCAGTTTAAATTCAGTTCAGTTTCAGTTTAAATCCAGTTCAGTTTCAGTTTAAATCCGGTTCTGTTTCAGTTTAAATCCGGTTCAGTTTCAGTTTAAATCCAGTTAAGTTTTAGTTTAAATTCAGTTCAGTTTTAGTTTAAATCCAGTTCTGTTTCAGTTTAAATCCGGTTCAGTTTTAGTTTAAATTCAGTTTAGTTTCAGTTTGAATCCTGTTCAGTTTCAGTTTAAATCCGGTTCTGTTTCAGTTTAAATTCAGTTCAGTTTCAGTTTAAATCCAGTTCAGTTTCAGTTTAAATCTAGTTCAGTTTCAGTTTAAATCCAGTTTAGTTTCAGTTTAAATCCGGTTCTGTTTCAGTTTAAATCCAGTTCAGTTTCAGTTTAAATCCAGTTCAGTTTCAGTTTAAATCTGGTTCTGTTTCAGTTTAAATCCGGTTCGGTTTTAGTTTAAATCCAGTTCAGTTTCAGTTTAAATCCAGTTCAGTTTCAGTTTAAATCCAGTTCTGTTTCAGTTTAAATTCAGTTCAGTTTTAGTCTAAATCTGGTTCTGTTTCAGTTTAAATTCAGTTCAGTTTCAGTCTAAATCCGGTTCAGTATCAGTCTAAATCTAGTTCCGTTTCAGTTTAAATTCAGTTCAGTTTCAGTCTAAATTCAGTTCAGTTTCAGTTTAAATCCAGTTCAGTTTTAGTCTAAATCTGGTTTATTTTCAGTTTTAATCCGGTTCAGTTTTAGTCTAAATCTGGTTCTGTTTCAGTCCTGATGCAGTATTTCATTTTCATAATTGATGTTTTTTGTGCAGCTGCTGGTAAATCTTTGGATTCAAAATCAGAAAAGGATTTATTACATTTCATTAAATAAATTAAATTCTGCTCTGAGTGTGTCTTCTCTGCGATGATGAAGCACTTTTCCTGATTTTCCTGGTTCTCCCGTCCTTCAGTCCATCAGCCTGATCGAGCGAGGAAACCCGTCTCGGAGTCTGGAGAACGTCTGCCGCTGGGCGTTTTTGCAGCAGAAAGGCGACCCTAATCACGCCGAACACCACGATCACGCCATTTTCCTGACCCGTCAAGGCTTCGGCCCCACAGGCATGCAGGGTGAGCTCCGTCCAGGTGAACAGGTCAGCCTGCAGCCGGCCGGCCCTCAATGCTGACCTGAGAGGGAAGCAGAGGTCATGCTTCACTGCAGCAGCAGCTCTGATTGATGAATCTCTATGTTTATCTGAGACAGCTGCTTTAGAAAGATTCTGTCAGATCAGCCCGGAGCTTCTGGAGGAAACTTTCACTCGTCTTCCTTCATGAACAGACGGAACGCTTTTGTTCATCATCAGTTGGATCTGCAGGAGAATCAGAGTCTGCAGCCGTTCGTCCCTGCAGGCCGCCGGGATCAGGAGAGAAGTTCTGGTCCGAAGCTCTGAGGAGCCGAACCTTCTCAGCCACTATGCACCCCTAACCCCCGTCTGTCTCTGTGTATCTGAGATATATGTGAGAAATTGATTGAAAAATAACTTTTTTCAAATTGGCGGCTTTTCTGTTGGTTTTATCTCCATAGCAACCATTTTATGTTGTGTTCGCCTGAGGTCACCGAAAAGATCGACGTTAGTTTCATAAGAAGCAACGGAGGTTATTTGCTTATTCCTGATATGTTCAAATTCTATGATATAATGCTTGTTAAAGCCTCAGCCTTGGATCAACATATTCGATTTTCATAGCAGTACAATATGAAATATGTGTGTGTATTAAGACCACGCCACATTTGGGATCTCGCCGCGCACACGCCGTTCGAAATCTACAGCTTCCAATTCCATTCTTTTTTTTTGCCATTTGCTTCCCAATGATGCCCAAAACGTTAGAAAATGATACATAAAAATCCCTAAAAGTTATTTTTGTTTGTAGTCAGAACTAAAATTGTAAATTCTTTTGTAAAGAAAAAACTTTGTAAATTCAAGATGGCGGCAACTTTTCAAGGTCAAAGGTCAACGAAACTTTAGGTGTTGCTGTAGACTTAGGCTAGCGGCATTTGAGTGAACTTTCCTAAAAATCGGACACACAAAAGGTTCATATTCTCCCGTTTGAAAATCAGCAAATATTTAGATTTTGAAACAACATGGAGCCATCCCATAATAAGTTCAGATCTTCCTTTGGATATCCCCAACAAACATGTGAGTTTGTTGGTGAATTGCGATTTTTTGACCACCATGTTAAACATCGTCGTCTGGTTGTGACACAGTTCTGTTGTATCCCGGCTCTGAACACGTGAATCCCTTTTACCCAATTCGGATCACATATGTGCCAGCTAGCTAAGTTGGCAAGCTTGCTATGCGGGCGGCATTCAAATTCTACAACTTCCAATCGCAACGTTTTTCCCACAGCAGGTTCCCAATTATATGTGATATAACAATCGATAAAACTCCTCGGAGGAATGTTCGTTTGTGGCTTGTACTGAGGCTTCTTATTTTGACAATTTAAGATGGTGGCCTCTTCCCAAGGTCAAAGGTCAATGAAACTTCTGGGGTGTTTGTGGACTCCAGCTGTTGACATGATGGTGAATTTTTGTGCAATTCGAACAAACAAAAGTGTCGTTTTCCCATATTGTTGAAAAAAGTGAAATTCGCCACGTCTCAGATTTGGCCACAACATGGCCGCCAAGCGTGGGTCGTGTGGCCATCCCATAATAGTTTTAAATGTCCCGGGGTTATGCCCGACACCTGTCATTGGCTTTTGTTTGCGTATTTGGAAATGTGTTTTTTGGCGGAAACGCTCGCCGTGATGTCATCGTTTTTGGGGGGTGTCAATAAAAACCGGATAACCTGGACCTCCAGCAGCTTTCAGGTTAGAGCACAGGTCTGGAACTCCAGCCCTCGAGGGCCGCTGTCCTACATGTTTTCCAGCCAAGCTGCCATAGAGGCTTCTTATCGACTGAACACACCTGATCCAGGTAATCAGCAGCAGACGTCGGCCTCGAGGGCTGGAGTTTGACCCCCCTGGATTAGAGTCTGCTTCATGTCACATGAGCAGCTTCATCCTAAAAGATGTTCCTCTCACCAGTAGAAGCAGAGATCTCAGCTTCACTGATGGATCTGAGTTCTGCTGCGAATCGCTTTGAGCTGAAACAGCGGAAACGTGCAGATCACGCCATGAACCCCAGGAAACGCTGCAGGAGGAACGCTGTAAACGAGCTCCAGGAAAAGCTTTTTTCACGTACAGAACCAAATTTATCACGCCGCTGGTTTTATTTTGAAATGTTCGATAAAATGGTTGAAATGGAAACGATTCTTCCTGGGTCACATGAAGAAGTCTCTGCTGGTTCATCTGTGATCTTCTCTTTTTAAATTCTCCTTCATTTTTGGCTCCAATCATTCTCATCTGGAGATCCTCTTCTCTCGTCAGGAAATGAAAGGACGTCTGTGACACGCGGCGGCGACCAGCAGCATTAACACTGATTGGTTTCATGGCTTCCTGTGGACTCGACCAGTCAGCGGCGGAATGACTTGAATGTTTTCCGCAGGAAACAATCAATCTGTGAGGAACTTACAGCCGTTAGGGAGATGGGACTGTTTGTGTGACACGCTTTCAAATCAACTGATTCTCAGAGACGGAAAGAAATGTAGAAACTTCACAAAAGTGCTGACTGACGGACGACAAACAATCAGGCTTTAATGGGAACAGAAACGTTTCCCTCCTCGCAGGAAGTCTGTCCGCTCAGACGGCGTCTGGAGGGAACCGGCCCGGATCGCGTCGGACTGTTCAGACAAACGTTCACCTGCATAAACGTTAGACTTATTGGATAAATCCTTATTAAATCATTTTTAAACCTGTAATAATCAGTTTGTTTCCCAGAAGAAAAAGACGAGAAGAAGTTTGCAGGTTTTAGCAGATCCTGACGGGAAACATTCAGGACAACCTGGATCGGTCCGAGTGGCGCTCCACGTGAGGCCGTTTATCAGGAGTTTATCGAGGACAAAGCTGCTCATCAGAAAACTGGTTTGACTCTTTTGTCCTCTGAACAATAACGGACCTACATCAGACCGCTCCAGAGGAAAACGCCGAACAATGAGTCCCGCTGAAAGCTTCAGGGAAACAGAGATCAAAGGGAGAGCGGCTGACACGAGCAGGAGACGCTGAAGGAAGCAGAAAGCCTCAATTAGGAGGAGAGACTTCAGATCCACCAGGAGGATCAAACCAGAAACCACTGAAACCAGGAGGAACCAGAGACTCACCTGGACCTGATGGCTGAAGGCGGGAAAGCTCCAGGCTGAAGTTTAGTTAGTGACCAACCGGATCACCAACTAACAAACCAGCTAACCAGAGTTTTGGTT
>NC_050520.1:593024-594495 GCF_002922805.2 Oryzias melastigma
CTCGCTGTTTTGGCTAATTACAGCTTTTTTCAGTTTTTCAGGCTAATCTGAAATTTAGCTAATATTTGAGCTTCATGCTAGCTCTTTTGGCTAAATTAGACATTTTTCCATTGTTTGGCTAATTTTGCATTTAGCTAATATTTGAGCTTATGCTAGCTGTATTGGCTAATTAAGGCTCTTTTCAGTTTTTTAGGCTAATTTAGAGTCTAGCTAATATTTTAGCTTTATGCTAGCTGTTTTTGCAAATTAAGCTTTTTTCAGTTTTTTAGGCTATTTTGAAGTTTAGTTAATATTTCTGCAACAAGCTAGCTGTTTTGGCTAAATTAAACATTTTTTGCGCTAATTTGGCTTTTAGTTAAAATCTGAGCTTTATGCTAACTGTTTTGGCTAAATAAGACAATTTTCCATTTTTTAACATTAATTTGGCATTTAGCTATCAGATTAGCGTCAAACTCGCTGTTTTGGCTAATTACGACTTTTTTCAGTTTTTCCGGCTAATTTTGCATTTAGCTAATATTTGAGCTTATGCTAGCTGTTTTGGCTAATTAACGTTTTTTTCAGTTTTTTTAGACCAATTTGGAGTTTAGCTAATATTTTAGCTTTATGCTAGCTGTTTTGGCTAAATTAAACGTTTTTCCAGATTTTTGCAGCAAATTAGACATTTAGCTAATATTTCAGCTACATGCTAGCTGTTTTGGCTAATTTAGATTTTTTAGCGTTTTTTGGCACTTCTGTAAAATTTTAGCTATCAATGAGCTTCAGCGTTTCAGCTACCAGCTTCAGTGTTTTAGTGTTTTATGCATCTTCAGCTACTAATCTATTGCAGGTAATGCTATAAATCTGTTTTACTATTTTTTTTTCTGTGAAGATTTCAGAAATGAATGGTTTTAAATTTGGCCATGTGTGGCTCTCTGGAAAACCATAAATCTTTACGTTTAGGTTGTGATTGTTACACTTTTTCTGTTAGCCTACAAACCGACCCCGCCCCCCATCAGAGAAGAAAACTGTTATGTGGCCCTCACAAGAAAAAGTTTGGGGATCCCTGCTTTAGAAGGCTGAAATATGCATTAAAAACGTCAGTGACACTTTATCTACACAAAAACTAAGCATCATCTATTGATCTATTTTAATTCTAATTATGCTGTTTTTAGCCAAAATAATAGAAAAAGATGGTTTTGTTTTATAGGACATAGTTTCTTTAGTGTTTTTAGAAATTGGCCTCTAGGCGTGAAGTGAGCCCACCCCTATTACCTGTCATCCTTGTGTTCACACACTCTCCTGCTAGCTTACAGCCCCTCACACCAATGAGTTATATAGCTAGAGATGCTACGCTAGCCTGTTACTATTGTCCAGGATAGGTAAAGAGTGACACCACGTTGGACATGTCAGTAAACAACGAAAAGTTACAGTAAAATGACCATAAAATGTTTCATTTTAGTCCTATTTTAAAAGGAAATCATCACAAATATAA
>NC_050520.1:595199-598376 GCF_002922805.2 Oryzias melastigma
CGGTCCATGTCTGTCATCCTGTCCAGTACCGCGTCTCGAGGGTTGGGGAACCGAGATTTACTGGGAACATCCGGACCGCCAAAAACCGACGAGCTGAAGCAAACGTCCGTTTCTGAGGAGCTGGGAGCGAGAATGTTTCTGAACGTTGACCCGTCTCTCCTCAGGATACGCTCCGGTCACCGGAATGTGCCACCCGGTCCGGAGCTGCACCCTCAACCACGAAGACGGCTTCTCCTCGGCGTTCGTGGTGGCTCACGAGACCGGACACGTGTAGGTTCACCTTTTCACGTCTCCTCAGTGTCTGAAGCTCCTCCCCCTCAGAGGAAGGTTGTAGAAGGATGAAGATCCAGATCCTGAACTGCAACCAGTCCAAACGGTTTTTCAGGATTAGAGTCCAGAATGACTCTGTTCTGTTTGGAAACCTTGAAGCTTCACGTCTGATGGAGAAACAGCGTCACATGATTGAGTGACAGAAACATTCAGATCAGATCGGATTAGTGCTCTGATGTGATGACTTTTAATTGGTATTAATTATTCATGACCTGTAATTAATTCATCTAATTCATCGATTTTAATCCTAACTGTTTGTAACCTAATAGTTGCTGGAAGAAACCTGAAATGTGTGACGTTGTAGAGCGGTAAAACATCAAATTAGAACTAAAAACTGGACTTTGAGAAGTTTTCTTAACATAACGAAATTTTATTTTTAGGATTTTTATTTTCAATCTCAAAAAATGAAGGAAAAGCTAAACACAATTCAAGAACAAAAAATCTGGTCCAGATTCCTCGAATTTCACAGAAAACCAGGAAAAAATCTATTTCAGATGACTGGATATAACATTGACTGTATATGGAGAGCTGGACAGAGTGACCCCGCCCCTGACGTTCCTGCAGAATAAGCAGCTGTTTTCAGTCATTCTATTGGTCAGAATAATCATTTAGTATTGATAATCCTCTTCTTCTATTTTTTCTGTAGTTCGAGTTATAAACTGACCAATCAGACGCCTCAGTAAAAGTGGGTGGAGCCTGCTGGCCCCCATGTCCATTGATCAAAACGTTTGACAGATTTTGTGTAGCCCGCTTTCTCGAGGTAGGGGTGTGGCCTTCCAACAAGCTCATTCCTGATTGATTGCTATAGAAACAATGACTTACCTGTGTTCACACGGCTACCGTTACAGCTCAGGTAAGATGTGGGAGTGGTCTAGCTACAGCAGATGGCTCCTATTGGATGGCTAGCGCAGGGTCAGACCAACTCGGACCAATCACGGCTCACTGATGACATCTGGTTCCAACATGGCGGCGTCCTGAAAACATGGCGACTGAATTGACTTCATTTGGTTGAAGCCAGAAGTCAAGCATTTATGGATGATGTCACTCCTGCTCGGTCCAGTTCTCTGATACAGTCGCTAGGTGGAACCAAATGATTGTCAAAACGTTGAACTTTAGCTTGTGTTTGTGAACCCGTCATCCTCCCGTTGGGTTCTCATTTGTTTTCTTCCCCAAAGTGAACGTAGATGTTGTGATCCTAAACATGTTTGACCCTCGTGCTCTCTATGGGTCCAGATGACCCCACTTTGAGTGGACAGCGGGAGGGTTACAGCTGACATGAGAAACTGCTGAAGGGCTGAAAACTGGGAAAAAGAGCCTTTTTATGCTGCCATCTAGTGTTTGGAGGTTCTATTGGCTGCAAGCATCAAAGCAGCAGTTGTTCCAGGACATTATCTTAAAAACCTCTGAATAAAAGCTGCTGTCAAGAGACGCAGACGTTGGTTTTATTTTGAAAGTCTTTGAAGCCTCAGATGCTGCAGCAGCGTCAGACATTCTGAGCAGCAAAACAAGCAAAGCGCCGTTTGTTTGCCCTCCTGTCTCTGCTGCTCGCTCATGTAAGCAGACTAGCTAGAGGACTTTATTAACATTTGAAAATAATTAGATTTAAAAGTTATTAGGCGGCGTGCAGCCACCTTTACATATCTGCAAATGTCAGCCACACTTGTTGGTATTTCTGAGGCTTTTCTGGGCCTGCGTTATGTAATCGCACTCTTAGGTGTCTGTGACGGCGCCCGCTCCACCTATGGGACTATTTTTACCTCAATCAGGTGGAGAGTGGTCAGAGCCTGCAACGCAGAGACCGGCGGGTTTCTGTCCTCCAGGAACCCGACCGTGACCTCATCTGGTCTCCTGGTTTTCTCTGGCACTCCGGCGAGGCTCCAGCGCTGGTAAAGCTTCTTCCCTTCAGGCGATTTGACGTCCCGTCTCTAAAAAAAACGGAGGTTTCCTCTCAGAAGACGAGCTGATGATCCGTGTTCATCAGGAGCGGATTGGTCATCAGACCGACCGCGAGATGGAGGAACCGGACCGTTCGTCCTCAGACGCCTCCAGTTTCTATTCAGAAGCTGTTTGGTGGAGTTCAGCTCCTTCTGCTGAAACGTTCAGGAGGAGTTTCCTCAGCAGGATCCGCCCAGAGCTGGACTTTGTGTTCTCTGAAGCCTCGTGACCCTTCAGAGAGCGTCCGGAGGGTCTGAAAAGGATGAGGAAAGAGATTGGAGAGAGTTTGGAGAGCATCTGAGAGGGTTTGGAGAGGGTTCAGAACGCGTCTGGAAAGAGTTTGGAGAGCGTCCGGAGAGGATTCAGAGAGGGTTTGGAGAGGGTTCAGAGAGCGTCTGGAAAGAGTTCTTTGAGGATCTGGACAACCTTTAGAGAGCGTCCGGAGAGCGTCACCCTTCCTCCCGTCATCACAGTCTCATTGTGTCTCTGCCGTCTGAGCAGGCTGGGCATGGAGCACGACGGCCAGGGGAACCGCTGCGGCGACGAGACGGCCATGGGGAGCGTGATGGCGCCGCTGGTGCAGGCGGCCTTCCACCGGTACCACTGGTCCATGTGCAGCGGGCAGGAGCTGCGGAGATACATCCAGTAAGTTCTGCAGCCTCCACTCCAGCAGGAGCAGCTCTGTTTGTTTGTTTGTTTGTTTGTTTGTCAGGCCAATAAAAATCAGATTTCACCAAATAAAAACCCTTTTGTGAGCGTGGAGAAGCTTTCCTCCTCTGACCAGGAGATCGTCATGGATCAAGTTTCCACTTCTGTGCACATTGTTGTCACTGAAAGAGCCGCTCCCATGGAGACTGTTGCTGGTGTTCATGTTCTTGTTCTGATTATGAGGACAGACCCCCCCCCCCCCCC
>NC_050520.1:598383-599349 GCF_002922805.2 Oryzias melastigma
GATCCAGATTAACAGATGTTTTCCTGGTCTGAGCTTTAATCTGGATCTAATCTCTAATGTTAGGCTGTGAGGGGCTGTAAGCTAGTGGGAGAGAGTGTAAACAAAAGGATGATGGGAAAAGAGGGCAGGCTTTCTATGCTAAAGGTCCCGCCCACAACTCAGAGGTGAATATCTAATGAACTCCTGCCGCTCTACAGAAACTGTGTCATTAAAAACAACATTTTTGGGGGATTTTGGTTCAAAACTGCATCATTACAGTGAAAAAAAACTGGAAACAGATCAGAAGATGATCGGAGTGAAACTTCATGTTTTTGTTTCCCAAAAGCTGAAAGCTTGTAAAATATGAAACAGAAAACGTGAAAAACCTGAAACATCCCAGCAGGAAACAGGAAGCATTGATCCTGATAGATTCCCAGATCATTTATTGATTGAGGTTTCTTTGGAACGGAGCGCTGAAGTTAAATCTCTCTGAAGAACAGAAATGACTGTAGACAGTCTGAGGTGACCTGAGAGCTGCTGGTGAATCCAGAAGATGTTCGGCTGAAAGACGTTTCATCTGTCACATGAAGGAGCAGCAAAGCAGAAATCTGTCAGTCTGTGGCGTCAGATCTGTGAGCAGCAGATGACCGTCGATCAGCGAGCTGCGACTCTAAGAGAATTTATCTCAGATGAAAATCAATAGAACGTTCTGCTGCAGTCTGAGGACGACGAGAGGAGCTTCATGGAGGCTGAAGCTCTGAACACACAAATCCTGCATTTGGACCCACCGCTGGTGATGGTTCTGATGTTTACGGACACATCTGACAAACGGCCAATCACGCGAGAGCAAACGGATCACAGCTGATGTTGTTTATTCCTCCGGGATGCTGGTAGAAGGAGTTCCTCATTTAAGGGCTTTGATTTGACTGAACAAACATTTGGAACATTTAGGATCATCTTCAGCAATTCATCAGAGAGGAACGACTA
>NC_050520.1:599354-608179 GCF_002922805.2 Oryzias melastigma
GGGGGGGGGGGGGGGCTATGTGGACCAATGAACATGACAGAAACCTCAGCATCAGCAGATCCAGGAGCAGAGGTTAGACAAGACAAGAGAACTCCAGGAGATCTCCAGGAGAACTTTAGGAGAACTCCAGACCGTCTGTTCATGGACCAAAGAGACGAGTCAGTGACTCCAGAAGGTTCTCAGAAAGCAGTCTCAGGTCAGAAGAAGCTTCTGGTTTTCTGTCACTGATGTCTGTAGTCCAGCTCAGAGATGAAGACCAGAAGTGAACAGAATTTAGATCAGAACCGGACAGTCTTTAGACCAGAACCGGACAGTCTTTATATCAGAACCGGACAGCCTTTAGACCAGAACCGGACAGAATTTAGACCAGAACCGGACGGTCTTTACGCTCATCCTTTTGGTCTCTCAGTCTGATATGATCTCCAGCTGGTTCCAGGTTCTGATCCAGGTCTTCAGCCTTAGGTCCATAAATGCTGAGTCATGGTTTGTCCTCTCCAGCACATACGACTGTCTGCTGGACGATCCTTTCAACCACGACTGGCCGCAGCTGCCCGAGCTTCCCGGCATCAACTACTCCATGGATGAGCAGTGCCGCTTTGACTTCGGTGTCGGCTACAAGATCTGCACGTCGGTGAGTGAACCGCTCTGATGCAGAACTCGTGGTTTTGCTCTTGAAAACATCCGACTGAAGGAGGATTCAGTCAGATGTTGGTTTTCTCTCTCACATTTCTGAACTTCTGTCTGGTCGTCTTTTTACAGAGGAATTTCTTTGGGTTTGAGGCGTTTTCAGTCCGTTCATCTATTTTATAAAGTTTGGTTTTAGATCTTCTCAGATGATTGAGAGTTCTCCTGAAAAGAGTCAGAGCCAGATAATTGTTTCCTCTGGAGGAGCAGCAGCTGATGGTCTGTGAGGACGATCCCAGGATCCAGCTGGAGGTCCCAGCCGATGCTGGACGTTCTTCACGAGGACATCAGGAGCGTGGACGGGTCTGCTTTGAAGTTTTAACGAGCGTTTCTGCTGCAGATGTATTCACTTTAAACAGAAGGTCTAGAAAAGAATGAATCCAGTTGGTTCCTGAAACATGAAGACGCTCCTGTGTGTATCACGCATGTGCAGCTCAGTCAGGATCAGCATGTAGAATAAGCCCCGCCCCCACAGTGGATCCAGCATGAGCTGCATCGACCGTCCTCTGCTGGCGTCCTCTCGGCGGCCCTCGTTAGCTGCATGCTACGATAGGAAGCTAATTATCTGCTGGAGCCACATCTCACTGCTGGAGCTGCAGACGCATAAGCCCCTCCCTCTTTGGCTTAATTGGAGAAAGCGTCTTCTCTGGCTCAGCAGGAGTTGACAAATGTGTAGTGAATAACCTGTGAGGTCGTTTCCATGGGAATTCTCTGGTTCCAATTATAAATCAGTCTTCATTAAACCGCAGCCACGGATCATCTGGAGCAGAAGATCCGTCCAGACAAAGAGATGCTGGAGAAGACCGTCACCTGCAGCGGCGGGACGCTTCTCCTCCACAGTCCTGCAGCTTCTTCCTGCAGCTTCTTCCTGCAGCTTCTTCCTGCAGCTTCGTCCTGCAGCTTCTTCCTGCAGCTTCTTCCTGAAGCTTCGTTCGCTTATAGCAGACGGAGGATGAAAACACAGCTCCTGTTTACTTCGCTGCAGGGATGTTTACGCACAAACACGTAAAACAAACAGAGATTCAAGCCAGAGTCGTGCTAGCAGGAAACATGTTTCCTGGAAACACCAGAGAAGAAGAAGCTGACGGACCGACGGATGAAACAGGCTGGACTGTTTGAGGACGGTTCTGGGTTCTCCGATCAGGTTCATTGTGTTCCTCCTGTAGCGGAGCATCTCCTCTGACCAGACACTGAAGGGGGCGGGGCCTATGCTTAGGATGCAGCAACTAGAGGGGCGGGACTCTTTGATTCATGCTCAGGTGGACAGCAGAACCAGAACCGGGTCTGTCAGCTTAGTAGAAACGAAGTCCGGGTTCTGCTGGTTCTGTGAGGCAGGTGTGGTGTTGAGTTGGTCTGTGATCTCTGCTGGTCGATGTTCTTCGTGGTTCCACGGTTGGTCGGCAGCTCCGGTCTGGATGTTATCGCTTTCTATTCTAGATAATACGGCGGTCTCACACGGAAACACGGCGGTCTCCCGCGGAAACACGGCGGTCTCCCGCGGAAACACGGCGGTCTCCCGTGGAAACACGGCGGTCTCCCGTGGAAACACGGCGGTCTCCCGCGGAAACACGGCGGTCTCCCGCGGAAACACGGCGGTCTCACACGGAAACACGGCGGTCTCCCGTGGAAACACGGCGGTCTCACACGGAAACACGGCGGTCTCCCGCGGAAACACGGCGGTCTCCCGCGGAAACACGGCGGTCTCCCGTGGAAACACGGCGGTCTCGGGTGGAAACACGGCGGTCTCGCGCGGCGAGGCCTTCCTGTCGTCTGTACAGCGTGTTGTGGAATAGAAGTGGAAGTGTGGATCAGACGGGGGAGTTGTGAAATGTTCTGGACCGTGAGCTTCAGTTGTCTGCTGTCATGCACTTTTTGGAGCGCGGTTTTCTCCGGCGTCCTGGTGAACCGTGGTCATGAACGTTTCATTTGTTTCCATCTTTGAGTTCTTTTGTTGTTTTGCGTTTTCACATTTATAATCTGGTCGGCGATGAATTTAGAACCGATGCTGTCTGTGACGGCCTCAGTGGCCTCAGGTTTGTGTGTTTGGTGATCTGCACCCACTCAGCGTGTCGGGCCCAGCGGCACTGCGACCGTGTCTGCAGAACCAGGAATGTTCTGGAATGTGTCTCCTGATGCCTCATGGGAAACCAGACGAACATCTGCCAGACTGAAAGAGACTTTTTCACAGACTCACAGGAACTGATGTAGAAATGTGTCCTGAAGCTGCATCTGGATAGGCCACGCCCCCATCTCTGTGGGTTGGTTCTGCTCGGTTGGACCTTCATTTCTCTGTCCTGTTTCAGTTCCGGACCTTCGACCCGTGCAAGCAGCTGTGGTGCAGTCACCCCGACAACCCCTACTTCTGCAAAACCAAGAAGGGCCCGCCGCTGGACGGAACCGAGTGCGCTCCGGGAAAAGTAGGTCCCGGGATGGGCAGAACCCAACCCGGCTCCAACAGAAGAGACGTCTGTGGCTGAAACCCACAGCTGGAGACGTTTCTGTAAATGTTGATGAACCTGAATCCATGAAAAACTCCAGATCAGTAAATGAACATTTATTGATCTGAAACCATAAAAACATCCGAACGTCTGAAGATTTCATGTTTCCATCAGTGAGAATGTCTGAGAGAAGAAGCAGAAACAGGAAGTGACCGAGTCCTGACAGGAAGTGCTTTCCCCTCAGAGACTCGGTTCACCGTGACTCTCCGAACTCTCACGTCTGTTTCTATCCCTTGCCCCGCCCCCGTCCCCGTCGCCGGCTGCAGTGGTGCTACAAAGGTCACTGCATGTGGAAGAACCCAAACCAGGTCAAGCAGGACGGCGCCTGGAGCTCCTGGAGCAAACACAGCGCCTGCTCGCGCTCCTGCGGCACCGGGGTGCGCGTCCGGACGCGGCAGTGCAGCAGCCCAGCGTAAGTCATGCTGCAGGTACCCCACAGTGAGCACAGATACCCCACATGACCACAGATACCCCACATGATCACAGATACCCCACATGACCACATGTACCCCACATGATCACAGATACCCCACATGACCACAGATACCCCACATGATCACAGATACCCCACAGTGAGCACAGATACCCCACATGACCACAGATACCCCACATAATCACAGATACCCCACAAGGAGCACAGATACCCCACATGAACACAGATACCCCACATGATCACAGATACCCCACAAGGAGCACAGATACCCCACATGAACACAGATACCCCACATGATCACAGATACCCCACAAGGAGCACAGATACCCCACATGACCACAGATACCCCACATGATCACAGATACCCCACAAGGAGCACAGATACCCCACATGAACACAGATACCCCACATGATCACAGATACCCCACAAGGAGCACAGATACCCCACATGAACACAGATACCCCACATGATCACAGATACCCCACAAGGAGCACAGATACCCCACATGAACACAGATACCCCACATGATCACAGATACCCCACAAGGAGCACAGATACCCCACATGAACACAGATACCCCACATGATCACAGATACCCCACAAGGAGCACAGATACCCCACATGAACACAGATACCCCACATGATCACAGATACCCCACAAGGAGCACAGATACCCCACATGAACACAGATACCCCACATGATCACAGATACCCCACAAGGAGCACAGATACCCCACATGAACACAGATACCCCACATGATCACAGATACCCCACAAGGAGCACAGATACCCCACATGAGCACAGATACCCCACATGAGCACAGATACCCCACATGGGCCACTCCTCAGCTCTGATGCCCCTTCAGGGCTTTCCAACAGCCTCCCTGAGCTGCAGATTCTTCTGGTTTGTGATTCAGTGAATTCGACTGATTCAGAGTTCTGATTCTTCTCTGATGATTCTTGATATCTAGTCCTTGTTTTCCAGCATAGAAAAGCTTCATGTAGAAAATCTTCAAGTAGAACTGCGTCTTTTAAATTACAGCTGCAGGAACTCCCCAGCTCATCTTTCTGAAAATGCTCCCAAACATTCGGCGCGTTTGCTGGTCATCCGGGTTTTCCCGCTGCAGCGCTAAAAGCGTTCCGCCTCCACATAGGGAGGGATAATGGAGTCATGCAGGAAGGGAGAGAACGGGTCGGAGGGAGGAGTCATCCAGACATGTGGATGAGTGTTGGGTCAGAACGGTTTGGGAGGATGGAGTGATGATGAACGGACGGATGACTCAGATAAATGATAGAGACACTGAGCGTGTGCAGAATGGAGCTGCTTGTTTGTGTGGATCTCGCCGTTTGACGCTCTCGCCGTTTCCTTCCTGCAGGCCGTCCAACGGCGGCCAGGACTGCGCCGGCGTGAACTACGAGTATCAGCTGTGCAGCACCAGCGACTGTCCCAAACACTTCGAGGACTTCCGGGCCCAGCAGTGCCAGCACCGGAACGCCCAGTTTGAGTTCCAGGGCGCCCGGCACCACTGGCTGTCCTACGAGCATCCGGACGGTGAGGAAGACGAGGACGAGCACACGCCGTCATGTGAAATCCTGATTCAGTTTGATGACCAAAAAGGAGATTTCAGAACCAGAGGGGAGTCGGGTTTCTCTGCTGAGGAATCAAAAAAACTCGATGGTGAAACGTTTTAGTATTTCCTCCAACATTTGAAAATGACATTTTTAATCAAACCGTTTTTTAATTGAAGTTTCTTCCAAAAGAATCTGATTCCTGCTGCAGTTTCCATGGTGTTACTGTGGCGTTACCATGGAAACCTCCTGTAACCTTTGGCGTCCTCACTCAGAGAGAGACTCTGTGGTCCGTTTGGGCGTGTCCAGCTCACCTTTCAGGTCCTACAGTTTACCTGAATATGCTAATTCAGACACCAACTTCAGAGGAAGTTAGATCGGTCCTGGCGCGGTCGACTGTGACGGCGCCGTCTCTCAGGGCGGCCCAAGATGGGAGGGCCCCTCCCATAGAAGCATCAGTCCTGGAGACAGATGCTCTCACCAGTGGCCCTGTGGTGGAGTGTCTGCCCTGAGACTGGGAGGTTGAGGGTTCTGCTTGACACTCAGTCAGAGGAGGAGTCAGAGGAGGAGTCAGAGGAGGAGTCAGAGTCATAGGAGGAGTCAGAGGAGGGGTCCTAGGAGGAGGAGTCCTAGGAGGAGTCATAGAAGGAGGAGTCAGAGGAGGAGTCATAGGAGGAGTACTCCTCCTATGACTCCTCTTCTGACTCCTCCTATGACTCCTCTTCTGACTCCTCCTATGACTCCTCCTCTGACTCCTCCTATGACTCCTCCTCTGACTCCTCGTAGGAGGAGTCAGAGGAGGAGTCATAGGAGGAGTCATTAGAGGAGTCATAGGAGGAGGAGTCCAAGAGGAGTTCTCCTCCTAGGACTTCTCCTCTGACTCCTCCTAGGACTCCTCCTAGGAGGAGTCAGAGTAATGATAGATAGGTCTCTAACCAGACTGAATTCAGTTTTTCCGTCCGGTCTCCTGACTCGATGCTGACGGCGGTGGTCTCGGTCCGTCTCTGCAGCCAGCAAGAGGTGTCACCTGTACTGTCAGTCCAAGGAGACGGGAGACGTGGCGTACATGAAGCAGCTGGTGCATGATGGGACGCGCTGCTCCTACAAAGACGCCTACAGCATCTGCGTGCGGGGCGAGTGTGTGGTGAGGACTCGCCGACGCTCCTCTTTCACAGAACTGGAACCTTCTTCTTCTCTCAGTTTCATCTCTTCTCCGCCCTCCAGAAAGTCGGCTGCGACAGAGAAATCGGCTCCAACAAAGTCGAGGATAAATGTGGAGTTTGTGGAGGAGACAACTCCCACTGTCGGACCGTGAAAGGAACCTTCACCCGGACGCCAAAGAAAGCGGGTAGGATCCTTCAGGGACCTGCGGAGGTGTTTCTCCTCATGAACCTGGTTTACTGCAGCTTCACTGCAGCTGCTTCAGAACACATGGAAACGTTTCAGTGTTGCTTCATGTCTTTGTTTCACTTTTAACCTCAGAAAAAACCTCTGTTGTCCATCAGAGCAAAATCCCCAAAGTTTCTCTTTCACTGTTTTCAGGACAAACTATGAAAACGTCGTGATCTTCTCGTTAGACGCAGACGTTCAGCAACTGTATTTATTTGAAGGTATAGAAATAGATCAAAAAGAATGTGCAGGAGGAGAGATCAAGCCTTAGGATTAACATTTGATTACAGATCAGATTTAAAAACAGATTATTCCTTCATTGGAACAAACCAATCTCAAACTCCTCCCCTTTGTTCTCCATGGGACTAACTCCGCCCCTCAGTCTGCTGTCAGTGCGGACTCTGGTTCTGATTGGTCTGCTGTGATGATGTCATAGACGATGTGAGCATAGCTGGTTTTCTCTCCGAGGTCGAACCGCTTGGAGCGGGAAAGCATCAGAACCCCCCCACCTCTGACCTCTGACCTCTGACCTCTGACCTCTACCCCCGTCTTTACAGCAGCAGCTTCTGCCAGCGTTTCAGGGCGACTCTCGCTCTGACGTCAGCAGGAGTTCTGGGATTCGATCCAATCAAACGAGTCGGCCTTCAAACTGTGTGAGATCCACCAGCAGATCCTGCTAAACCTGGACTCCTGCAGGACCTCGAGGTCCAGACGGATCCACATCTGTTCTGGTCTGGATGTTCACAGTCAGAAATCCTGATCAAAAACTAACAATTTATTTCCTGAAAATCTGAGAATTAAATCTGTTGAGAGAAAAGAATGATTTTAAAAAAGCGTCATAGACGGACTGAAAATATAAAAACTTCGATAATCGTTTTACATTTACTGTGAGCATCAATAAGAAATCCTTTGTTATACTTTTTTAAATCTTTTATTTTGAAGGAGACGAGTTTGCTCCAACATTTCCTGATGGGCGGAGCTTGGAGTAAAGCTGTGAATCCCTTTTCAGAGTAACAAAGGACGTCAGGATGTTGGACATGATATGTTTATGTGCAGGAACTCAGGATTAGTTACAGCCTGAAGTGTTAAAGGACGAGAGAACGCATCAGAAAAAACAGGTTTTTACAGAGTTTACCTGAACTCATCACAGACTGGAACCAGGTTTAGTTCTGTTTGTCTGGATACATTTTGGAGGTTTATTGAAGTGATTCTAAATTAATACAAATCTTTAGTTTTTGGGTTAAATCAAGAAGAAACGTCTGTATTTTATACCATTCCTTCAGGAAGACGAAACTATATCCAAAGAAAACCTGAGTTTACCCAGCAACACGTTACTCATTGGCTGAGAGAACGACCAATCACAGTTTAGTTAGAGGACCGTCAGGAGAGTCTGAGAGAAAATAGACTAATTGATTTGTAACTCATACAATATATTTGTGCATAACAACTATGAAATAAATAAAAATGCATATTTAGACGTTTTATTGTTAATCATTTGGTACATCTGTTGAAGAAAGAGTGAAAATGTTACGCTTCACCAGATAATATTCACATTTCAAGAGAACTCTGGTGACCCAGCATTCTAGCAGCATTTAAACGCATCATTTACACATGGAAAAGTCTCACATCAGATTTTTGTGTAAATGAGGTTTTGTGTGTAATTTTAAAGATTTGTGTGTAATTAGTTTGAAGTTGTTGTCATTTTAATGTGTTCCTGTGTAAACTATGTTTTACGTTTTTTATTTTTATTATTCTTATGCACAAAATATATTGTATGAGTTACAAATGAAGAATTGCTCTAAAGATCAGGGGAGTCTGTGTCCTCTCCTGTCAGACGGACTCATGTGACACCAGGAGGCAAACGCTGCTTCTGTGGCGGGAAACTTCACTGAGATTTGAACCTTCAGGATGACCTTCAGGGTGACCTTCAGGATGACCTTCAGGGTGACCTTCAGGGTGACCTTCAGGGTGACCTTCAGGTCATCGTGATCCTCCTGACGCTCTGATTGGACGTTCCTGCAGCAGAAATTCCCTTTGACTCCATGAAAGGAGAAACAGGGACAGCAGTGGTTCTGCTTCTTCCCTCTGATGGATGAAGCAGTGAAACACTGAACCCTCTGAAGGCTTCATGATCATGTTATTCCATAATCAGCCTCTGAAGCTCTGCAGAGAAACGTTCTGAACGTTCTGGATCATT
The DNA here is from genome assembly GCF_002922805.2 of Oryzias melastigma. Classification (NCBI taxonomy): domain Eukaryota; kingdom Metazoa; phylum Chordata; class Actinopteri; order Beloniformes; family Adrianichthyidae; genus Oryzias; species Oryzias melastigma. Next base: position 608,126 of record NC_050520.1, read on the forward strand.
TCTGCTTGAATCAGTCTCCTGATCACTCACTGACAGAACCCCCCCCCCCCCCCC
>NC_050520.1:608325-630047 GCF_002922805.2 Oryzias melastigma
GGGGGGGGGGGGGGTCCTGTGATTGGACGAGGACGAGCGCCGAGCGGCCTCTGCTGATTGGTCCATGAGTGGAAGCTGTTACAGCTGTTTTTATTTCCAGCCGCTCTGTGAATCTCTTTAATTACCTCCAACACGAACACAAATCTGTGGTGATGAGCAGCGAACGCCCTGCAAACACGGAGCGCGGCCGGCGGCGGCGTGCTCAGGCGCCGTGGCGTGCTCCTGTTTGTGTTTGGAGAGCTGATCCACAGAATCAAAGGTGGGCGGGGACGATGAAGACGTCTGATGAAACACACTCTGAAGACATTGATTACACTTAAAGGATCAAATGAAAGTCTGATCTCTCAGATCATGATAGCACAGATCCACATACCATAGATCTGCTGCTGGAAAGAGGAAAGATTCAGTCAAGTCGGGTGACTGGATGGACCGGCGCATCAACGTCCGTCCAGACATGTTCTGGTTTTCACCAGAATCTGAAGCTCATGGAGCTGAAATGTCGTCTGGAGTTTCTGATGTTGTAGACTCGTCTTGTTGAACTCCAGCCCTCGAGGGCCGCTGTCCTACATGTTTTCCAACCAACCTCCTATAGAGGCTTCTTATTGGCTGAACACACCTGATCCAGGTAATCAGCAGCAGATAAGGCGGGATTTCTGGAAGACCAGCAGGACGTCGGCCCTCGAGGGCTGGAGTTTGACCCCTCTGTTCTACAGGAAGAGACCCTGATTGTGTCAGATGCCCCCTAGTGGTTCCAGATACTTTTGTTTTTAGTCCAGCTTCAAACAGGAAGTCACGAGCTGGATCAAATTCAGAACAAGAGAAACAATCCGTGTTCCTCCGACTGTAAAATGTTCTCAGGATAATCAAAGGAAATGGAGTTTGAGTCTCACTCCGAGGTCTTTTTCCACCACACAGACGAGCCGCCGAGCGTCTGAACGTCCTCACGGCTCGATTTTCTGTTTTCCAGCTGCAGTCCTTCATGGAAATGATTACGTCCTCTGTTCTGTTGTGTTCAGCTATTTTTAATTAAAATTGGGCTTAAATCCCATTTTTCTGGGTTTTCTGCGACCTGCTGTATTCAGGCCTCAGTGAATGAGACGCGTCTCACTGAATCTGGAGCATTCATGAAGGAGCAGAGCGCGGCGTCCTCCAGCCCGCCGTTCTTCATCTGAAGGGTCTGCTGGTGACCTTCACACAGACCTGCGCCTCCATTCACAGATGCTCTTTGTTGTACCTGAGAGGAAAACTCTGACTCTGTTCCGCTCGACTCCTAACAGGAAAGCAGTTAAGCAAGAGAGCCCAGAGCGAAAGCCCCTTGCTGGAGAAGACACCATGCAAGTATCGCTGCCATCGCCTCCTCGCTGCCTGAAGCTTTTAGTGCAGAAGATGCAGTAGAGAAGCAGTAGAGCTGCTCTTTAGTGTTTCTCTCTCTCTGATGGTTGGTGCCTCTCAGGTCACGCCTGGCCGAGTCCTCTTCCAGCCGAAATGAAAAGGTTTTGTTAAAGTAGCAGCAGTTAGCGGAGGGATGTTCAGCCGAGTGTACTGATGTTTGCTCCAGTCCGAGGCGCTGCACCTAACGGGCCAATTAAAGAACTTTCTCCACTAATGCTTTAGAGGCAGAAAAACCCAAATAAAACCTTCATTTGAGCTGAGCTGGGAGCAGCCTTAAATTGGCTGCCCTGGGGGGGATCTCCTCCAGAGTTCATCCAGACGTTCGTGTGGAAGTCCCGACCTGAGTTTCTGCAGAATTCTTAATCAGATCAGGAGAACGGCGGCTTCCTCGGAGCCCTCCTGCCCGTCAAAGCTGCAGAAAACTCCTGCTGTCCTGAGTCGTTGGTGAGGCTCAGCGGCTGAACGCTGACGGTTAGCTTACTGACCTTAGAGCTTCAACACCGGAGCTCCAGTGTTTATCTTCTCTGATTTACTACAACTACAGCAGGGGTCCCCAAACCTGTTTTCTTCTCCGATGGGGGCCGAGGTCAGTTTGTTGGCTAACAGAAAAACTGTATCGCCGAAAAAGTCAGTCAGAGCCTAAACGTGAAGGTTTGTGGTTTTTCCAGAAAACCACAAAGTCAAAATTTAAACAAGTCATTTCTGTAATCTTCACCGAAACATAATACAAAAACACTTTTAAAACTAGAAATATAGCATGAGCTGCGATAGATAAATAGCTGAAAATACTGAAATTGTTAGCTAAAACACTGAAGCTGATAGCTAGCTAAGATATTAACGAAGTGCCAAATTAACCGAAAAAATTAATTAGCCAAAACAGCTAGCATGTAGCTGAAATATGAGCTAAATGCCAAATTAGCCTAAAAAACTGGAAAAATCTCTTATTTAGTCAAAACAGTTTGGGGGCGGGGTCAAATGTGGAGGAGGGCTGGATCCGGCCCGCGGGCCGTAGTTTGGGGACCCCTGGGTAACAGGATAATTCCAGCAGATTGTGAAGGAGAAAAGCGTCTCAACGTTACAGAATGTTGCAGATTTTGTGCTCAAGCGGCAGCGCCTCAGGTGTTAAAGGGTTAAAGCTCTTCGTGACAAAGCCTTTGAAGACGTCATGGTTCAGTCTTCCTGCATCGACTCCTGATCCAAACCGTCAGCGAACCCCCCCAAAGGTTATGGAGAAACCTTCAGCTGCAGTTCTCAGCTTCTCCACATGCTAGCTAGGTTAGCATTAGCATTCTTAGCGAGTGCAGCTCTGAAAACGTGACTCGTGTCTGAATTCCTTCACGACTCGTAGAACTCTTCGGGTCGTTTCTCTACAACTGTCTGAATCTACAATTCAAAAATCCAGTGAGCTGGACGTTTCCCACAAGTCAACCGGCATGCATTGAGAGCAAATATAGACCAGAATGCATTGAGAGCAAATATAGACCAGAATGCATTGAGAGCAAATATAGACCAGAATGCATTGAGAGCAAACATAGACCAGAATGCATTGAGAGCAAATATAGACCAGAATGCATTGAGAGCAAATATAGACCAGAATGCATTGCATTTGAATGATTTGTCAGCTTAAAAACTGAATGGACATTTATTTTTTTAGTTTTCATCTTCAGAACACGTTCATAGTTTTGATAACATGTTCAGATTTATTAGGTTTATATTTCCAAAACGTCACATTTAAAAGACAAAAGTCGTGAGCTTGTTTCTGATTTCTATTCAAATCTAATCCAGAACTTCAGTCTTTGGGGTTGAGGCGTTTTGGGGGTTCAGACATCGTCCTGTCTTGTTAGGTCTCTCTTCTGAAAACAAATATTTTTACTCTTTCGTACGACAGAGTATTAGAGACCGTTTACAAACCAAACTTTACAAAGAAGACTGTAAATCTTCTACATCTACAAGCAGATGCTCCATGTCGTTCGTCTCTAAGAACGGCTCCAATAAACAGATAACTTTGGTTCTATTCTCGTTCATTTTTTACTGTCGTTCACGTTAATTCATTGCTTTTTATCTTGTAAATTTAGGAGATTCAAAGTTGTAATTTGAATAAGGTTTGTACGCTGGCTGTAATACTCCGTCGTAACATGACTACTGTTGTCTGAACATCCACAGTACTGTAGCTTTAAATGGACTCTTTCAGCCCATAAATAATCACCTGTTTGTGTTTGGAGCCTTTGTGTCCAGTGTGAACCCAGCGCTACGTTTCACTCTATGTTGATGACTCTTTCCTGGTCCTGCTCAGAAAGGCCAGCCGGTTCATCTGTGACACAGGAACCAGAGTTCTGGGAACAGAGAACCACTCGCTAACGGATTTCTCCTCTTTTAAAGGGAAGACCAGAGGAGCCTTCTCTTTACCCAAAGGAGCTCGAAATGTGTTTTTGAATGAAACTGAGGATTCTAGGAATGTGATGGGTGAGTGACGCGGGTTTGCAGGTGGTGGACGCTCCTGGCAGACGTGTCTTTGCTGGTCTGTAGTTTGAGGCTGAGCTCATTCATATCTTCATTGCAGCAGATGAAGGTGCAGACATGAATGAGCCTCTCTGACCTGCTCCCTCTGCAGCCCGTCTGTGGACCTTCTTAGAGCAAAGAACGTCTGCAGTCTGATGGACGTCCACCACCGCAGACCGTCCGAGGATTCTAACCCTCTGAACTCCTGTCTCTGTCTCGTCTCTCCTAACCCGCCTGCTTCGGCTATCCCTGCTGCAAACCTGCCAAAGGTTTCCTTAAGATGTTTCTGGTTCCTCCTGGAGCTAGACATGTGCTGGTCCAGGAGCTGGAGACCGGCCTGCACCTGGTGGGTAAGTCGACCTTCTGCGGCGAGCTCAGAGGACGCCACACACTCACGTCACTCACGAGTCATTCATTATCCAATGGAGTGAGGAAAGGAGGTTCTGGTTTCAGGAACATTTATTCCGATTGACAGAAACAGTTTAATGAATCAGATCAGATTATCAGCAGCTGAGGATCAGCAGGACGGAGGGAAAAACCAGCGACTGATGTTCAAGGAGACGGAGCTCTTCTGACGGTCCTCATGAAACACCAGAGAGCTTCGGACAGAACAGAACCGGACCGCCCTCGTCCTTCAGTCAGACCCAGATCTCTGCAGACGCGTAGTGTCAGACTGGACCCAGAGTCCAACCTGAGCTGATGGAAACATGCAGAACCACAATCAGAACCACAATCAGAACCACAGACAGAACTACAGTCAGAACCACAGTCAGAACCACAATCAGAATGACAGTGAGAACTACAGTCAGAACTACAGTCAGAACCACAGTCAGAACCACAATCAGAACCACAGACAGAACCACAGTCAGAACCACAATCAGAACCACAGACAGAACTACAGTCAGAACCACAGTCAGAACTACAGTCAGAACCACAGACAGAACCACAGACAGAACCACAATCAGAACCACAGTCAGAACCACAGACAGAACCACAATCAGAACCACAGACAGAACCACAGTCAGAACCACAGACAGAACCACAGTCAGAACCACAGACAGAACCACAATCAGAACCACAGACAGAACCACAGTCAGAACTACAGTCAGAACTACAGACAGAACCACAATCAGAACCACAGACAGAACTACAGTCAGAACGCGGCTGACCTCTAGGGTTCAGTGTTTTACTCAAAGACACTTCAACACTCGTGCAGCATCTTCTGTTAAGGAATTGAACTTGTGATTCTCCAATCAGAGGTTGACAGCTCTGCCTCTACACCACAGCCGCCCCTTTATGGTTATAATCCAGTGAACATTTCAATGTGGGCCCCATATGGTTCACCTTTGGGCTGAGTTGGTGGGCACCAGGCGGGTTTGTCTGCGGGATCCATGGTGGACCCACCTGGTGCCCACCCTGGTTTGAGAGGGGACTCAGTAGTCTGGATCAGTAGTATGAAGCTCTCTACGCCGTCTGCTGGGTAGCTCGTTAGCTCGCTACGCCGTCTGCTGGGTAGCTCGTTAGCCCGCTACGCCGTCCTCCAGGCGGCTGGTTAGCGTAGGGAGCCAGACCTCTGAGTCCACTCCACACGGACCTTCACACGGTTCCATTGTTTCCACAAAGTGTGGACTCTAATGCCTCGAGGATGTTGCTAATGAAGCTGCAGACTTCAGATAAACGTTTGTGTTTAGAAAATATCAATTTGTGATCTGAACTTTTGATCATTTTATTTTTAAGCTTTATCTATACGTCCGATGAGGCTGAAGTTGGTGTTGACTTTTCATAAATCAAACACTTGGTTTGATTGAAACTTGATTGTTTGAGCTGTTTTTACTGTAGAATTCATTCAGTGAAAAACAGAATTTATTTATGAATCATGAAATATTTGGGTCCACTGATATAGTTGATGACAGAGTCAGCGTGAAGTTTTCCTAAAAAAGACTTGTTTTCATTATGTTCTGATTCTGCTTCCTTCCATGTCGTTTAGTCTTCTTTTGTTGGAAATGAGCTTCAGCTCAGAAAAGAGAATCTGGATGTAAAACAGACAGAAACAGAGAAAGTCCTTCCTCTTCTCTTCCCGTCTCCTGTTTGGTTAAAGGCTTAAAGTGAGATGATTTCTGCTAATGTAAAAAACTTCAAGCAGAGTAAAATGTGCGGTCTAGAGTGCGAGGACGCGGCTTTGAAGGTAACGGTCCTGAAATGAGGAGAGTGATCTGCTCACTCGCAGACGGAACATAAAAGAGAACCAGGAGAAGCTGGAAAATCACCGTTTATGCTGTCAGAGATAACAACCCGTTCTCCATCATTTGGGTCAGATTTCTGATCAAACATCAACACTTTTAATGTTAATATTGTAAACAGAGTTTCAGCTCTTACTGAAAGTTCCTGCAGATTCAGAGAAATCAAAGTTTCTTGTGTTTCATTTGTCGTTCGGTCGTTAAGAGAAAACGTGATGCTGCTGTGATTTACAGCACCGTGAACAACCTAACATTCAATATTAAAGCTGAGTTTTTACCATTAATGATCAATGCATCAATGATCTGGACTGAAAATGTAGAAATATTTTAATGTTGACTTTAAGAATCAGATTACAATAATTATATAAAGTAGTTCAGTAAATCTCAGTAGAATTTCTAAACGTTCAGCTGTTTTCACTCTGAAGCAAAAACTCTATTAAAGGAGCGATGAGATTAAAGCATCAAACTCCTGTTTGAGCTGGAATTTATTGAAGACAGGACACAACTGGAACACATACGGTATTCTGCATCTAAAATGAAAGTTTTTTTTGCTGATTATCTGGTAAGAGGATAAATTGAAGGTTTTGTAAACCAGGGGGGCGGAGCTTGCAGCACAGACTCTTCCTGGAGGGAGCTGTTGGCATCGATCTTACATCAGCACGTTTCCAACCGCTCGTTTTCGTGGGTATGGGAGGGGCTGCTGCAGACAGGCAGGTTTTCACAGGATTACTCTTAAATTTATGAACGGATCAAAAAACCACTTTGGGGTTCTTTATAGAGAGGAATGAACAGTAGAATGGATTTAAAACCTCAGAAAGGAGAATTTTCATGGTAGGGCCATTAAAAGCTAAATTCTAAAGCTAATGTAAATGCTAAAGCTAATGCTAATGTTAAAACTAATGCTAATGTTATTGCTAATGTTAATGCTAATGCTAATGTTAAAGCTAAAGTCAAAGCTAATGCTAATGTTAAAGCAAATGTTAAAGCTAATGCGAATGTTAATGCTAATGCTAATGCTAATGTTAAAGCTAATGCTAATGTTAAAGCTAATGCTAAATCTAATGTTAAAGCTAATGCTAATGTTAATGCTAATGTTAATGCTAATGTTAATGCTAATGTTAATGCTAATGTTAATGCTAAAGCTACAGTCAAAGCTAATGCTAATGTTAAATCTAATGTTAAATCTAATGTTAAAGCTAATGCTAATGTTAATGCTAATGTTAAAGCTAAAGCTAAAGTTAAAACTAATGTTAAAGCTAATGCTAAAGCTAAAGTTGAAGCTAATGTTAAAGCTAAAGTCAAAGCTAATGCTAATGTTAAAGCTAATGTTAATGCTAATGTTAATGCTAATGTTAATGCTAAAGCTAAAGTCAAAGCTAATGCTAACGTTAAATCTAATGTTAAATCTAATGTTAAAGCTAATGCTAATGTTAATGCTAATGTTAATGCTAAAGCTAAAGTTAAAGCTAATGTTAAAGTTAAAGTCAAAGCTGCCTCTGGACTTTCCGTTTCATAGTGTCCATAACAAAGACTCCTGAAGATTCTGCTGCAGCTGGAATCCTGTTTGGGTTTGCTGTCTGCTCGTTAGGATTCAAAGTCTGTCTTCTCTGCTCTCGGCGGTTCTGACCCGTTTGTCTTTTAAGGAGCAGAACAAAGGGATCCTGGAGAGGCTCCTCTGTAACAGCGGAGCAGATGACCTTTCAGAGACCTCCGCTGTAATAGTGGTTTGATAAGAGCTGAGCTGATGTTCTGTTCAGCCTCTGACATCAGAACCAGCAGAATTAGAGCTCTAAGATCCAGTTCTGACTCTCACTGTGGCGGTCTGGTTCAGTTTTTCTGCATCTGATTTAGATTTGGACCTTCAGAGTTACCAAGTTCAGTCTGAGATTGTCCCACATATAATCCTGATCTACAGATAATCTGAATCCATCAAAGTCAAATGTTGGAGCTGCAGTTCTTTTTTCCCACAATCCTCTGCTCTCTCTGTCTCCTCCATCTGCTGTTTCGAGTCACAGCTGACAAGTTCTTCTGGTTCTGGTTCTACTGAAACCCAGAAAACATGACGAAGTCAGAGAGATCACGAGGAGAACCAGAGAATTCCTGAGAGATTCTGAGCTCAGATTGACAGAACCAGAACTTTGTTCAGAACCAGAACTCTTCATCTGCCGCTCGTCTTTTGCTAGGAGAAGATTCATGTTTGGAGTGAGGATCAGTTCTGCTCTCTTGGCACATTCCATTCATAAACACGTCGCTTCAAAACAGAAATAGATCCTTCAGAAGCAGATCGGCTGTCTGATCCGGTAATCCAGATCCGGAGGGATCCGAACGTGTCTCAGCGTCCTCTGAGACGGAGCTGGAACTGTAGGTTAAACTGGAGCGGTCCAAACTCCTTTAGTGAAGCTGTGAGCTCGGTGTTCTGAAGGAGTTCTGGAACCCAAATCCATCCCTGCTGTCAGTTTGATTTCCTGTAAATGAAACTGCTGATGGATCATTTCTGATCTGCTTTAACTACATCTGTGGATCTGCTGCTCCGCCTCTGCAGACGTTCTGCTCGTCCGTCTTCCCGTCAGCATCGATTTCCTCTGACGGTGGATGAGATGATGAACGTCTGCGGCGAGCGTCCATCAATACTCTCACCTTCTCAGGTAGAACAACGGTTTCATCATCACAGCTGTCCTCGAGTCGACTCTCCCACGATGAACCGTCGTTCTCCACACGGAGTCTGGTACAGAAATGTGAGGATCCAGACTAACTAAAACTCAAAGGAGAATCTGGAAATTTGATTCCAGAAAAGACGGAAACGCTCCGAACTTCTGGAGGAGGAGTTTCAATCTGATGAAAAATACGACATTTATTAGAATTAAAGATGATTTACTGACCATAGAAATGTCAATCATAATTATTTATTACAGAATTATTCATCATAGAAATATGAACCATAGAAGTATAAATCATTTTTAAACTATTCCTCAGATAATTATCAATAATGGAATTATTAACCATAGAAATCTAGAACTATTTATATCAGACCATGGAAATATTAAACAGAATTATTCAACCATTTGATTGTTAACCATATAATTATTTATCATAGAAATGTCACTCATAGAATTGTTAACCATAGATTACCAACTATAGAATTATTAAACATAGAACTGTTCATGACAGAAGTTATCACATATTATTCATCACAGAAAGACACAACAAATGTTGTTTTTTTCTTTCCAAAAGAAGGTTTTGTGTTGTGGACCTCAGTCTCACGGTATCCCATCAGGCCATGTGGGCTGTGGAGCTGAGCCGTGACCTCAGACCCTGTGGGGCCGCAGTGAACCATCTCATGAAACCCATTTTTATGTTTCTTTACTGCTGCAGTCAGACTTCACTGGTGTAGTTCTGCTGTTTGAAGCTAATGCTTTTATTGGGAACCACATGGACTTCAAGAGTTTAACTTTTAATGAATAAAAAATGTTTTTTTTCTTTTCAGTCACCATTTGATTTATTATTCATTCCATTAGAGATTACTAGTTTCAAACTAAAGTTTAAGATGTACATCATCAGAGGAAGAAATGAGCTCTGATGGAGTCCTTGAAGGAGTCCAGAGGCGACAGAGAGACGGCTCCATGTTTCTGTCACTCTGATGAAAGACCTCCGAGCGCCGTGGAGGAGCGTTCACCACGGCTGACTCAGTCTGAAACCAAAACCTGGTTTATACCTTTACCTAGTTCCACGACCTTCAGAGACGTCACCTCCACTCTTTGGGCTGTAGTTCAGCTGTTTTCACTCACACTGTACTGGACTCCACCAGAGTTCACCTGTAAACAAACCAAACGGACGCTGTGATGGGAAACAGTTCAAAGTTCTTCTAACTCTGAGAAGATGCAGCCAAAGATCCTAAAATCAGTTTCAGTTTTCTCTCATTTTCATAAAAACTCTTTTGGATCTTCGCCCAGAAGAACGCAGAAGTTTCTGATGAGGTCTGAGTCCAAACTATGACTGATTCCAGCCGTCAAGAACCAGGCGACCGGCCATTACATCCTGAACGGGAAGAGCGAGGACATGAAGACGAGGAGCTTCATCGACCTGGGGGTGGAGTGGCACTACATGGTCGAGGGAGACGTGGAAACGCTGCACACTGACGGGCCGCTGCATGAGCCCGTGGTGGTTCTGGTGAGAGATCCTCTGTCCTCGGTGATGGGACACTTACTGTAAACTCTTTTCTCTCCTGGTCAGTACCTGAACGTGAGTCTCAAATGTGGGACAAAAACTAACCAGAACATGCTCTTCAAAACCCACAAAGTCACAGGTTTACTCCCAAACTGCTGATTTCATGAGTCGACCACTAAAATAAAAAATAAAAAAATCAATTCCCTGTTCTGGTGATGCGATCTCGTGGAGACTTGAACCAGGTCCTCGAAGAGCGGCCGATCTGGAGGTCTTCATCACCTCTGGAGTCTTCAGCATCCCAGAAACTTGTCTTTGCCTTCACCCGAGGTCTAAAGCACAGGTGTCAAACTCCAGGCCTCGAGGGCCGGTGTCCTGCATGTTTTCCAACCAATCTCCTTATTGACCAAACACACCTGATCCAGGTAATCAGCAGCAGATAGAGCAGGGTTTCTGGAAAACCAGCAGGACGTCGGCCCTCGAGGCCTGGAGTTCGACACCTAAAGGATTTTCTACTTCATCAAAACCCATAATAATACACCACCTTGTGGTCATCTGGTGAACTGATGAGGTCTACGTAGACCACCTTTGAGGACTGGGTCAACACAAGCACACTGGGTCCAGAGAGACCCTGAGGATTGAGGTCTACGTAGACCACCTTTGAGGACTGCGTCAGCACAAACACACTGGGTCCAGAGAGACCCTGAGGATTGAGGTCTACGTAGACCACCTTTGAGGACTGTGTCAACACAAGCACACTGGGTCCAGAGAGTGGTGAACTGATGAGGTCTACGTAGACCACCTTTGAGGACTGCGTCAACACAAACAAACTGGGTCCAGAGAGACCCTGAGGATTGAGGTCTACGTAGACCACCTTTGAGGACTGTGTCAACACAAACAATCTGGGTCCAGAGAGACCCTGAGGATCGTATCCTGGAAAAGATTTATTTCCACAAACAAATATAAAGAAAGTTCAATGTAGCCACTGGCAGGATTATTGATGCGTTTTAAAATGTTTCTGACATTTGATCCAAAGTTTAAATTGATTTGAGTTATTTTATTGGCAAAGACGGCTCACTCTGTCGACAATATCAATGCACACAAACTCTCAGATGATCTTGTTTGTGGTCGCATTATCCATCAGCGTTCCTCTGGGGCTTCACTCTGACTGCCGACAGAATCCTCTCTAAACTCCGCCTCACACACAAATTACTGCTTTATTGACTGACTGAAAAATCTGAATCCAACAGCAAACAGTTTCACAACAGATGAGGAGAAATCTTCTGGGAGGAGCTGCAGGCAGAACGTCCTCAGAGGAGCCCAGAGACGAGAACGGACGCTCCTGCAGACCTTCCAGATATTCACAGTTCATTTAGCTAAAGCTGAGAGATAAAAGCTGAATCATGGAGATGTGATGCAGATTAACCTCAAGTCGTGAACTTCAGGCATTTGAATCACCAAACCAAATGTTCTCCCTTTAGGATGAGACTGATTTTAATTAAAATCAGGTTATCTGCTTTAGTTTGAGCCTCAGTCTGCAGTTTCTCTGATAACATTTGAGGAGGAAAGTTGTAATCCACCTTCTGACAGCAGTTTGCAGCAGAGAATATGTCTGATAACATCCATTCCTGCAGGAAACCAGCTGCAGCTTATTTACACTGCGCTCTGCATGACATTTGTGAAATGGATTTTAGAGTTTCATAACCGTCCACGGTCCTTTGGAGGCACAAGAAAGCGGTTCTTCATCTCAAAACCACCTGGAGTCTGACACAGGATGCAGGTTTTTCTGAGTCAGGACCAGCATGTTCATCATCATCATCATCATATTATTCTAGTCCGAACACAGAAGCTTCTAGAAACCAGCCTCTTCCAGACCAAACATGTGGAATTTCAGATCAAGTAAAACAGAACAATAAATATTTATAATCATTTCTGTCACTTCAGGGTCTGTTTGAGTTCAGCAGGAGATTCTAATAATAGTCAATGTTACACAAACTTCACTACAGTCTGACCTTTGAATACACAGAGGATATTATGCTATAAAACTGGATTCTACATTTATGGGGATCGTTCATGTTTTTTCATCACAATAAAAAGTTTGAATTTTCCTTTTTGAAGCTCAAATATTGATCATCTGTAGAAGACAAACAGTCGCGTCGTTTTGTGTTTCCAGTGAAGAGTTTGAACAGACAGTTTGCTCCAAAGCTTTCCTCACTGCAGACCTTTGATCCTCTGTTCTGGTTTGTAGATCATCCCGAAGGACAACGAGACTCGCTCCACCTTAATGTACAAGTACATCATCCACGAAGACTCGGTTCCAGTCAACAACAACAACGTGATCCAGGAGGAGACCTATGAGTGGGCTCTGAAGAACTGGTCGCCGTGCTCCAAGCCCTGCTCTGGAGGTGAGAGACCGCCACAGACGGAGACCCCAAAGTTCTTCTGGGCTTTGGTTCCACACTCGTCGTCTTGTTCGCTCTTGAGATCGGTTTAAAAAAGTAAACATGTTTGCCTATGAACCAAAGAAATTAAGTTCATAATTAAATGTAAAGAGAAAAATGCAGTGAAGCCCGGAAAGGTCCAAATCTGAGGAACTGATTCCAGAGAGAATCCTTTGAATTCTGAGGATCAGAGCGCCCGCGACCTGTCCAGGGTAAACTCCGCCTTCACCCGTCAGCAGCCGGGATAGGCTCCGGCGCCCCCGCGACCCGAAAGGGACGAAGCGGACAAGAAGATGAATGAATGATCAGAGCGTTATGAAAGGAATAAAGCTCGAGGAGGTGTCCGTTATCAGGAGTGACTGGAGGACCTGGATGCAAGGACCGGCCAGGACGAAGCAGACATGAAGCTGACGTGAAACGACATGAAGCGACTTGAAGCTGACGTGAAACGACGTGAAGTGACATGAAGCTGACGTGAAACGACATGAAGCGACGTGAAGCAGACATGAAACAGACATGAAGCGACTTGAAGTGACATGAAGCAGACATGAAGCTGACGTGAAACGACATGAAGCGACGTGAAGCAGACATGAAACAGACATGAAGCGACTTGAAGTGACATGAAGCTGACGTGAAGCTGATATAAAGCAGACATGAAGCGACTTGAAGCTGATATAAAGCAGACATGAAGCGACTTGAAGTGACATGAAGCTGACGTGAAGCTGATATAAAGCAGACATGAAGCTGACGTGAAACGACATGAAGCGACGTGAAGCTGATATAAAGCAGACATGAAGCTGACGTGAAGCAGAGATGAAGTGACATGAAGCAGACATGAAACAGACTTGAAGCAGACATGAAGTGACATGAAGCAGACATGAAGCTGACATGAAACGACATGAAGCAGACATGAAGCAGACTTGAAGTGACATGAAGCAGACATGAAGCAGACATGAAGCAGACTTGAAGTGACATGAAGCAGACGTGAAGCTGACATGAAGCTGACGTGAAACGACATGAAGCGACGTGAAGCTGATATAAAGCAGACATGAAGCGACTTGAAGTGACATGAAGTACAACGTGAAGCAGACATGAAACGACATGAAGCGACGTGAAGCAGACATGAAGCAGACTTGAAGTGACATGAAGGCGATAAGAAGCAGACATGAAGCAGACATGAAGCAGACGTGAAACAGACTTGAAGTGACATGAAGCAGACATGAGGCAGACTTGAAGCAGACATGAAGCAGACTTGAAGTGACATGAAGGCGATAAGAAGCAGACATGAAGCAGACTTGAAGTGACATGAAGCAGACATGAAGCAGACGTGAAGCAGACTTGAAGCTGACATGAAACAGACATGAAGCAGACTTGAAGCTGACATGAAACGACTTAAAGCAGACATGAAGCAGACTTGAAGTGACATGTCCTCTTCATGTTTTTGGCTGATTTTAAGCTGACAGTGAGGTAAGGATTCTGATGGATTTTTGAGGCTCTGGTTTCTGCAGACAGAAGAATCCTGAACGTCTCTGTTCAGAAAACAGGACAGTTATTCTGGTGATGATGAGTGACAGACTGACAGCCTCCACAGAGACCCCCCCCCAGCTGGCCTCACTAAAGCAGATGGACTGTGGTTCTGTTCGGTTCTGCAGTGGGTCTTCTGTTTTGGCTTCTCCACAGATGATGAAGCACTGCAACAATTTTCCTCCAATTTTAAACGGGTTTCTCTGCGTTGCTAGGCAACCAGTTTGAAACAACTTCTCCTAAATCACTGCTACTGCTGTTTCTACAAACACATTCTGGCAGACCTGAAGTGCAGAGCTACTTTACTGACATTTGGGTCAATACAGTCGTTTTCTCTGACTTTAATGCAGCAGCTCAAGAATCAGGAAGTTCTTTAGAATCTTTAGAGAATCTGAAGGACTGATGGTCTGAAGTTTGAATCTAAATTCTGCTTTTAAAGAACGTGAAAGTGACCGGGTTTACAGAGGAGGGAGACGCCCTAAAACCACACCTGCTGCACAGCTGATGTTTGCTCCTCCCCCTCTGACACATTCACATGCTCCACCTTCTTTGGCCCCGCCCAGGAAGAAAACCACTTTAACCAAACCAACCGTCCTGGTGTCATGAAAACATTGAAACAACAGTAAACTAAACGTGAAACGACTCCAAACCAACTTCTGACCACAAACAGAACCGGCTGTCACTCATGACTGATTACCTGGTTCAGGTGTGTCCAGCCAATGAGAACATCCCAGAGCAGGAACGTTGGAAAACATGCAGGAAGGTGGCACTCGAGGCCCGGGGGTTACCTATCCCTGATTTAGACTCATGAACCTGCAGACTGAAGGGAAACGGGATGAAGAAGAAGAGCAGAGAGGTCAAAGGTCAGACGTGATGTTTCTCTGGTGCATTAACCTCCTGCGTCTCCGTCCTCCTCAGGCTTCCAGCAGACGAAGTACGGATGTCGGAAGAAGGGAGACACCAAAATGGTTCACCGCGGTTTCTGCGACGCCAACAAGAAGCCGAAGCCCATCCGGCGGATGTGTAACCTGCAGGACTGCTCGCAGCCTCAGTGAGTGAAATGATCCACACCGCTTCCTAAAGTCTGCATTTACATCCAAGTGGGACCTTGAGGCAGCGCTCCGATAACGGCGTGCTGTCCTCAGCGAGAGAGGAATGGAAATGAGGCTCCTCCAGTCCAACTTAAAATAATCTGCTCTGACTTATCTGGATGGAGAGACTGCCTCGTAATCCTCCGGCCTCCCAAAAAAAACCCCGATTTGTTACGGATCTTTATCCGCATCCGGATGAAACGTCCTCCTGCAGGAATCTGACGAGGGGAGAATAAAACATTCCTCCTTAAAGAATCCTCTGCAGACTCTGGATCTGTTTAACGGATGTGAGGAAACCTAAAAAGAATCTCAAATCTGCAGGTAGGAGAGGTTTCCACGTGACACGTGCACGTCTCTGAGACGGGGGGGAGGGGGGGGTCATTTCGGACCCTCATGAATCATATCCGTGTTCCTGTGAATCATGTTGGAAAAGCTAAAGAATCCAAAGGAAATCGTCCTTTTTCTCCTGCTAGAAACAACAGAAGAGTGTGGGGGGAGGGGTTGAGGGTTTGGGTGGGGCTTGCAGCAGCTTTTGGGAGGCGGGGCTTTTACCTGGTTGTGATGTATTACATGCATTGACTGTATATAGAGAACTGCACAGAAGGACCTCACCCCCCTGGTGTTCCAAACAGGAAGTTCCTGTAAATCCCACAGACCTCTATGGACATTAATCTGTGATCTGTTTTTTAAAGATGTTTTCTGTAGTTCAAGTTCAAAACTGACCAATCAGATGCCTCAAGAAAAGTAGGCGGATCCTGGTGGCTCCATGTTCAACATCCAAAACGTTTGGTTGGCAGATTTCATATAAACCACTTCATAGTGATTGGGGTGTCAAAAGATGTGGGAGGAGCTTATCTTCACAGATGTGGGAGGAGCTCCTCAAAACAGATGTGGGAGGAGCTTATCTTCACAGATGTGGAGAAGTGTCCCTGTGTCATGATCTTAAACCAGGCCTGAAGCACAGACGACTCGCATGAGTGAATGCTGAAGTAGGAGGGGCACATTGACTGTTAGCTCCGCCTACCTCAACAACATTCTGCAAATGGTCTTTGCCTCTGTTGGGTCCAGCGGACAGATGTCTCTGAAATGCCTCAGAAACCATTTAGACTCCGACCACAACCATGTTCTGATCTACCAAAGGCTTCCTGGTGGTTTTTGAAGGATTATGTAGATTTTAGACAAAGTCTGTGTTGTTTTCTAGGACATAGTTTCTGCAGAGCGGCAGGAGTTCAGTAGAAAATCACCTCTGAGTTGAGGGTGGGACTGTTGACTCATAGCCCTCTGATGATATCCCATCATGCCTGTGTTTGCACTCTCTCCTGCCACCTTACTACCACTCACAACCCCAAGCTAACATTAGCGTAGCAACAAAAACAGAGAAATATCAGATCAATCCAGTTCTGATCCAGATTCCAGCTCAGACCAGGAAAACTAAGATGTTCATGGATCTATTGTCTGTGAATGGAGGATTTAGAACTGGACCAGAGAGGGTCTGCAGACAGTCTTCTGGTGGGGCTGCCTGTAGATGGCGCTCTGTGTCCAGGTCAGGGTGTAGAATCCTGCTCTCTGATTGGACGCGTGTGCTGCTGTAATCAACGTGTAAGCTCCTGTGGACTGAAGTTCCTGCTGGTAGACCAGATGAAGGTCTGTGACCTGAAGACCCGGTCCGGTCCGGTCAGACAGACACCAGCCCAGAACCCAGAGAGACTCCCGCTCCCACCAGTCTGCAGTGAATGTGAGTTCCGATCCTCTGGTGTCCGAGTCTCCGTTTTGTTCAAGATTGTCATTTTTAAATCATCAAATGAACTGTTCAGGTAGAAAAGCAGCTCCTGCTGTACGGCAGAAAGACGGTGGAGAGAGAGACCTGAACAAAGAGAAGCGGACTGCTGTCAGAATGAAGGAACCTGCAGAGAAATGAGGACGTTGCTGAGGCTGACTCAGCGTTTCCACCTTCAAATGATATTCAGCAGCTGCTGCAGGTCTTCTGTAAACCTAGAAACACTCTGAGACTACGACGGTTAACCACGACGACCAAAGAAGTGATGGAGGACAGACGGAAACACACTCATGCAAACGTCTGAGCATTTTAGAAACGAGAAATCCAGAAATATCTGGAGATGAAAACCAACATCTGATCTGGATCTTTAACAGATTGTTTCCTGGTTTAACAAAAACAGAAAGATTTAATAATGGATCCTCCAGAAAAGTCGTTTTCATCCATCCATCATCCATCCATCATCCATTCATCCATCATCCATCCATCATCCATCATCCATCCTCCATTCATCCATCTTCCATCCATCATCCATCCATCATCCATCCATCATCCATTCATCATCCATTCATCATTCATCCATCATCCATCCATCATCCATCCATCATCCACCCATCCATCCATCATCCATCTTTCATCCATCTATCATCCATCATCCATTCATCCATCATCCATCCATCCATCCATCATCCATCCATCATCCATTCATCCATCATGGATCCATCCATCCATCCATCCATCCATCCATCCATCCATCCATCCATCATCCATTCATCCATCATCCATCCATCCATCATCCATCCATCCATCCATCCATCATCCATCCATCATCCATTCATCCATCATCCATCCATCCATAGGACTTAGTTTCTGCAGAGCAGCAGGAGTTTAGTAGAAATCTACCTCTGATTTGTGGGCGGGGCTGTTGATGCAGAGTAATCTGCCCCCCTCCCTCACACCCCTAACCTGACATTAACTGGGCAACTAAACCAGCAGCAATGTGGTTTCTATCCATCCGTCTGGTTCTGATCCAGATTTCAGCTCAGACCAGGAAAACAAAGACGTTCATGGATCGATCTGCAGGTGGATGATCAGAATAGGGCGGAGCTAAGAGCCAGTGGCTCGCCGTACTAACCCCTATGTCACAATTATCTTTTGAAACACCATGTTTTCATCTGATTCCGATCAATGTGAATAAAGAAATCCAGTTTAAACTTCATTTCTCCATGTGGAGAAAAACCTGTTAGAATCAGAGTTTTCATGGAGTTCTTTCCAGCAGAATCCCTGCAGTGACGGCATGTTGTCACATTTGTTTATCTTTTATTGTGTTTCCAAACTTTGGCGCTGAGCCGATCCAATTACAGAGCAGCGACTCGGCTGCAGCGTTTGCTGGAGTTGTTTTCCTGACGTTTGTTCCTCGGCGCCGCTGTAGCGACCCACGGCAGAGAACAGCCCGTGTTCGGGGCGGAGACGCCTGGAAACCCAGCGCCGTTGAATCAGACGACTCCGACGAGCCGTCCATGACGGAGGTCGGGTTTCAGCCTCCAGCCCAGCAGGACAGACGTGACGGCGCCGGACCAACCCTCAGTCTGGATTCACAGAACCCTGCTGCAGAACCTCCCAGAACCGGTTAATGCTACAGAATCCCTCAGAACCTGTTGGTGCTGCAGAACCCTTCAGAACTAATTAATGCTGCAGAACCCTTCAGAACTAGTTAATGCTGCAGAACCCCTCAGAACCTGTTGGTGCTGCAGAACCCTTCAGAACTAGTTAATGCTGCAGAACCCTTCAGAACCGGTTAATGCTGCAGAACCCCTCAGAACTGGTTAATGCTGCAGAACCCCCCAGAACCGGTTAATGCTGCAGAACCCTTCAGAACCGGTTAATGCTGCAGAACCCCTCAGAACCTGTTAATGCTGCAGAACCCCCCAGAACCGGTTAATGCTGCAGAACCCCTCAGAACCTGTTAATGCTGCGGACGTCCCTCTCCGGGGGCCACGTTAGAAAATGGTAATAAAAATGTGCCTAAATATTCTGTAGATGAATAAGGAAACACAAAGTAAATCGTAAAATATGAATTTCGACCCGTGGAAACATCCAGACGATCTTCTGACTACAGTAGAACGCTCATTTTTCTCTGATCATCCTGAAGATCTCTTCATCTTATTACTGCAGAATTCCCTGTTTTTGGTCTAAAAGAAGTTTCCTCTTTAGAATATTTTACATTTAAAGTCCTGCCTAACTAGCCAGCTGTTCTTCAAGATTGACAGGTTTGTCAGCTAATCAGAGGTCAGGACAGACGGGCGTTTCCCCCTGGGACCGGTTCCTCCAGGACTTTAGCTGAACGTTAGTCCTGAGAACGTCAGCAGCAGTGTGACCCTGTCACTGGGGTCTCTGTGGACCCTCAGCTGTTTACGGGGCCAAACCGAAGGAAATGAAAGTTTAGACGGTTGTCTCAGATCAGCTGGAGCTTCCAGCAGACAGAACCTTGAAAACCTTTCACTGAGGCGCCTCAAGCATGTTCTTTCTGGATGCTAACATCAGACATGCTGTCCGGATTTATCTCTGGGACTCAATAATCAACTGGGGGGGGTATTTGCTGGAGTAGTGATGCGATAAATACCGCGATGCCCGGCTCACCATGTGATACGGATCACCATACATCCAAAGACCGAACTCAACCGTTTCACTTTTTATAGAGTTTGACTCAGAAAAAATAGAAAAAGAAATAAGAAGATGAATCTCATTTTATCTAAGGATCAGATCATTAATCATCTGGATCTCATACACAAGTTACTTTTACCCCCAAATTCATGGTGCTTTTATTTTGGTGAACTAAGAAATATTTCTTCTTAAAGGGAACATTCCACGTTTTCTGATTACCACAATAACGTATATTTCAGCAAAAGAAAAAAATGTAGAAAACAAAACTAAGATGTAAATAAATATTTAACTAGATATCCATGTTAGCATTTTAAATCGAAGTATCGCCGCATGAAGTATCGCGATATACCGCGATACATCACGATATATCACCAAATGGATATGATGGTATCAGCGTGTTGGTGGAGTTTCTCTAGACATTTTAGGACGTTTGTTTGCATATTTGGACCACACAGGTGTGTTTACAGGTTTAGTCTGTCAAAGCTCAGAGTTTAGGATCAGCTGATCCTCAGATGTTTATATGGTAGCATTAATACATGTCAGCTGACTTTATCGCCTTCAGTCTGGGAGCTGGTTGCTGCTGGAGTCTGGAAGATGAAAAGGAGTTTCTCACTTTAAAATGGTTTGACTTCATAAAGGTGAAGGTCCTTCAGCTGATAGACGGAGTTTTGTTGTTTTTACATCAAAGTCTTTTTTAGAGTTTCCAAACATTTGTTTCTTCTCTGGAAGAACTTCAAACTCCAACGATCATCTCAGAAGAAGAGGGAAGTTCTGACTGGAAGACATTGATCCAGTTTAGCAGAACCTGAAGTTCTAGTGGACCGTAAAGCAGATGTTCTGCCTTCATTCAGCCTGTTGGACTTCCAGCTTTGGTCCATCATGATGACTCCAGGAGTTCTGCTCCAATCAGGATGAAGCAGCTGTAGCTGATCAGGCGGTGAGCGACCGACCAGCTCTGATGACGGTATTAGGTCACTTTATGTCAACTGTGACGACTTCCTCTTCCTGTCACAGAGAACCAGCAACTTTCAAACCTAAACGTCTGTAGATGTTTAAGAAGGAGCTGAAATGAGGATGTTTTGTGATGTTTTGACGTATTTGTAGATTTATTTACAGACTTTCATGTTACTATTCATACAAATATACCAGCTGGAACAGACTTTTGACAGTAGCGCTGTAAAGCTTCATGCTTTAGCGGAAAGACCCCCCCCCCAAACTCTGTCAGGTTTCCATGGTAACACAGTATTGTTGGGATTCTCATTGTCAGAAAAGTACATTCCGATTTGTGACAATCTGCTTCTTTTTTATTCTTAAACTGTAAATAGTTTTTTGTCAGAAATTCTACATCTTGACTTCCCCTCCTGGTCCCGCCCCTGTTGCCATGGCAACAGGAGATATCGCTCCATAGGGGAGGCCCCACAGGGCTTTTGGCTGGGGGAGTTTCTCTGGTGTCACCCTCACGCTGAGAAGGGAATCGAACTCTGTCGCGTCCCTCTCCACCACAGCCGGATGCGTGTTTCCTCACTGAAGCTTTGAAATGTTTTTCTTCAGAAATCTGAAGGTGATCTTCAGCTAAAGCGTGAGGCGAACTCAGAGTCAACGTGAGACGCTGGCTGAGCCTCTTTAGAACCTGAAACCGCATGTGGCTGAGAGGAAACCAGCAGTGATCAAAGGACTGCACCTCCTGGTGGGGGTGGGGGGGGTGGTTTGAGCCAGCTGCAACCTGCTGTGCCCCCCCCCCCACATGAAAGGAGGAGGTTGTGTTTGGAGCAGCAAGAATTATGCACAGAAACCACATGCAAGCTCTGACACGCTAATATTCTGAAAAAATCTGTTTCCTGTTTGTGCATGAGTCCACTTCCTGTTTTAGTAATAAATCCACTTCCAGACCGCCGGTCTGGCCCCGTCTGGTGGGGGGGTGTCTGGGGGAGCGGGGGTC
>NC_050520.1:632981-642870 GCF_002922805.2 Oryzias melastigma
TTGGTCCATGAATCCACTTCCTGTTTTAGTAATAAATCCACTTCCTGTTTTAGTAATAAATCCACTTCCTGTTGGTCCATGAATCCACCTCCTGTTGGTCCATAAATCCACTTCCTGTTGGTCCATAAATCCACTTCCTGTTGGTCCATAAATCCACTTCCTGTTGGTCCATGAATCCACTTCCTGTTTGTGCATAAATCCACTTCCTGTTGGTCCATGATTCCACCTCCTGTTGGTCCATGAATCCACTTCCTGTTTGAGCATAAATCCACTTCCTGTTGGTCCATGATTCCACCTCCTGTTGGTCCATGAATCCACCTCCTGTTGGTCCATAAATCCACTTCCTGTTGGTCCATAAATCCACCTCCTGTTGGTCCATAAATCCACTTCCTGTTGGTCCATGAATCCACTTCCTGTTTGTGCATAAATCCACTTCCTGTTGGTCCATGATTCCACCTCCTGTTGGTCCATGAATCCACTTCCTGTTTGAGCATAAATCCACTTCCTAACTCTCTGCATGATGAACTTTCTCAGCTCGGTAATTCCTCTGCTGTCCTCCAGGTGGGTCTCAGACGAGTGGGAACACTGCACCAGAACCTGCGGCGGCCTGGGATTCCAGATCCGGACGGTCCGCTGCATGCAGTTCTTCCAGGACGGCACCAACCGCTCCATCCACAGCAAATACTGCAGCAGCGAGAAGCCGGAGAGCCGCAGGCCCTGCAACCGCTCCCCCTGCCCCTCCCTGTGGAGGACGGGGGCGTGGTCTGAGGTATCATCACACACCTGTCCAGTCAGTTTCACCTGACCTCTGACCTTTAGGGAGTGGCTTCTTTTAATGACGACAAGAGAATTTGATGCGGTTTAGGACACTCGGGAGGTTGAGGCGGATCTTTGAGGACGCGGCTCCTCTGGTTCTGGGATTAGGAATCTGCTCCGGTTAGCATGAAGACAAACACATCCCTCAGCCTTCAGTGCTGGTTACTCAGGAAAACAGGAGCATGAACGGCGTTCTAGAGACACAACAATGTGGTTATCAGCTCAAAAGATGACAAACATGATGCGGTTGCTATGGAGACCCATCGACTTCATAGAGTGAGCACAGTAAATCTGAACCGGACTTCCTGCGTCTTCCAGCCTAAAACTGAAACTGTTATAAACCCAAACATCCAATCATGAAGTGTTTCTCAGCTCGGTTCTGGGTCTCTGGGTCAATGGTCCGGACGTCTGCCGCCTCAGCGTTCAGCCCAGCCTGACTCGCTCCTGTTGCCCCTCCCACAGTGCTCCGTGACCTGCGGCGAGGGGACGGAGAGGCGGATGGTCACCTGCAGGATCGGAGATCAGTGTTTCGGGGAGAAACCGGAGACAGTGCGGCTGTGCAGACCCGGATCCTGCTACGGTGAGTCAGCTGATCCCACCAAAGGTTCTGCTGAGACGCTTGATCCCAACAGAACAACTGAGATCCGCTGGAGCTTCATCTCTGAAGCAGCAGAACGTCAACGTGGACCCAGCAGAACCGGCTCTGCTGGGTCCACGTTGATATGTTGACCGGCTGGTTCTGTCTCTGAACTCCCTCTGGATCTGCTCTACATTCCAGATGAGCCATGTCACGGAGACAAGTCCATCTTCTGCCAGATGGAGGTTCTGGCCCGGTACTGCTCCATCCCCGGCTACAACAAGCTGTGCTGCGACTCCTGCAGGAGGCGCGGCGGCGTGCAGTCTCTGTTCTCCGAGGCAGCAGAGACGGAGGAACACGGCCGGTTCGGATCCGCCTCCCAGCTGTTGGAGACTCTGACGGCGCCCGGCAAAGCTGCCGGTGCCAAGCCCAGTTCCGGGAAAAGGCCGAGCGCCTCGACTGCGAGACACGCCTCCACGCCGGCGCCACTGAGAGAGAGTCCGACCAAGGCCAGCGGTGTGCTGCGCAGGGTCCCCAGACATTCAGATGTTCAGCAGCCGAGGGGCGTGGCCACGGCGCCGCCTCTCCCGGCTGATCCAGAAGATCAAAGGTCTCGCTGCGTGCTGAGTCCGAGCGCAGATCCCGGCATGCAGAGATGAAGGCGGCGCCGTCTCTGCAGGACTCTTCACGAGACGTCCCACGGCCACACGGACAGAAAAGTGCTGGTTCACTTTGGAGAACACGGCACAGAACATTGGTGCCGACGGGAAACTCCAACGATCCGGTCCGAACGACGAGGAACCAAAGAACTCATCACTGAATCCACAGAGACCTGCAGGTCAACCGCGCCGGAACCAACGCTCCTCCTGAACCTTCACTCCTCCTTAACCTTCACTCCTCCTGAACCTTCACTCCTCCTGAACCTTAACTCCTCCTGAACCTTCACTCCTCCTGAACCTTAACTCCACCTGAACCAACGCTCCTCCTGAACCAACGCTCCTCCTGAACCTTCACTCCTCCTGAACCTTCACTCCTCCTGAACCTTAACTCCACCTGAACCAACGCTCCTCCTGAACCAACGCTCCTCCTTAACCAACGCTCCTCCTGAACCTTCACTCCTCCTGAACCTTAACTCCACCTGAACCAACGCTCCTCCTGAACCTTCACTCCTCCTGAACCAACGCTCCTCCTGAACCCTCTCTCCTCCTGAACCAACGCTCCTCCTGAACCAACGCTCCTCCTGAACCAACGCTCCTCCTGAACCTTCACTCCTCCTGAACCTCTCCACAGTCCGGATTACTCTTCCGATCATTGAACCCAAAGCATCTCGGCGCTGGCTCCTCGCTCCGCCGCCGCTGGAGTTTGTTCACCTGTCAACCCTCTGAGGACGTAGAAACCGTGTCTCATCCACTAATTCAGTCTGACTGTAATCTGCAGACAAACGACTTCCCGTTTCCCGCTGACGGCGTGTCAGCCTTCTTCCTGTCTGACATCAAAGGTCTGGACGGAAATCCTATTGGGCTTTACATTATGCAAATGAGCTGTCATGGTTTTCCTGTACATCTGCGTGGAGCCAAACCTCCACGGCGTTCCCCTCCAGAGGCTTCTCTGTGATCCAGGAACCTGCAGCTGTTTTTCTGAGGGTTTTCTAAAACTCAGCAACACTACGGCAAACGCTGAGGGACATTCTCAGAGCGCCTTCTGTAAAGAACAGGAGGGAAAACAGGTTTATGTTCACATTTATCATTATTTTCCAGCAACTTAAAGAAATTTAAGAATATTTTTATGGTTTTATTAAATAAAACAAAATGAATTAGATTTATTTTTTTATGAACAAAACATGAAAACTAGAAGAAGATTCATTTTTAACACATTCAGGATTCAATTTTGAATTTGTCTCATTTTGGCTGATCTGGATCAGAATCTCCTCAATCTAAAAGTTTTTGTTTTTTTCTCCTCCTCACGTGGAGATTCATTCGTCAGCCGTTTGCCGCTGCGTTTTGGTGCTTACTCTCGGCTCCTCTGGGGGCGTGTCTGGGGGCGTGTCTTCACTCTAAGGTTTCCTCACAACCACCATGCATCCGACTGCAAAAACCCAGTCCAGGCTTTGGGCGAAGCGAACGGCGTTCACTCTTTCTTCTGTGTACAGATGGTGTAAATAGCACAAAAGTGCCTGAATATTTATTGAAACTCCACCGTTTCAGCCCCCCCACCCCCCCGCTCCATGGACTCCAGATGTTTTATACAGACACATATTTGTAGCTGCTGACAGAGCCGCTCTGCCAGGCTCCGCCTCTCCTCCGCCTGTCCCAGCTGCTGGACTCTGGAGAGCTGTAGCGGTAAAGTCGTAGACGTAGAAGTTCTGAAGACAATCCCTGAGCTGCAGACAGTCGTGTCGCGGCGTCCTGACGGCGAGTCACTCTGCAGGTTCCTTTGTAATTGTGTAGATGAAAGTTTACTACTGATGCTGTTGTGGTTCTGGGGAGCACATAGAAATAAAGACTCTGATGGACACGTGTGGACTCTGTCTGACTCTCTGCACAACCCTCCAGCATTCCTGAACGTTTCCCGTTGACTGCTTTTGAGGGGCCGCTCCTCAAACAGTGAAATGACGTTTACGTTGACACTTTATAATCTTCAGAGCAAAAAATATCTAATCAAGAAGAAGAAAACCAGATATGCGTGGCTCTTTTATATTTGCCATGGCAAAAAATAAAAACAAGAAAAATAATGCTTCAATGCAAAAAAGAAAAATGTGAGAATTTAAGAAGAAAACAGTCAGAATCTCCTCTGTTTGTTTTGGACGACACTTCTGTCAGAAGAAACTACAGCGTCCTCTAGTGGTTGTTAGTGGATCAACCACTAAAGGTCAACCAGTTGCTAGTGGAAAAATAACTAATCGATGAACCTATGCATGTTTAAAGCTAAAATATCACAAATAAGACACTCCTGAGTATAAGCCGCACCTCTGGCTAAACTATGAAAAAAACAACTGCAACTTATACTGTGGAAAATACTGAGCATCCTTCAGTATCTAACTTTAGTTTTCCACCTATTCCTCCAACCACTAGTTGGCAGCACTGAGCCTCTTTCAGCAGCTCTACTTCTGCAGAACTTCACAGCTATAGACTCTGGTTCAGGAGTGGGAAGACTGCGGCCTGGGGCCAAATGTGTCCAGATAAACTGGAATACATCACACTGACTATCCTTATTGTTTTGTTTTCCAGTAATTAGACGGTGACCTTTATTTGAGCATTTCTGCATACATGTGGTGAGTATAGTTTGTTGTTTTTCTGAGGTTCATGTGTGTTTTCTGAGTCAAAAAGTCCTTTTCCATCACTCAAACATCACATGAACGCAACGTTTCTCTAAGTTTGTGTTTTTTCCTGCAGGGGCATCAACCCATGGGTGCAAGTGGTGCTAAAATGAGAACAAAAGCCACAGTTTCAAATAAAAACTCCCCAATTTTCTATTTTAATATATTTATTTTCAATCAAAATGATTGCATGTTTTTGTCCAGATTCCATTGATAGACGTGTTCTGCATCCGCTCATGATCCTTCTGTCAAACTGTACAGCCCTTTGTGGCTCACAAGCCCCCCACCCCACATTCTAGTTCAGTGACCTGATGGATCAGAGTGATGACATCCGTCGTCGTGGTGATGAGCAGTGAACTCCGTGTTTCACTTCCATGTGTGAGCAAGTGGAGCTGCAGCTGCAGACCATCATGTAAATAAAGAGTCTGAACACTTCATCACCGACATGTTTCTGTTTCCCTCTTTAGCTTTGAAGCTTCACTTCAGACTCCTGAACCGTTCAGTAACGTTGGAAATAACAACGCTTTATTTCCTCAGTCAGACTTTTAAACCTTTTTACTTAAGACACATTCATTCTGTTGATTTCTCAAACTCATTTTCTTTTAACAAAAAAGGGGAAAAGGTTCTGGTTCAGACACGTATCAGGATACGAACCATATCACTAGACTCGTGCCAATACACATCCCTGTGATGTCCAGTAAAGACGGGAATTGAACCTGCAATCTTCTTACCAGAGCTCGGTCGACCACTCCAGCCCTGCACCATGGCCGCCCATGTTAAACATCAGTTCTTCCTTTAATTATGTGACATCTGATGCTAGAGGTTAAGGACAGAAATTGAGGTCTGCAGACGTTTCCCTGAGGATCCGGTTTCATGCTCGTAGCGCAGCGCCCCCTGCAGGCAGAAAGCTGCAGCTCTGAGGGTGGAGGTTGTCCATGAAACCAAAGACTCACCGAGCATTTCTAAGAGCACAAAAAAGACAAAGAAGGGGGCATGGCCTTTGTAAGTTTAAGACTAAGAAGGGGGCGTGGCCTTTCAGAGTTTAAGACTAAAAAGGGGCGAGTGGCCTCTCTGATTTGAAGACTAAGAAGGGGGCGTGGTCTTTCAGAGTTTAAGACTAAGAAGGGGGCGTGGCCTTTCAGAGTTTAAGACTAAAAAGGGGCGCGTGGCCTCTCTGATTTGAAGACTAAGAAGGGGGCGTGGTCTTTCAGAATTTAAGATGAACTTTCCGTGATTCAAACTAAGAAGAGGGTGTGGCCTCTCAAAGTTTAAAGCTAAAAAGGGGAGGTGGCCTCCCTGAGATTAAGACTAAAAAGGGGGCGTGGTCATTCAGAATTTAAGACTAAGAATGATGTGGTGATAATAACGATGATAGAGTATCTAAAGTTACATTTAAACGTATCAATATTAATCTAGCCTCACACAGAACACAGGAGAGGGAATATTCTCTGATTACTAGCTAGGAGAACTCCTGTCCAAAGAGGAATGTTTTAAGAATAGTTTTGAATGTAGAAACTAAGAAGGGGGCGTGGCTTTTCAGAGTTTAGGACTAAGACATGGGCGTGGCCTCTCTGAGTTTAAGACTAAAAAGTGGACTTGACCTCTAAGAGTTTTAAACTAGGAAGGGGGCGTGGTCTTTCGGAGTTTGAAACTAAGAATGGGCGTGGCCTTTCAGATTTTATGCCTAGGAAAGGGGCGTGGTCTCTCAGAGTTTAAGATTAAAAACGGGGCGTGGCCTCTCATAGCTTATGACTACGAAGGGCGGCGTGCCCCCCCTGAGTTTAAGACTAAGACGGGTGGCCCCTCAGAGTTTTAAATAAGAAGGAAAAGGGGCGTGGCCTCTTAGAGTTTAGGACTAAAAAGGGGCGTGGCCTTTCAGGGTTCCAGATTAAGAAGGGGGTGTTTTCTTTCAGAATTTAAGACTAAAAAAGGAGGGGGGCCTCTTAGAGTTTTAGACTAAATTAGACTTAAAAGGGGGCGTGGCCTCCCCGGGTTGCAGACTAAGAAGGGGGCGTGGCCTTTTAGGGTTTCAGATTAAGAAGAGGGCGATTTCTTTCGGAATTTAAGACTAAAAAAGGAGGGGACCTCTCAGAGTTTAAGACTAAAAAGGGGGCGTGGCCTCCCTAGGTTTAGGACTAAGAAGGGGGCGTGGTCTTTTAGTGTTTAAGACTAAGAAGGGGATGTGGCCTTTCAGAGTTTCAGATCAAGAAGAGGGCGTTTTCTTTCAGAATTTAAGACTGAAAATGGACGGAACCCTTTCAGTGTTTTAGACCGAAAAGGGAGCGATTTCTCTCAGAGTTTAGGACTAAAAAGGGGGCGTGGCCTCCCTGAGTTTAGTACTCAAAAGGGGGCGTGGCCTTTCAGGGTTTCAGATTAAAAAGAAGGCGATTTCTTTCTGAATTTAAGACTAAAAAATGAGGGGACCTCTCAGAGTTTAAGACTAAAAAGGGGGTGTGGCCTCCCTGGGTTTAAGACTTAAAGGGGGCGTGGCTTCCCTGAGTTTAAGACTAAGAGGGGGGCGTGGTCTTTCTGATTTTAAGACAAAAAAGGGGCGTGTGGCCTCTGTGAGTTTCAGATTAAGAAGAGGGCGTTTTCTTTCAGAATTTAAGACAAAAAAAGGAGGGGACCTCTCAGAGTTTTAGACTAAATTAGACTAAGAAAAGGGCGTGGTCTTTCAGGGTTTAAGACTAAGAAGATGGCGTTTTCCTTAAGAATTTAAGATTAAGAAAGGAGGGTTCTCTCAGAGTTTTGGACTAAAAAGGGGGCGTGGTCTCTCAGAGTTTAGGACTAAAAGGGGGCGTGGTCTCTCAGAGTTTAGGACTAAAAGGGGGCGTGGCCTCCCTGAGTTTAAGACTAAGAAGGGGGCGTGGCCTTTCAGAATTTAAGACTGAGATGGGGGCATCACCTCTTAGATTTTAAGACCAAAAAGGGGCGTGGCCTCCCTGAGTTTAAGATTAAGAAGAGGGCGTTTTCTTTCAGAATTGAAGACCGAAAAAGGACGGGACCTCTCAGAGTTTAAGACTAAAAAGGGGGCGTGGCCTCCCTAGGTTTAAGACTAAGAAGGGGGCGTGGCCTTTCAGGGTTTCAGTTTAAGAAGAGGGCGATTTCTTTCAGAATTTAAGACTAAAAAAGGGGGGGGGCTCCCAGAGTTTTAGACTAAAAAGGGGAGGTGGTCTTTCTGAGTTTAATACTAAGAAAGGGGCGTGGCCTGTGATTTTAAGACTAAAAAGTGGGCTGAGGCCTCCCTGAGCTTAAGACTAAGAAGGTTGTGCGGCCACTTATATCTTAAGACTATTAAGGGTGTCTGGCCCTATAAAGTTTCAGACTAAGAAGAGGGCGTGGCCTTTTAGCATTTTTGACTAAGAAAGGGGCGTGGCCTCTCTGATCTTAAGTCTAAGAAGAGGGTGTTGCCTTTCCTAGCCCAATTTAATCATTTTTCTTACAGAGCAGTCGGTTCTGTTCCACCAGAACTTCCCACGCCTTCTAGATGTCCAGATTAGGAGCTTCTCCTTCAGGCTTTGAGATTTGAATCGACTTCAAGGACGAATCGTCTCTAAGACGAAATGTTGGGAATGTGGCGGCACACAGTTATCATCTCATCTCTCCTTCACTGCGTTATCGCGGGGAGGATGGCGGTCGGTGGAGCGCCGCAGACGTTTCTGTTAGATCCGAGTCTGCATGCAGACGTTCTGCTGCTGAACGTCTGTGTTCACTCAGACTTAAGAAACGACTTCTGGAAACTTCCTGATCAACCAGAGTCTAAGGTAGTCTCAGCGCTGTTATGATCCTCCAGTGATCGGATAAAAATCCTGGATGTTTTGTTTTCTTTTATCTTCAGGGATCCTTCTGTCTTCCCTAAATCTATTCCTGAACTCTAAGAAACTCAATGGGACTTTTTCACACGATGCTGTCTTTACCGAACAGTACAACAATAAGTGGCTGCACCGTTTAGTCGGAATTCGCAGGTGGAATATTGCATCAAAAAGCAAAACATTTCCTGTATCTAAGCGGAAGTCACGGACTTCAAAATAAAGGCATAAATAGTCCCTCTCCTTTTTTTGAGTTTTTAACATGCATGTGTGGCATCTTCCTTATGAAAGAGAACAAATGTAAAAGAAATCTTTTCCTTTTTGCATTTGTGTGGTCAGTTCTGGATTTTTGGTGTGAGTTTCATCCAATACTTACGGTAGCAGGACTGAGAACGCTGGAAAATCTCCACCAGACTCCACGGAGCTTCTTGATGTGACCACGGAAATGTGAACGGCGGCTCATTTGACCGCAGTTGGAAAGGATTGTAAATCAATGAAAGAGCATTTTGATGTTAGCTTTGATTATTTTATCAAGAACTCTGAGAAACCAATGATTGAATGTATTGATCACAGTCAATAAACATTGGAGAATTAGCTAAAAGAGTCTTTGGTGAACTGGAAGGAGAAAGAATCAGGATTTTGGAGGAAGTTCTGTCCATGAAGATCTTCACTTCCTCGGATCAGAACCAGACGGCTGGACGTTACCCAGATTGATGGACGTTTTTATGAAGATTCATGCTAGTGAGACACAGAGCTGTCATAATCAGACAGGGGAGATCAGGGGAGGAGCTCCAAAAGCCACGCCCCCTCAGAGGAGATTTTGGAAACAGAAGCTTCCGATCGAACAGGACTTTAAATTTAAATGATAAGATTGCTGGCAATAAACTATAAATGAGTCACATAAATGGTGCTTACACAACACATTAATTAGATGTTAATTAGAATCATAAAACTAAATTACAACATTTTTTTGACACAATCATTAAGATTCCTATGAAAAACGGTCTGAATCAGAGTTTCCACTCCAAGAGTTTTCTGTAGATGTTCCAGTCTCTGGTTCTGCAGACTGAAACCGAAATGAAGAGTTTGATTCTGTGACAGAACCCGTGTTACAGAGCGGCTGAAACCAGCAGGAAAACACCACCGAGAGTCCAGCGGAGAGCAGAGGGTCCAGTGGGGGTTCTGAAGGAGTATCTGTTATGGATCAGATGTCAGAATAGTAAAGAGGGTCCAGTCTCTCAGCTGATCTGTGGAGGACATCTCCATGGTCATAGTGAAGGACGGTCATCTGGACCAACGGTTTTCTTTCACAGCAAATGAGAGAGGAACGCTTTCGATAAAGAAATCCTAATTTTGACTGCAAACATCAAT
>NC_050520.1:642896-649766 GCF_002922805.2 Oryzias melastigma
CCTGTTTGTGGTCCAGTCGGATTTCTGTTGGAGTCTTCCATCAAACTTCACTGAAACATCAGAGGATGGAGATCTTCAGCAGCTTTGGATCATTTGAAGTCTGACTCTGAAGCTGATGTTCTGACACCTGGTGATCCTGTTAGCAGACGTGGTTCATTGCTGAGCTGCTTCATCAGAACCAAACGCTGCAGATGTTTGGAGGTTGTTGAGACCTTCTGCTCGGCTCATCCTGACCTCGCTGGTGTCTTCGCCTCAGCCTGAGACCTGCTGACTGAGTTTGGGACCTGAATCCTCCAAATTTAAGGTTCTTCTTTGACAGTGTCATCCATGCGGAGCTCTCGCCGCCACCATCTGATAACTATTCAATGACCATGAAGGACCATCGTCTGGAGATTAAGCTGACTGATGATCCATCCGATCATCCGTCTGATGTGACGACACCAACAAAGACGTCTGCAGCTTCATCTGAACCGTCTTTAAACGTTTCTGTCGGAGCTTCAGGACGGAAACAGACGTTTGTTCTCTGATGTTCTTCTGGCTCCTCCTCCTCAGAGTTTGGAGCTTCTGGGCGGAGCTTTGCTGGTCCTGCAGGAGGAGAGTTTGCTCTGCGGTTATTAGAACCATCAATCAACACTCCTGATGCCATGTTTCTGTTTCCCTCCATCAGATGACACCCCCCCCCCCGCCACCCCCAGTGTGATTCTGATAGAAGCTCCTCCCTCTGTTTATTGGGGGCGGGGCTCAGAGGCAGCGCCAGAAGACCTAAAAAAAAATGCAAAAACTCAGACGAGTAAATCTGAACAAAGAACTGCGACCAGGGAACCAGAACCAGAACCTCTACAGTCTGAGACGATTTGAAGTCCAGTTCTGATCCAGCTTCCTGACGGATAGACTTCAGGAAAGTTCTGGAGCGGTAATGATTGGAATAAACAGTCATTTAGACAAATATAACATAAAAACTGAAGTCCAGATTCTGCTGTGAAAACCTCCAGAACCCGGAATGAAGCAGATCCAGACATGACCCAGAACCTGACCAAGTTCTGTATCTATGGTCCGGATGATCCGGACTCACATCGAGCAGGACGTGCTGTGATGAAACCAGGCCGTGTTTCTGTCTTCATCACACGCTCACAGACATTTGAATCGTCACCAAAACGAGTTTATTTAAATCTGCTGAAAACATCAATGAAGTCTTTTATCGTGAAGTAGATCTACTGAGGGTTATCATCATCTTATATATCATCTTCATCTCTAGAAGGAACATTTAATACTTTGAATTCATGAATATTGAAGCTATTTGGTTCCATTTACTGAAACTTGTCGAGTTAAATAGATTTAACTTAAATGAGTGATGTTTAAAATAAAACTTTAGACAAATGAAGCTCTTCACATTTTATTTATGTAGAACGATCTGAGACCAAACAGACGTAATAAACACTTAAGAACAAACAGAGAGATGTAAACAATGCAAACCTCTCTGGACTGGACGCCGCGGCTCGTCGTGGACTCCTGCAGGAGGAGAACAGGAGGAGCTGCAGGTTTGGAGACTGAAATATCTGGTTAAAAAAGTCATTTAGATCCCCCTCCCCCACAGCATGGATGAGCCCCCAGCTCCGGGCCCGACCCGGTCCGACCCGCTCTGACAGCCAGCAGAAAGCAGCACTGTGGTGTTAATTAGAGAAGTTCTCTGCACAACAGGAGCTTTGTTGAAGGTGTTGGGCTCCATCCTCACAGATCCGCTTCCACCTCCTCTCATCACGGCTCCGGAACGCCGGCGGGAAACTCGGGTAGAAAAGCAGATCCTGAGCAGCTTCAGAAACAAGATGATGTTCTCTGTTTCATAAAAGCTGCTGGAAAAGTGCAGTTTTCCTGGTTGTCCGGAATCCCAAATCTTTTTGTGAAATAAACCTCAGATTTATTTTAACATGCAGATGAATGCGTCTCCGAGAGGAGGAAGTGGAGTCCATAGTCTGGCGGTTCGGCTCCAGGTCGATGACATCATACATGTCTGGGATGAACTCGGACTAAAGATGAAGAAGCCTCAGAGCCGATGGTGGATAGAGACCAGGCCAGAGCTGAACAAAGTTTGTCCATTTTTATATCATGAAAAGAAATGAGACCTTCAGTCTTGCAGTCATAACAATGAAGAACGATTACGTGGCCTTAAACTTGTTCCTAAGCTGTGATGTAGCACTGATTCTGCTCAAATTTTTTGATCCTTTTCTTTCCAACTTATTATTTTTTTGTTATTATAATCATTCTTTGATAAATACAATCTGCACTAATTGTCTTCTTTTTAATGAGAATATTTAGATTTTTACAGCATTAGCAAATGAAGACGATTTAATTATTTTTGTATTATCATAATTCATGCACAAAGTGTCTTTTTTTCAATGAGAATATTAGATTATTGTTTATGTAATATGCAGTAATGATTACTGAAAAGTTTACAATCACTATCTATTAATTTTCTTTACTGATTAATATCAATGATTTGTCGTGGATGCTTTGAAACTTGATTACATCAATGATATTAATGACCCTTAATAACCTGATTTTATTAATATTTGATATTAAGTCTTGAACCGGATATTGATAATTCATGTAGTCGAGTCGGGGTGGGATTATATAAGTTCGCTTCCTTCCACTCCCTTTCAAGTGATCTACTTGTGATTTATTAAGTGATATGTATGTATTATGACCTGATTGCTTGAAATAAAATAATTCATTCATTCATTCAAAAGCTGTGTTTGATGCTTCCATCCCAGCTCCTCTGACAAACACAGACGGTGGAGCGAGCTGCTGCTGCTGGTCTGATGTCAGTTTGAGGTCTTGGCAGAAGGTGGGACGTCTTCGTTCTACAGACTCTCCATCTGCTCTACCCGGCTGATGGATGGATGTCTGCGACACCTGGAAGTCTCCATGACAGCAACACGGATCCATCAATGACAGCCTCGGTACGGTGGTGCAGTGTCTGTCCGTCTGTGCAGGGAATCAAACCCCCGCAGTGTGAAGAGGACGCTCCAAAACCTCCAGGACAAGCTGCTGTCCTGGGTCCTCTCTGCCTTCATGCAGACAGAAGAAGAGTTTATGATTATTATAATATTTAATCAGTGTCATTGAGTTTCTTTAGAGACAAAAATAAAAACTAAAGATTTTTGATTTAATGTCTAAATAATTCTAAAAACTCTGAAGCAGAGTTTGTTTTAATCTTAAATCAGTCGAAGCTGCAGCTGTGAGGAAAGAATCTTTAGATGAAAACACAAAATGAAAATACATTTTTCATCTCATCGTCTTCCTCTTTTCCTCCTTTAATACAAACTCATATTTTTAAGGTTTTTAGCTCCAATATTAGTAGTAAAGTGACGTCAGCTCAGGCGGCTCCTCTGCCGTTCTTTAGCGGTCCCAGTGATAGTGATGTGTTTGTGGGTTCTGCTCTAATGAGTCTTTCCTACTGAAGCAGAGAGAGCGGCTGTAACGTGTGGAGGTCAAACAGTCAGAACTCATCCGGTCGCCTTTCATCCTTCTGCTGCTGCTAATGAAAACTCCAACAAGACCATTAAAAATGCGTTTGTTTTCTGACAGGAGTCTGACCTTTGGCTTTGAGCAGAACCTCTGTCTCCAGCGCAGAAGTTTAACCCTTTAACAGATCAAACCTCTTCATCCGTTTATGTGATCGACGGGATTCCAGCAGGTTCAGAAAAATCAGCTTTTCTCTGGGTCAGAATCTGCTGATTCACCGCGATTCCATAAATGGTCAAACGGTCACAGAAGGTCAGAGAGTCGTTTTGGTGCCACCAGCGCCGGCTCTGGAAGTGAAGGGTTAAATGTTCTAAAAACAGGTTCCAGTGGAATCCTGTCTGTCGCTGAGGCATCTACTAGAGGTGCACATTTTCCCCAAACATGTTCTGAGGTTCTGCTCCTGTGACAAACACAGAGGTCACTGCTGTGACTGTGAAGGTCATGTTTGGACGTGTCGCCCCGCCTGCAGAGGGCGCTGTTGTCCTGCTGTGTCATTCACAAGTTAGGAGACCAGAACACCTACAAACACCTACCAGGACTCCTTCTACGACAGGAGTGATGCTGGAGGGTCACGCTGCGTCCAAACCCTGGAAACTCCGGTCCGGTCCGGTAAGGAGTGGTGCGGGACGGTCCAGTTCCTTTTGGCCAGCGTTTCCGCTCCGTTAAGGTCATCCAGCAGCTTTTTGGTCTTTTTCTGTCTTTACTTTTGTACATGGTGTAGAACAAAGAAAAGAAGAGTAGAACCGTAAAGAGGAAAACGGAACTGCTAGCTTAGCGCTATAGTAGCGCTTTCTAACGTCGTCATCCCTTTCTGCCAATCGGAGGGTGGATACAGTGGCTCCGCCCCCAACCGTCCTGTTCTATCTTTCTATGGACCTACAGCTGATCGGGGTCTTCAAGAAGAACGGGTCAGAACTGCTTAATGGGTCTGTTTTACAATTCAAAATACCGGACCGGACCGCTCATTGGAAACGAGGCTGATGAAACAGGAAGTGAAACACAAACGTCAGAACAGTAAGTCACACAGTAAGAAAAGTTTTCAAAAAGATTAAGGACAGAGTTTCTCCTGCAGGTTTGGTTCTGGTCCGCTGGTTCTTTTTGGTTCTTTCAGAAGACTTCTGGAACTGAAAAGCTGCAGAGAAGCTTCAGATTTCAGGTTGAGCTGAATCGTTCCTTCAGAGGTTTGGATCCAGTGTTTGGACCCAGTGGTGCTGTCCGGGTTTTCACAGCAGGTTCTGGTCTCACAGCAGGTTCTGGTCTCACAGCAGGTTCTGGTCTCACAGCAGGTTTTGGTCTCACAGCAGGTTCTGGTCTCCTCACCTTTCTGCTCCTCCATGGTTCCAGTTTCCTGTTTGTTTTTGTTTACAATCAACAACTTTTCTGTCCTAATTAGGGTAATGAGGTGGCCGGACCCCCCCCCCAACCCCCCCTCCATCCCAGCATGCATCTCTCATGAGGAACAAACAGAGCTGAAAATTTCTGACAAAGCGGCGGTGACGGCGAGGTCGCTGCCTTTGAGTTTCCAGTCAATTTCTGCCCATCGTAGCGGGGGAGGGGCGGCGCCCTCGGACGACTTCATCATCGACGCGTTCGCCTTCTGCTGGCGGTCCACAGAGATCTCCTCTGAAGACAGTTTAGAAACTCTTTGGTCATCGATCGTCTGCATCCTGACCAGCAGAAAAACGTTTGTTTGGAAATTCTGAAACCGTCTTTCAGCTGCAGACGAGAAGATGATGTCATCAAAGCAGGATCCCATCATCCTCCTGATCTGATAGATCCCATCATCCTCCTGATCTGTTAGATCCCATCATCCTCATGATCTGATAGATCCCATCATCCTCCTGACCTGATAGATCCCATCATCCCTCCTGATCTGATAGATCCCATCATCCTCCTGATCTGATAGATCCCATCATCCTCCTGATCCGATAGATCCCATCATCCCTCCTGATCTGATAGATCCCATCATCCTCCTGATCCGATAGATCCCATCATCCTCCTGATCTGATAGATCCCATCATCCCTCCTGATCTGTTAGATCCCATCATCCTCATGATCTGATAGATCCCATCATCCTCCTGATCTGATAGATCCCATCATCCTCCTGATCTGATAGATCCCATCATCCTCCTGATGTTAACATTCATGAGTCCAGAAGAACATCATTTATTCGGTGGTCTTCAGTCTCCTACAGCAACGGTCTGCAACCTTCATCACTTAAAGATCCATTCGGGTCGATTTCTCACCGACCAGAACCCAGTCGGAGCCACAAAGTCTTTAGAAAAATAAGATACTGGTTTATAATTATGTTGTTGCCACTATGACACATTTATATAAACTATTGGGTTTTTTGGCCAAAAATAAAACATAAACTTGAAGAGAAAATAGATTTTTATATAAATCTGAAATACTTTATAATAATAATAATTTTTGACAGAACTTTGCATGACTTCCTTTCAAAATAAGACATCCTAAGGATATGATCATGTCAGTACATCAAATGCAGGAAGTGTAAAGTCATCAATGATACTTTTTAAAACTGTTTACGTAACTGTTTCAGGAACATTCATAAATATGACCAACAAAAACGACATCAGCGTCCATGAAGTGACAGCTCTGTTTGGCTCCGCCCACCACGGCGTTCATCTTCCGCTTCATTTATTTAAATTAAAGATCGCTTTTGTCCAAAAACTACAAATAAATGGCATATTCTCACTTTTATTTAATAAAATCTCAATCACAGAATTTAAAAAAGTTAAAGTTCATTTTGACAGTTTAATCACTGATCTCACAGCTGAGAGCAGAACGCCAGAGACGTTAATGAACGTTAACGTGTTCGTTCTGTGCGTTAACAGCTCTGTTGGAAATCCTTCACGTTTTCTCATCAGAACTCAGTGGATCATAAAGTCTTTAAAAGTCTCCAGATTTATTCCGTTTGATTACATCACATCATCCAACATCTCATCGGTCATATCGTCCAGGGCGGTGGACTGTCCATGGGGGGGGGCACTGGGGGGTTCGGACACAGCAGATCAGGACGGTTTGTTAACTCCAGTCTGAGACTCGTTTGCTTTTTGCTCAACCCGACAGATTCATTCTGATCTTTACATCTCCTGAAAACGTTTCCGTCTTATGGATGCAGAAACAGTCTCGATGGTCGCCGTCGGTTTTAATGCTGCGATTCTTTAAAGCTGAACGAAAACAAAGTCAGACAGGAAGTCAACAAACCACTTCTAGAGTACATTTTTCTATGAGTCACGTGACCCTTTACCGCTCCGGCGTTTCAACCGTTGACTCGATCGTACAGAAGAAAAGCGGCTCGCCGAGCGACTGGACAGGAGTGTTAAC
>NC_050520.1:649801-652819 GCF_002922805.2 Oryzias melastigma
CGCTTGATCTTCTCGTCCAGCAGGTCTACTGAGTCCACGTCGTCCAGCAGGTTTTCACTGAAGCAGGACTGGACGAGTGCAGGAAAAATGTGGGTTTGACTCTAAGTCTGGTTCTGATCGGGTTCAGAGTCTGGTTCTGTCTCTGCTGCAGAACCGCTCCTTCACAGAACCACAGTGGACTTCCTCTTCCAAAACGACCAGGATCCGTTTCTGTCCCAGAGGAAAGTGACGGATCCGGAGTCCTTCCTCTGGAGCCTCATCCGGAGGCTGAAACGGAGCGCTCCAACCGCCGCCTGCTTCACGGTGGCGAACATGTCAGAAACTCCAACGTCCGTGAACCTTGATAAGGTCAAACGAAACCCTTCAGGTGTGCAGACGTTCCACCACGGCGAGCGCCGCCTTCACCAGAAAAGGTTTTGACGGCTTCAGCTCGGCGCCGCGCTCGTGGTTGTGGTCACATGACCGAGTTTCTGAGCTGAAGCCGAGATTGTTGGAGGAGATCCTGTGAAATAGCCCTTCACAATTAAACCATTATTTCCCTCCAGGAAACTCTGGAGAAACACAAAAAACGACCACAAGACGAGCACAACAACCAGCACAAGCACACACTGAAGTGTTCATGCAAACAGGAGGAACGAAGGTCACAGTTAGAAGATAAACTCAAGAACTTTACATTCATGAAAAACCTTCAGCTCCTTCATTCTTCATGAACTCTGTCCAAATATGCAGAAACGAGATGTTGGGAAACGTTGGAGAACGGTCAGCTGTTCCTCCTGGATCATCGGCTCCAACCGGAGGAATCCTTCCAGACTCCGCCTCAGACTCCGCCTCAGACTCCGCCTTTTTACATCCCTAATGCTGAACTCTGACCTCTGAAGGAACAGAAATCTTCTGAATCAAACTCCATAAATGGACTATTGCTCTTGTTAAAACGTTTCTGCTTCTGTGGAGGAACCAGAACCAGAACCAGACCGGTTCTGTGGAGAGACAATAGACTCGCCTCCATCTGTGGGTGGAATTCTGGATTTGTGACTCAATAATGTCGTATTGTGTACATAAGTACAAACATATGAAATAAAAAAAACAGTTTACACAACTTAAAATGACGACAGATTCAAACCACACAAACAAACAAATGACACTAAACCACATTTACACACAAATCTGAAGTGAAAGATTCATCCGTAAATGATGCGTTCAAATGCTGCGAGAATGCTGGGTCATCAGAGTTCACCTCATCAGCTCATTTGAACTTAGATTGTAATTATTATCTGGTGAAAATGGACTTTTCCTCACTTTCTTAAACAGATATGCTTGATTATTGTAAAAAAGTCTAAATAAGGATTTTTTTAATTGTTTCATTTTTATGAAATTTAAATGCATAAAATAAATTGAATGAGTCACAAATCAGGAATGACGCACAAACAACTGCAGGTGAGTCTTTTTTTAGTTTTCACCAGATAATATTCAAAGCAGCTGATAAGGAAACTCTGATGACCGAGCGTTCAAGCAGCATTTAAACGCATCATTTACAGAGTAATCTCGAAGACATCTTGTGCATAAAAGTCCATCTCCAGGACGTGAAATATTCAGAAAACGAGATCCAGAACGAAGATGAAGGAGATCTGAGTCAGCGTACGGTCCTAACGTGGAATAAGATAAAAGTATCATTAAAGTACCACGTTAAGAGAATATTATAGATAATACGTAGAAACGTTCTTTCATAAAATGTTTAGTATTAATAACCTTTAAATCTGATTAAATGAGTGTTTGTTCAGTTTATTTAAATGTATTTATGCTTCTGTGTTTATTTCAAATGTCGGCTGGGATTAATATTTATGTATAAAAATCATTTTAATTTTCTTTGTTTGGACCAGATAATATAAAGTTTTCTTCTCTGCTCCTTTTCACTTATTGAATAATTTCATTTAGAATTGTTATTCAGTGAAATAAATAAAAGGATTTTATATCTGCCTAACAAACAATTTGTGTGGAACTGAACTGAATTTCGTCATTGTTGTACTTCAGCATGAAATATGTTTTCTAGATGAGTTATGAATCCAGAACGTCTGGTTTCTCTCCGTAGTTCCTCCTCAGACCTGCTGGCGTCGTCCTGGAGTTCAGCTGAAGGTCGACCACGTCGGAGTTCAGCTTTGAACAGATTTCACTTTCATTTCACACCTGAGCTGATCTCCGTGTTCGGCCGCATTCATGATCCTCTTCTGCCTAACGAGCAGGAGAACCAGAGCGGTGGAGATGTCAGCTGGCTCTGCAGCAGGAGGTCAGCGGAGGTCAGAGAGGAGCGGGCTGGCCCATATGTCCACGCCTGACCGCGCGCTCACGGGAGGGGGCGGGCTGAACTCTGAGCAGCGGGGGGGAGGTCGGCCGGGGTCAGATCTCACCACCTGGGTCGCCGTGCGGCGGCGAGCGGACGGGAAGGACGTCACAGAGGCATCTGCTGCTCTGGTGGATCAGAGTTCAGGCGAGCTCGCCGGGCCGGACGGAACCAACCGCTTTAAGCCACGCCTCCAAAGGCGCCTTCATCCGACCGTTCACTTGAACAAGAGAACGCTGGTTCTCCTCCACTAGTCTATGTGACAGGAAGAAGATTTCATACCATCTAAAATGGACTTGGAGTCAGAAAGTAAAAAAAAAAACATTTTTGTGACAAATTAGAGACAAAAACTTTTCTGATCCGTCTGCTGAGGGAAAATCTGCTGCAAAGTCATCTGGACTCTCAGTTTTAAATGTCTAACGCCTGGTTCAGCCTGGACACGGAAGCGGCGTGGAGCGGAGGCCGTTTCCATTCGGCGCTCTTGTTATCCTATTGTGTGGTTAACACCAGACGGGGGGCGCCGCGGTCCTCGCGAAGGCTGGCGGCGTGCAGCAGATCGCTTCAGCGTCTCGTCACACACACGAAAACAGGACAGACGTGTGTCTGTGTGTAACGACAGACAGACGTGTGTCTGTGTGTAACGACAGACACGCTAAAGTGTCGGCCTGCTAACCAGTGTGAAC
>NC_050520.1:652885-656408 GCF_002922805.2 Oryzias melastigma
TGTAACAACAGACACGTGTCTGTCTGTCGTTACACACAGACACACGTCTGTCTGTCGTTACACACAGACACACGTCTGTCTGTGTGTAACGACAGACACGCTAAAGTGTCGGCCTGCTAACCAGTGTGAACCTAGCGTAACGCGGCGCGGAGCACGGCGTCCGCTCTCTCCTGCAATCTACATCAGACACGCATGTTTCTGTGACGGTCGACAGGCGCTTCTAAAGATGTGTCAAAGTCGAGGCCCGGGGGCCGGATCCGGCCCTCCAGATCATTTTATTCTATTGTTATTAATGACCCGATGTTATCTTGTTCTCATTTCTAACTTGTATAATTTTGACAAAATATATTTTATGGAGAGTAAAATATTGAAAGTTATTTAAGGTTTAAGTTGATTTATTCTGGAATAATATTCCTGCCTTTTTATTATTCAGAATTATGTTAAAAAGTTACAGTTTTAAAAATGTGATTATTTTGGGCTATTTTTGAGTTTAGCTAATGTCTCAGCTACATGCTAGCTGTTTTAGCTAACTCAAGTTTTTTGTAGTTTTTTAGGCTATTTTGGCCTTTAGCTAATATTTTAGCTGCCGATCAGCTTCAGCATCTTCAGCTTCAGCATCTTCAGCTTCCAGCATCTTCAGCTTCCAGCATCCCACTAGCATTATCTCAGGTGATGATATATATCTAGTTCATAATTAAGTTAAAAGTTGCAGTTTTAAAGACTTGGTTTCAGAGAGTTCAGTAAATGTTTCTCCTGTTCGACCTCAGGTGTGTTCTGGATTGATTGAGTTTGATACAAAAACATGATCGAATTTGTCAATCGT
Source organism: Oryzias melastigma (assembly GCF_002922805.2). Classification (NCBI taxonomy): domain Eukaryota; kingdom Metazoa; phylum Chordata; class Actinopteri; order Beloniformes; family Adrianichthyidae; genus Oryzias; species Oryzias melastigma. The sequence goes on from NC_050520.1 coordinate 653,709, forward strand.
GATGTTTTATTGTGAAAAACTGGTTATATTTTGAAAATAAACTGGATTTTCTCATATATCTTGATGTAACTTCCTGCCAGAATTGACGCGGATCGCTGGCGTGATCTGCTGCACGCCGCGAGCCTTCCGTGGAGGACCGCGGCGTTTCCATGGCGCTCCACGCCTGGTGTGAACCACAACACAGGTTAACGAGGACGCCGGATGGAGGCGGGCTCCGTTCTGCGTCCACTGTGAACCAGGCATTAGAAGATGCTAAAGCCAGCGAGACGCCACCGCACAACCATCAGCGTCCCGCCAGGCTGTGCTGCAGCGTCTGCCCGACTGAGCTCCATCACAAAGGGAGACGGTTATTCCAGTCATCTGACGCCGCTGACCAGCCGCCACACTCCACGTCTTTGGTTTTCCTGCATGTAGACACAGATGATTCCGTGTTCTTTCCGTGTCGTCTCATGTTAGCGTGACGGAACACCAGAACCAGCAGAACCGACGCTCCACAGACGGGTTCGGTTTGGATGAGTGCGTTCTCTTCAGGGTCTCAGCTTTGATGCTTTTCCTCCCATCAGTGATTTTCTGACATGAAGCCACTTTTCCTGTCAGAGCGCCCCCCCCCCCCTTTTAGTGTTTCTGTGACATGCGTGTGGATCCAGAGCACGCCGACTCATCCCTCAACACCAGGAAAATAAACACATTTAAGACACTTTCCTCCTGAAACTTTCCAGCCGTCAGCAAACGAGAAGATTCCAGCCTCGGAGAGCCGAGGACTCCAGCAGGCAGACGGACACGGATCTTTACAGAGAAGTATAAAGTAAGACAACGTCTGGAAACGTCACATTCATCACCGGCTCCAGATCTGACGGTGAAAGTGGAAGGGGAGAGCACACTACGACGGTTCAGAGTCTCACTAAGGTTTGTACCATGACCCAAACGGGTCGGTTCTGCTGTGGAGACGAGAGATCTTGGGATGGAAACGCTGCAGACGAAGGGATCTCTGCTGGGAGCCGCTCTGCATGAGCGAAGGGTTCGTGGTCATGAAGAGACGGTCTATGAATGGATGCAGACTCACACTCCTGCAGGTGTTAAATCCACGGAGCTGCAGGATTCTGACTCCTGAGCCAGGAGGGAACCGCCACGCACGCCACATCCGTGAAACGGCCGTCTGTTGAGAACTCTGAGGCTGTTTATACCGGAGCAAACATCTAACTGCTCTGGTAACCCTTCACGTTCCTGTTCTGATTTGTGCTTTCGATACCGTCCAGGACCTCCCCTCGGGTTACGGAGGCACGGCGAGGTGATCCGGTCTTCAGATGGACACGGCCGTCACCCCCCCGCTGCTGCAGGACCCCCTCTCCAGGTCCTCCATGATCAGGTCCTGCGGCGGGCCCTGGCGCAGCCTCCTGGAGGGGTTCTTCTCCAGGCTGTTCATGGAGATGGGCTCCACGGTGGTCTGCAGCGGGTTGGCCGGCAGCACCGAGTTGCCCTGCAGCCGGTGCGAGTAGTTCCGGCGGCGGTGGCCGTCCGCCGCGCACAGGCTGAACTTGAAGACGGCCTGGAAGCCGCGGCGGAAGTTCTCGTTGAAGAAGCCGTAGATGATGGGGTTGACGCTGCTGTTGAAGAAGGCCAGCCAGTGGGCGAAGGGGTAGACGTAGATGTTGATGAGGCGGTACTGCTGCTCCGTCAGCCGGGCGTAGTCGCTCAGCATCATGAGCGTCCACAGCGGCAGCCACGACAGGATGAAGAGCAGCGCCACGATCAGCAGCATCTTGATCACGCGCTGCTTCTTCTTGGACACGCTGTGGCGGTTCTCCTGGCCCGGCTTGCCCCCCGTCGGGACGGTGGTTTTGAAAAGCGTGATGCCGATGCGGGCGTACATGATGACGATGAGGGAGAGGGGGGCCAGGTAGATGTTGGCGAAGAGGACGGTGGTGTAGATCTTCCTCATCTCCTGGTTGGGCCAGTTCTCCCGGCACCAGTAGAACGGGCTGCTCTTGTTGTCGTAGCCCAGCAGCACTCGCACCGTGTGCTCCTTGGTCACCTGCAGCATCACGCCGGACGGACACATGATGGAGACGGCGAGGACCCAGATGATGACGATGATCATGGTGGCCGTGGAGATGGTCAGCTTCTGCTTGAAGGGATAGACGATGCAGCGGAACCTGCAGACAGGAAACAGTGGAGTCACAAACCAGAATTCACACAATCACAGATGTGCTGCATTAAACACAGCTGCAGAGTGGTGTAGCGGTCCGCACTCTGGCCTCACAGTAAGGAGGTTCAAACCCCGGCAGGAGTGGAGTCTGTGTGTTCTCCTGTTCATCAGTGGAGTTTCTGCAGATTGCTCATGACTTCATTGGTGTCTCTACACTGATCCCAGGTGTGTGAATGTGGGGTCCTGAAACCAACAGGTCACCTGGTCAAGGTGAATCCCGCCTACACCCAACAGTGGGATAGGCTCCAGGAACCACTCAACCCAGAATGGTGGTTCTGAAAATGGACAGATGGATGGATGGATGATGGATGATAGATGGATGATGGATGGATGATGGATGATGGATGGATGGATGATGGATTGATGATGGATGGATGGATGATGGATGATGGATGGATGATGGATGATGGATGGATGATGGATAATGGATGGATGATGGATGGATGATGGATGATGGATGGATGATGGATGGATGATGGATGGATGGATGATGG
>NC_050520.1:656824-672215 GCF_002922805.2 Oryzias melastigma
ACACTGATGGCGAGTCATCAGAGCTCGCTGAGCGATGGAGGTCAGCGGCGGTCACGTCTGCAGCTGGAAGTGACCTTTCACCTCCCATCTGCCAGCACACCTCCTCCTCCTCCCCCCCAGAGCCGTCGGTACCGCCATCGAACTTTCCCGCCGTGAGACTCTCCAGCTGTCAGCTGATGTCTGTAAAGCCCGCCTACATCGGCGCAGATGAAGCATCAAAGCAGAGGAGCATCAAAGCGCCAGAGCGGTGGCCGGCGTGCTCCGTGACTTTTGATGGAAAAGGTTTCCATGGCTCGTTCAGATGAATCCAGGAGGGAAGAATTACAAAAAACGCAGAGAAGCAAAATCCTGATGCTGTTTCTGATACGGTCTAAGATCAAAGATACAAATATTAGAGTTTTCTACAGAAGTCCCAGTCAGGAACGCAGAAACTGAAGCCATGTTTAATATAAACCGTATTTTTATAAATGTATGTTTGCTCTGACTGTAGATGTCTCCGTCATGAATGGTGGAGGAGGAGGAGCCAAATGCAGGAGAGCGACTGAAGAAACGGAAAGATTGACTAAATAAACTCAAACATGACAAAACCATGAGAGAACAAACCAGTCACAGCAAACAGAACAGAGACGTGAACACACGGAGGTTGATGAACGAAGTGAAGACGATTAACCGGAACATGTTGAGACTGACAGCAAAACAGAACAAATCTAAGCTCAGAATCCTCACAGTTTCAGCCAAGAAAACCTCCTAAAAACGTCATTGAATATTAGATCGTCTGATCGTCTAACAGCTCAATCTGTTTATGCATCTTCATGAATCATCACAAGATGTTCGTTTGCATCAAATTCAACTGGATGTACATCCTATAATGTTCATATGACATCATTCACAGGAACTACAATCTAAAAATGACAAAGGTTGGACTTCCTGCAATCATGCTAGCGTGAATCCTTTTTTCTAAATCTGGTTGCTGAAAATGATCAAGGAATTAACTCGACTTGAAGGGATTTGCTGAAAGACTTGAAATTTTGTTGAAGAACTATAAAAGAGCACTTAAACTGGCCTGAATTTCTGAAAAATTGTTAGTAAGTTTTCTTAAAAATCTCAATACATGCCGATTTTGCATGTAGTGTGTTGCTTAAAAATGAGCTAAACTCTAAATTAACCCAAAAACGTAGTAGACAAATTCGCCTCAAAAGCTAGCACGTTGCTAAATACTAGCACAACTCCAAAACAGCAGAAAAATCCTCAGTCAAATTAGTCAAAAACGTTAGCCTGTTGCTAAAATATTAGCTAAGCTAAAAGCAGCCCAACAACCTCAGTAGATACAAATGAGCCAAAAACCGTCAGCGTGTTGCTAACATGTAAGATGACATTAGTATTAAAAACCTCAGTAGATGCCAAATTACCAAAATGAGCTAGCATAATGCTAATATAGCATTTTATTGCCAAATTATTTAAACATTACTGTTGACAACGGTTTCAAAGTGTTTGAAGAACTCGAACATTTCTCATTCATTTCCTATGGAGCATATTTTGCTCAATATTTCCAAAACTATGACGTTTATAAAGACCAAAGATACAAGCAGTAACGTCCCGAACGAGATGAACGTTAGAGAAAGAGGACAAAGATCTGATGGGGACTGAAGATTCATGTTGAGTTGGTGACTGAGCTCATTCATGGAGGTGAGACAGACTCTGACGGAGAAGGTCTACAGCCAATCAGAACACAGAACGCCATGCACTGAGAAACAAATCTTCAAATCAGTCAGACTACCAAGAGTGAAGCTTGATGATGTCAGAACTCTGCACTGGATAATCTGCTGTTAAACTTGTTTAAAATCTGATCAGAACTTTGGGATATTCTTTCATGATTCATGAACACATCTGTGTCATCTGCGTAAAGACGATTCCTTCTCCTAAAGCTGAGTCTTCCTGTAAGTCCAGATGTTTTCCAGGACGGGTCTGAGGTGAACGACCACGTACCTGTCGACGGCAATGGCCACCAGCGTGAAGACGGACGCAGACACGGAGATCCCCTGAACCATGCCGCTCAGCTTACAGACCAGACTGCCAAAGGGCCATCCTGCAGGAGACAGAGGAGACTGATGGACTCCTTCAATAGAATCATAGGTTTGATCTGATGAATTAGTTTAACTCAAACTCTAAAGCTTCAGTTTTATCCTGAAACTCCCCACAGAAACGTGATAAAGCCACAGGAGATGCATAAAGACGATGTAAAGATGAGTTCAAACGTGTCGCTGCCACAGAGACAGATTTAGATCCAAAGACACAAACTCAGAAAAGCTCCCGCCTACAAACACTAACCAGGTTTTCTAACTGCCTTTCTTTGAGTGGGAGTTGGGCTGCTGTTCTTAGAAAGCAGCTGAAGAGCTGACAGTCTGAAGCTGCTCCTGACGTTCCTGATGTCCGGAACGCCGCTCTGGAGAATGACGCTAACGAGCTTTATTGTGGACGTATTTGGATGGAAGGTTTCTGTCTGCAGATCGTAACAGCCGCTGAGGTCTTCATCTGGATGGAGACCTCAGTACTGACGGTAAAGCTGATGATTCCTCACGTCTGCAGGTCATGAGATGAAGAACGCAGGTCACCGCTCCATCCCCCCATCATACCTGAGCTGCAGCTCGCACTGGAGGTGTGTCTGACCCCCCACCCCCCTCCCCCACTGCAGACCCTCCTGCGCAGTCGCAGCGAGCAGCTCACGGTGTTTGGATGAGCATCTTCCATTCTATGATCGGCGGCGTGCTTTCCGCTCCAGCTGGGCGAGCTTCACTCTGATCTGCGTCACACCAACAGTTTTTCTGCCTGCTGGGCGCCGCGTCTCTGATAAGCGTCTCTGCAAACCGCCGCCTGACTCAGCTTGACCCTTTCCCCCTGGATCCCGCTCGCTGTTGGCTCCACTCTGCAGAGATGAGAAACGTCTCTGTGACGCTCTGGCCTCTGGCGAGGTTTTCCTGCAGCCGAACGGCACCTTCGCCGTGTTTGCTCTGCAGGCTGGAAGGAGCTGCACGTTTGCTGCGTCTTCTTTCATCCTGAGACGTTTTCACTGATTCTACGGCTCTTTTCCCTGAAGACCCATGAAGGTCCAAATGTTTCCTTTGTAGGACGACGCTGTGAAAGACGGACTAAAAGGATGAAAACATTTGAGGAGGAAAACAGCTTCAGTAAATATTCTAGTTTGTTATAGAAATGTTGAAACAGCTTCAGGGAAAGTACAAGTCAAAGTACAAACCAAGCCGACAGCAGATGAAAAGCTGGATTTTCTTGTTCTTCATGATCATTTGTGCACCAATCTCAGGTCATGAAGACGGGTTTGGTGACAAGACGTGATTGATGGTCTTCATTTAACCAGATAAAGACCCAGTATCTCATTCACGAGGCGACCTGGCTACGATGCTGCGGCACGCGTCAAATAATGTCAAACTAACGTCATAATAATGTCATAATAATGTCATAATAATATTATAATAATATCATAATAATATCATAATAATGTCATGATAATATCATAATAATATTATAATAATATCATAATAATATCATAATAATATCATAATAATGTCATAATAATATCATAATAATGTCATAATAATATTATACTAATATCATAATAATATCATAATACCGTCAAAATAATATCATTATAATATCATAATAATATCATAATAATGTCATAATAATATCATAATAATGTCATAATAACGTCATAATAATGTCATAATAATGTCATAATAACGTCATAATAATGTCATAATGAGGCGATATCCAGATGAAATAAATGGGCGGAGCCTCAGAAAGGGTAATACAGGTAAAGGTAAATCTTAACGTTTGTGCAGGGAGCACCACATTTGTGCGCATGAACAATGTTGACTATGACTCGTTTGATGTTCAGGATATTAAAAATGCGTTTAGGGAAATCCGGTTTGACAGTTTTCTCTCCGACTGATTGATTCAGGCAGAGCGACAGGACGGCTAAAGGCTCTAAGTCCACTTCTAACACGAGCACTACGGAGATAAATTGGGGCCATAATATTTGAAACCCAAATAAAACAAATAAAATAAAATGTATTGGTGTTTGGCCAAAGATAAAAAAGCAAAATGTCAAAACTTTCTGCTTTTCTTAAATAAACTTTATTATTTTCAGCTTCAAATCTTCTGTTTATTTGGGTTTCAAAACTCAAAATTTAAATTTCAAAACTTTTTTTTTCACCTTCAGTTCTGTTTTTATCCTTTTGGAATCGGAAAAATTCAGTTTCAAAACTTTGGGTTTGACCTCTGTGACCTTCTGTGATCAAAGCTGCTGTGATCCTGAAGACACCAAAACCACAGGCTGCTGGCAGGATGAGCAGACCTGGGGGCTTAGATCAGCCCAGTAACACCCCCCCAAAAAGAAGACACAGATCAGCAATTTGAATCTCCTGTTGTGGAAAACATGAAACTCTTAATTAAATCCATGAGTAAGAATTATGTTCTGAAGCTGTCAGATCCACCAGCTTCCTGCTCTCATCAGATCACAGTGTCGTCTGCAAACATCGTGATCCACTGAAGCCTCGGTTCCACTGGGCGCTCCAATACGTTCCAGTCCAGTTTGGTCCGGTTTTTTGAGGGTTTTCATTGTAAAATAAACTCATTAAACACTTCTGACCCGTTGTAGCTGTATAGCACGTGTCAAAGTCGAGGCCCGGGGGCCGGATCCGGCCCTCTGGGTGATTCTATCATATTGTTATTAATGACCCGATGTTATCCTGAGCTCATTTCTAACTTGTATCATTTTGACAAAATATATTTTTATGGAGAGTAAAATATTAAAAGTTATTTAAGGTTTAAGTTGATTTATTCTGGAATAATATTCCTGCATTTTTATTATTCATAATTATGCTAAAAAGTTGGAAGTTTTAAAGTTTTTCAAATTGACATCCAGCAGCTTTTTGGACCATTTTTACATTTACTATGAGTTTTTAGGCTGTTTTAGAGTTTAGCTCATATTTCAGCTACACGCTAGCTGTTTTGGCTAATTTAGCCTTTTTCAGTTTTTAGGTTGTTTTAAAGATTAGCTATTTTTTCAGCTTCATGCTAAAACCGGACCAGACCGGACCAGACCGGACCAGACCGGACCGGACCGGACCGCTCAGTGGAAACAAGGCTGTAGATTCCTGTCTAGCCTCATCCACTAGTCTGTCCATCACCATGGAAACAAGAAGGAGCTCATAGCCCCACCTCCACCTGGAACTCCTACAGAACATCTCACCACCGTCTTACAGCCCTCAAACATCTTCTAGACAACTCCAGAGTTCTCCTCTGCGCCTCCAGACCTCCTCCTCCGAACCACAGCTCCCTGACAGACTTTAGATCTAGACACAATGCAGCTCCTCCTGACCTCCTCTGTTCTCCTCATCAGCTCCTCCTCCTCTCCTCTGCTCTCTAACATCTCCCTCATTCATCCGATCTTCAAAGTTCTGCTTCCCTCTCTCCATCAGTCTCGTAGAACCCGTCTTCCCGTTTTATCCATGTCCTTCATCATCCTGACCTGCTGCTCTTCATCCTTCCATCTGTGATCCCATCATGCTCCAGTGAGAGCATTTCATTCGTTCATTCAGGACTTCAGAGTCTCCCTCAAACGTCTGTGAAGTCTGGCCACGCCCCCATTGTCACCTCGCTGGATGGCCGCGTTTTTCTCAGTGAGGAAATCTTCTTACTGGAAAACCAACCGAATCTTTTCTGGATTCTGCTGAGTCGGCTCATTTCTGGAAGTTTCTGTTTTTTCCTTCTTCAAATAAAGATGAAACTTCAGAGAACGTAGAAGATGTTCCTGTTTTTACACTTCTGGTTCAGAGATGATTCATCTGAACATCTTCGTTCATCTGACAGAGAGAAATCCTGAAAAACTTCCCATAATCCTCTGAAGCTGTGATAAACCAGGAGGTAGAAGGAGGTTTCTGGATGTTCACATAGGAAGCTTTTCAGCTTCAGGTCCGACAGGAAGTCTGAACACAAACATGGATGTCTGCTGAGATTCCTCCTTCATTTACTCTCATTGCTTCAACTGTTTAGTGCAGCAGATCTGATCGGACGACGTCGTGCTTCCCAGCTGGAAGCTGTCCTGCATGTTTCAGGATTATGTTGTGACAGCCGGGATGGAATCAGACGCAGCCGGACGGATTTCCTGAAACATGTTTGCCGTTGGACACCTAATGCATGTAAAGAGGCTTTTGAGGGAAATGTCGCCGCTGAGCCCATTTCAAACATTCACTGTTAATTAATTTTCATGCTTCACATTCAAACTGCAGCATCTTCACTAGAAAAGAGCCTCAGGAGAAGCTTAAAGGTTACAGGAAGAGGAGGACGGTTCCATGTTCCACGGATGTTTCAAACGGTTCTGGGGCTCCGAGCCAACAGAATTACAATAAAAATAAATCTAAAAAAATCCATCGTAGTTTAATTGATTCTGGGAATTATTATTGATAGCAGCCTCAGTGTTCTTCATGAAACATGAACCGTTAGTTTCTACAACATCTTCAGAGACGTGAAGCTGGTGGTACATATGAGGTTATTAATAGTACATTTGAGATCAAGTAAAACCAGGAAAACATTTCAGTTTGTTATGGTATAAAGCACCTGTTTCAAAGGGAAGAGTCACTACTTTCTAGATTATTGAAAAATGAAAAAAATTCCAAATACAACAAATGTTTATTTATGAGTTTGATTCCCAATAGAACCACCAAACCCAAACATCTACACCACCGAGAGGATCAAAGCCACCAGTTCTCTGAAAATGATCTGATCCTCGCAAACATTTTAAACTTTGATTTCACACATTCAACGTATTTGATCAGGTTTTAAGGTTCTAAATTCTCAAACCAACAAAGTCCAGAACAAATCTGTCTCATGAAGAGCTGGAATGATTATTAAAATGGGTCCAAATCTACTTTGTTTTTCTGAATATGTCTGGAGCTCCGGCCCTGTGACGGACTGGCGACCTGTCCAGGATAAACCCCGCCTTCACCCATCATTATCCGGGATAGGCCCCGGCAACCCGCGGCCCCGAAAGGAACGAAGATGAATGAATGTGTGGAAGTCCTCGTCTCTAGATCTTGATATAAAATGACTTTTTACTCGTTCCTATTTTCTAACGATTGTCTTCCTGGGAGTTCTTCTCCTGTTATCAGAGTGGTTCTGTGTGGGAGCTGGGTTCTGTTTCAGCATCAGAACCAGGAAGAACCGACGGCGTCCACGGCTGACCGTCCCTCCACGTCCAAGCTGCACAGGTCCACTACAGGGGAGGGGCTTGTGAAGGACAAAGGGAATGATGGGAGAGGAGGAACCTGTGCGCCTCTTTTCAAACATGAAAATCTCAGTGGGATTCGTCCAAAGATCACCTGTAAACGGAAGCCGCGGCGCCCGCCCACGCACGCCAGGCACCAGCGTGTCGCCGTAAGCCTCCAACTAATCTGACATTTCAGTTTCAAAAGAGGACGAGTGGGAGGGGATCTGACGCCGCGCTCAGGGATTGTTGCTTTAAAGGGTTTACCCCCCATCCAAACACAACAACTGAGGATTCTCTGAGGATCCAGGAGTTTCTGATGTTCACAAATCAAAGAGGACACATGTTGATGTCACCCTCAGAAGGCGGAGCCTCCGTTACCTGTGATGATGTTATCCAGGAGGGTGGTGGGCATGCAGAAGATCCCCACCAGGAGGTCGCTCACGGCGAGGTTCAGGATGAACAGGTTGGTGACGGTCCACATGTTTTTGCTCCTCAGCACGATGAAGCAGACGACTCCGTTTCCCACCATGCACACCAGGAAGATCAGCAGGTAGGAGATGATGAAGATGGCCGCCGTGGACGGCTGGTGCAGGTAAAATCCCACGTAGGTGATGTTCCGCGGCGTGCTGCGCTCCGTGGAGGAGTTGTAGAACGTCCAGTTGTCGTACGGCTGAGTCAGGTTGTTTTCCAGGCTGTCGTTCATTTTAAACCTGTAGGAAAAGAAAACGCACCACGGTTAAGGACTAGGACTCGCACTGGACCGCGACGCACAGCCAGCCGTGTCAGGAGGTACCACTGCAATACCCAGAATGCCAAGAGGCAGGTGATTGATCAGGAAGTTTTTCTGGCCCAAACTGAATCTTTACAAAGTAAAGACTGTTTTCAAGAAAAGATTTCTGTCTTGTGAGAAAAAGATCTTAAAACGACGGTAATTCAAGAGTAAAATAATCCAAGTTATGCGTCTTATGACCAGAATTTCTTTCTTAAAATAAGAATTCTCTGGATGGACATTTTTCTTACCCTATTGGCAGATTATTTGTTGATTAAAGAACCTTTTTCACATTTTAAGATTTGTTTTTCTTAGGTGAGATTTCTATGTGGGGTGGGCAGTTTTTACCATGTTGTTCTGCACCTTTTGTCTACAATAAGCAGCTTTTACACACCTGAGGCGTCGCCGGTGAAACACTAGATCTTCAACGTACTGGAACTTTGCAACCATTAGCATAATAATTCCAGTAGATTGTGCAAAAATCGACTGAAATTATCGTGCTAACGGTTGAAAGGTTGACTTAATCAAAATACATAATAAAAAAAAATGTTCTCAGTAGAGTTTTAATTATGAAGTTTTTAACCAAAATCAACCTAAACGTCTTAAGAAGCCATTTTTCATGTTGATCTGAAGCCTTAGTGTCAAAAATCTCCTCTGAGGGGGCGTGGCTTTTGGAGCTGAGTAGAACATCCAAATGCTCTTTCATTGATTTACAATCCTTTCCAACTGCGGTCAAATGAGCCGCCGTTCACATTTCCGTGGTCACATCAAGAAGCTCCGTGGAGTCTGGTGGAGATTTTCCAGCGTTCTCAGTCCTGCTACCGTAAGTATTGGATGAAACTCACACCAAAAATCCAGTGATGCTGATTTGACCACAGAAATGTGAACGGCGGCTCATTTGACTGCAGTCAATGTGAAGATACCATCTTCTCTTCTCCAGAACCTGAACTAGACACTAGGAACAGATGAGGGTTTAGTGCATGTGCAGCAGAGCTGTTGATGGAAAGAAGATCATTCATTCAGACAGAGTCTGTCCAAGACAGTTTGATTGGTTTGAAAGGAGAAATACTCGGAAATACAAAAACAAAATGATTTTTTACTACATTTGTTCTCTTTCTGAACAAAAATGACACACAGACATGTTAAAAACTCTAAAACAGGATTTTCATCATTGAGGAACTTTAAAGGATTTTAAGTAAAAAGAAAATACGGTAAATCCTAAAACTTTCCTCTCAGTCCTAAATTTCCTAATAATGAATATAAGTTACGAATTATAGTCCAACAACAATGTTCTGCTGGTGTGTTTTATTGTTTATTGTTTTATCTTTGTTCTTATCTGGTGTTTTTATGTATTTTATGTAATGTAATTTATTTCTATTTTTATCTGTTTTTAACTTTTTAGATGTGATTTTATTGTTCTTTGAACAATAAAATGTGCGGCGCCTTGTTTGACTGAGGTCATTTTAAGGCGCCATATAAATATAATAAACTTAAACTTAAACTTAAACAATGATTCCTTACATTTTCTACTTGGTGTAAATGAAGAACAGTCTGATCACGTGACTAAACATTCCTGCTAAAGATGTGATGGATTTAAGATTCTGCTTTTGTCCTCTAAAACCAGACTGTCGGGCTTTTCTACGTCTGGTAGAACCGAGTCAGAACCAAAGGGACTGGAGCTGCTTTCAGCTGCAGAGGGAAGCAGCTCAGATGAACTCAGATGTTCTTCAACTGGTTCTGAATCCCAGTTCAGCTCAGATAATAATGCAAACACTGATGTGTTTGATTCCCAGGTAGCCATGAGCAAAACAATCCAGTGTGGGTCCTTGTGTAGAGCCCCGCCTACCTCATCAATCAATTATACTTCATCAATCCCAAGCTCAACGGTGGACAACACATAGAAGACATATTGTCCGATGGTGAGCAGCCACACAAATCTGGCGGCGCTAATCGCCCAGAAAAGACCCATGAGGAGGAAACAGGAGCGATCTTCCATCTGTCGCAGTAGAACGGCAGAGACTGAAGTTCTGCATCAACACAGAAGAACCCTGAAGAAAGGTCCACACAATCAGACTCCCAAACCTCCAGCCTGACGGCGGGCGTGCGTCTTCTCCATTTGCCCCGAGGGTCATACGTACCCCTGGACAGGTGGGATGTGTCTCCCATGGGGAGCAGGTTTGGTCGATCACAGAAACCACAGACCTGGTTCAGACTCCAGCAGTGGTCCTACAGACGCTGTAACCATGAGAGAAAACCACATGGAAGCAACGGCTGGAGGCGGCTCTCGTTTTCCATCATCTCCTAACAGCCTGACGTGTCCTGACTTCTGTCTCTGAATCTGATCAAGTCGATGCATAAATAATAACCCTCTGTGAGTCTAAAACGGATATCTGTTCATTAAAATTGCATCTGAACACATCATCTGATTCCAATAACCAGCTCTGACTTGTGTTGGTGACGGGGAGGCAGCAGGCGGCCCCGCCCCCTCTGACAGCTGATGCATGTCTTCTGTCAGAGACGGTTTCCTTCAAGCAGATGTCCTTTATTGTATTTTACATCAGGGAGGGCGGGGGCCGTTCCCCCACCGGCGCTGCTGTATGATAACCTTGATCTTTGAACGGTCGGTTTCCTGAAGCCACACAGATTTCTGGATGTCTTCTTTCTTCAGCAGAAAACGGGAGCATAAAGATTCATTCGAACCCTGAAGAATGACCTGAAATGTTGGGTTGTTTTTAGCGAAGGTGACCTGAAGAATGTAGGACTTGATCCGAAGGGTTTGTTACGTTGTGACGTTTCTGTGCTCGACCCGCTTAAATCCATTCATCAGACTGACCTCAGCTCCTGTAGTTCCAGCCACTGACGGTCTCTAGAGTTCATGTATCAACAACATATTTTTAAGACGTTTTCATTTTTAAATCCATGTAACTGCAAGTGTCATTTAAAAACATAACAACAGAATAAAATGCAATTTTAGACGCAGCTCACGAGTGAGTTGTTATTTCTAGAAGAGACCTGCAGGCGTCCTGTGAGGTCCTTGGGGGCTACCTGCTGCCTGCAGGCACCATGTTGGTGACCCATGCTAGCTCCTTTTGGCTAGTTTAGACGTTTTTACACTTTACTGGCTAATTTGGAGTTGAGCAGAACTTTAAAGTCTATCCTCTGGCAGACAGGTAACCAGTATAAAGACCTCAGAACTGGACTGATGTGGTCTACTTTCTTGGTCCTTGTGAGAACCCGAGCAGCAGAGTTCTGAATAAGCTGCAGTTTCCTGATGGATTTTTTTGGTAGTCCTGTAAAAACACTGTTACAGTAATCAAGTCGACTAAAGATGAAAGCATGCACTAGTTTCTCCAGGTCCTGCTTAGACATCAGATCTTTAATCCTTGAGATATTTTTGAGATGATAATAGGCTGATTTAGTGACTGCCTTAATGTGTTTATCAAATGTAGGTCTGTGTCTATCACTACACCCAAGTTTCTGGCCTGGTTGGTAGTTTTTAGTTGAATAGATTGAAGCTCTGTAGTGACGTCCAACCTTTTTTCTTTAGCCCCAAAGACAATAACCTCAGTTTTGTTTTTGTTTAATTGAAGTAAGTTGTGACACATCCAGTCATTAATGTCCTCAATGCATTTACCAAGAGCCTGTACAGGGCCTCGGTCTCCTGGTGTCAGTCTAATATATATCTGTGTGTCATCTGCATCGCTATGGTAACTAATGTTGTTGTTCTTTATAACCTGGGCCAGTGGGAGCATGTAGATGTTAAATAGAAGTGGTCCCAGGATGGAGCCTTGGGGCACTCCACATGTAATTTCTATTGGCTCAGAGGTGAAGTTACCAATTGACACAAAATATTTCCTGTTTTCTAAGTACGTTTTGAACCAGTTTAGTACTGGCCCAGTGAGACCCACCCAGTTTTCCAGTCGTCTCAGTAGTATTGCGTGGTCGACTGTATCAAACGCAGCACTGAGATCCAGTAAAACTAGCACTGACATATTTCCACTGTCTGTATTCAAACGTATGTCATTAGTCACTTTGGTCAGAGCCGTTTCAGTGCTGTGGTTCTGTCTGAAGCCGGACTGGAAGACATCATAGCAGTTGTTATTTATTAGGAATTCATTTAACTGATGGAAAACAGCTTTTTCAGTGATCTTACTTAAAAATGGCAGGTTTGATATCTGTATATATGCAGTTAATGGCTGCATATTTTGGGAGAATTCTAGTTTCTTGAGAGCTAACGAAGTTCTCAAGCTAACTCAGGACGAGTTCTTTCAAAACTTTCTCTTGCGTGTAATTTTCTGGGCAAACGAGTCTTGAAATAGCAGATAACATGTAGACACAAACAGAGGCTGACTACAGAGAACATAAATGAGGAGGCTGCAGGCTTTCTAAGCCGTTTGCAGAGTTCCTCATGAAAGAGCCGGTCCACTCGAGCCGTCACCGGTCTGCACAGCCTCTTAACTCCAAGCCTTTCTTTGCCGTTAGATATCACACCCTGCCAGACGCTCTCTCCTGCCAAGGCAGTGTTTTTAATTAACGTGTTAGAGGTTAGCTGCCTAATTCAAGTGGGAAATAATAAAAAGACAGTCATTTCAAAAACTTCCATCACTTCTGTAACATTAAATGAAAAACGTCTGAGCCGTCACGCTGTAATGAGGACGTTTGTGAACCTTTAGGCTGTGAGCTGATGTAAAGTGTTTGGTCTCACTTGTCGTGTCCGGAGGCCTTTCCGTGTCTCACAGTGATGCGTTACGACACGGCCAGGCTCCTTTGGCCGCCACGTCTGTTCTAACACGTCCAGTTCCAGTCTCTGGTCACTGCTCTGAGGAGTGGCTCACAAGTCCGGCGTTTATGTCGTCTCTGTCTTCCAGCTGAGATCATGTTCTGATGGAGGCGCTCCTTCACCCTCAGTCACGTCTGTAGATTCTCATCCAGGTAGATCCTAGCAAAGCAGCAGGAAAGTCTTAGTCCAAACTGTCTGGATCCAGGCGTATGTGGAGTAGAACTGTTCCCACCCGAACGGGACTCGAAGGATGGTCATTACTGAAACCTGAAGGTCATAGACGCTCAGTGAACCGTAGAGACAAAATGTTCATGTTTATCTACGGGCGTGCTGCGGGTGACAAATCATAATGCAGCAACATGCCGGAGAGTCATCATCATTACTGTCAGGGGTGATTGGTAGTCTAAAGGGGCGGAGCCTCTCCACACACACTCAGATGTTACAAACAAACCCGTTGGCTCCAAAAGTGTTCACAGACATGTTAACAAGTACATAACACAACTGCAGTTCACACACGTGTAAAGCCTTTCATTCAGTCGTAGATACTCTTTACTACTATCCAGTACTCACACCTTACTAACCACTAGTATGACGTAGGACACCGTACAACAGAAGTGTGTAACTTCCATGATCCACTGACCACACACACGATAATGGTACGCTCCATTTTCATAATGTCTCTTCAGGCGGTCGTACGAGCCTTAAAGTCCCACGTGACTATTTCTTTATCTAAAGAAAATGTTCTCAGTAGAGTTTTAATTACGAAGTTTTTAACCAAAATCAACCTAAACGTCTTAAGAAGCCATTTTTCATGTTGATCTGAAGCCTTAGTGTCAAAAATCTCCTCTGAGGGGGCGTGGCTTTTGGAGCTGAGTAGAACATCCAAATGCTCTTTGATTGATTTCCAATCCTTTCCAACTGCGGTCAAATGAGCCGCCGTTCACATTTCCGTGGTCACATCAAGAAGCTCCGTGGAGTCTGGTGGAGATTTTCCAGCGTTCTCAGTCCTGCTACCGTAAGTATTGGATGAAACTCACACCAAAAATCCAGTGATGCTGATTTGACCACAGAAATGTGAACGGCGGCTCATTTGACTGCAGTCAATGTGAAGATACCATCTTCTCTTCTCCAGAACCTGAACTAGACACTAGGAACAGATGAGGGTTTAGTGCATGTGCAGCAGAGCTGTTGATGGAAAGAAGATCATTCATTCAGACAGAGTCTGTCCATCCGTCTCATTTAAAACAAAGTCAGAGAAGTGGACAAGCTGGTGTCTTTCTGACATCTGTCCCGGCCTGGGGGAGGGGGGGGGGCATCTTTCATCACAGCTTCAATTCCTTAAATCCAGAGAAACCCGTTTTCAGGAGTGAGGCGTTCCGGCTGCAGCTTCCGTTCCTCGGCTTCCTGCAGAGGAAACGTCTTGGCGATGACGAACGTCTGAGTCCCATTCATGAATGCTTCACTGACGCTGCACCACAGCTGACACTGACAGGAGACGCAGCTGCTGCTCACACGTGGACACGCCGCCACAATAAGAGCCTCCAACATCTGTTCAGGCGCCTCCAAAGTGGATTTCTGCCTCCAGCCAGCAGAAGATGAAGAGCTGTGAAATTATTCAGCACTGAATCTACATCAGGTTAGCGTCTCCGTGACAACGCCTCTGTCAGGACGCTCCTGTCCAGAGTTCAGACGGACTTCTCCAGATGATTCCCTTCCAGCACCAGCATCACTTCCTGGAGTTCGTCCTGGAGACGGAGGCTGATCCTGACTGCAGCCTCCGTCTGAGGAAGCAGAAAAGGTCTGATGGGAAACGGAGCCGCTCCTGAATGAGCAGCTATAGAAAAACAGCTTTCCTGAACATCATTCCAGCTGTTTGGTCTGAACCGCGTTTCAGGTTCTGAATGTCGGCCTTCATGAGGTTCAGGAATCTGTGAGGGAGGTGCATAATTCAGTCCTCCCCAGAGGGGATCCTATTCTGGAAATCAGCTTCTGCATCGGCGCTCTCCAGGACAAAATGCAGAAACAATCGCAGGCGGAGATGAGATGTGAAGTGACTGATGCATGAACAGCGGCGGCTGCAGCGCTGCCACTTCCTCTGGTCCGTTCTGTGTGGGACGTGGTCTCTGAGACGGACTGGGGGGGTCCTTCTGGAGCCGTGATTCATCTGCAGTCTGAGCTCCGACTCATGGATGGACGCTTTTATCCTGCTCCAGATCATCAAGTCTGCACACGGTCCTCAGGTGTGTTTCAGAACGGACTCATTTGTGTTTTCTGTTGCTGACATCGTAAACTCCTGGAGAAGCAGAGAAGACCCGCGGCTGAGGCTCCATCCCTCAGATGCTGGTCACTCATGAAGGAGTTAGAATCTCCATGAATCCTCCAGACGGTTCCTCTACAGCGTGCCGCGTCTCAAAGCCCATGTTCTTTCTCTGGAGTCCGTTTCAGTCTGGAGAACATGCAGACGCTCTCTCCGCCTGTATCCACCTGTATCCACCTGTATCCACCTGTCTCCCCCTCTCTCCCCCTCTCTCCGCCTCTCTCCACCTGTCTCCACCTG
>NC_050520.1:672221-682033 GCF_002922805.2 Oryzias melastigma
CCGGCAGAGATGTGACCGGGTTCAGTCCGCGCGCTAAGTCTCCGGGTGTGTCGGGCGCGCGGCGGCTTACCTGCTCGTCCCTCCGGGTCACCGACCCCCTCCAGCGGTCACGGATGTCCGCGTGTCTGCTGCGGCTCGCGCGCGGAGAAGCGCAGAAAGTTACTGAGCAGGAAGGAGCTCCGCGTGTGTGGCGCGCGCGCAGCCCGCCGCTCACAGCGCTGGAAGGTTCAGCCGCTCCGTGCGCAGCCTTTATAAAGCGCTGACGTCAGGAGAGGGGCGGGGCTCTAGCTCGACCCCCCCATTCTCTCCACCAGCTGCTGTCACCGGAAAAGCTGCAAACGAGGCGGTTCCAGACGAGCACGAGCAAACGCACGCGGACAAATGAAGACGAAACATGAAGAAAGAAAAAAAAATGATGGAAAACATGGAAGAAGTTGGAAAAATAATCCTGATCCTGACCTCATCCTGATCCCGAGCTCATCCTGATCCCGACCATGTCCTGATCCTGACTTTATCCTGATCCTGACTTTATCCTGATCCTGACTTAATCCTGATCCCGACCTCATCCTGATCCTGACTTAATCCTGATCCCGACCTCATCCTGATCCTGACTTTATCCTGATCCTGACCTCATCCTGATCCTGACTTTATCCTGATCCTGACCTCATCCTGATCCCGAGCTCATCCTGATCCCGACCATGTCCTGATCCTGACTTTATCCTGATCCTGACTTAATCCTGATCCCGACCTCATCCTGTTCCTGACTTTATCCTGATCCTGACCTCATCCTGATCCTGACTTCATCCTGATCCTGACTTCATCCTGATCCCGACCTCATCCTGATCCCGATCTCATCCTGATCCTGACTTCATCCTGATCCCAACCTCATCCTGATATTAACTTCATCCTGATCCTGACCTCATCCTGATCCTGACTTAATCCTGATCCCAACCTCATCCTGATATTAACTTCATCCTGATCCCGATCTCATCCTGATCCTAACCTCATCCTGATCCTGACTTCATCCTGATCCTGATCTCATCCTGATCCTGACTTCATCCTGATCCCAACCTCATCCTGATATTAACTTCATCCTTATCTTGATCTCATCCTGATCCTGACTTCAGTCATCCTTTAGGATTAAAGACACCTGAATCTGAGATTGATCCTGAATGAATGAAAAGTTTGTTTCTGTAAAAACATCAGAAAAAGTTCTGAACAGCAGAAGCAGCTCCGAGTTTTAAGGAAACTTTTTCACATCTTCATCTCAACAACATCAACATCCAGACGAACTTCCTGAAACCTTCTCTGCTGTGGAGGACGTTGTTCAAACTCAAGACTTGAAGAACAGAACGAGAATCAAAATGATCTGTGATCAAATGAGACTAAAACCGTCATACAACAGCGGTTCAGGGGTGGAGTGTCTGTCCTGAGACTGGCAGGTCATGGGTTCAAACCCCGACTGAGTCATAGAGACTGTGAGACTGGGACCCCTCAACACCTACGCTCTCTCCAGGTGACTAAGCTCCTCCCCTTTCTCTAATCCAGCCTCCAGAGGAAACTTGATCCAGAGCTCATGACCACAGGTGAGTTCTGGATCGAAGATCGACAGGTAAACTGAGAGCTTTGGTTCCTGGATCAGCTCTCTTCACCACCACAGAGCGCTGCAGCGACAGTATAACGGCGGACGCCGCTCCAACCCGTCTGTCGATCTCACGCTCTGATCCTCCCTCACTCGTGACCAAGACATTTAAGCTCCTCCCCCTGAGGCAGGAGACTCCACCCACTGAGAGAGAGGTCTAAATAAAACGATGAATCATCTGACAAAAGCTGAACAATGATGCAGAAAACCAGGATGTCAAACAATAACCGTTAAAAGTTATTTGTTCATTTTTGATGAAGTCTAAATGAGCTGAAATAGAGAAAAACAACAAATAATTATTTATGATGATTCATGAAAAACATTTTGGACTTCTTATCTGCTTCTGATCCTTCTGGTATGTTAGATTTTAGCATTTATTCTCAAACTGTTTGAGCCCCTTAAGACCGGCGTCCCACGTGTGGAGCGGCCATCACGTCGTGGTTATAATACCACAATAGTTCATTCTGATTAACTGTGGTTACAAATTAAAAAAACGTTCCAAAAGAGCTCCAGACGTAAGAGGTTAAGTAAATAAAATACTGGATAATTCTGGATCCTAGATGAGATGAAAAGTAGATTTGTTGTTTTTTTAATACTACAAGCAGAAACTCAGAAAAACAAAATGATTGAAGGTTAAAAATAGATGGTGATTAAACCAGAGTGTCGGGGGGGGGGGGGTCTGTTATTGGGCCAGTTTGAAGTGGTGGTTCCAAACCTCACAAACGTGTCATAACTGACGCTAAAGCCTGAAGCTCCAGCTCAACATCCCTGAGGAACGCCACGCTCTCATCTCAGCACAAAATGATTTCAAAATAATATTTCTGCCTCCGAGGCAGAAGACTTGTTTACTCATTTGCTTCTGTGGGTTCAGTAACACCTTCACGATTAGCTGCAAATTACTGACAGTTTATCTCCTCTGGGAATGTTTCAGTAAATACAACATCCGGGGAGGAAGCTCGGCTCCACTTCCTCCTAAAGAAGAGTTTTACTCTGTAGTTTGAAAGTTCTGCTTCTGCTTTGAAGCTGAAGGGAATTCTCCCCTGAAATGATGCCGGTTAGTCCTGAAGGACAGACGAAACGTGTTTGTCTTCCATCAGGAACCCCGTCTGTGTTTCTGAGAGCTTCAGGAGGTTTGGCTTCGTGCACAGAAACACGACGGATCGTCCCAGCTGTTGTGAGGACGTGAAGTTTGGGACCCTGAGGAGATGTTTTCCTGGACGCTCTGCAGCTTTATTCTTATTTTGGCCTCCAAACAAGCAGAAAGTGTGACTGACGAGCAGACGTGACCCAAAAGCCTTCGGTTCTGCTCAGATCTCCTTTGAAGGAAGCTTCAGAGGAAGCTGAAGCTCAGAGCAGAACCACAGCCTGCAGCTCCAGAGCAGGAGGCGTGGTCTAAATCCATAGGGGGTGTGGCCTCCTCACACGATGAAAGCTTCAGCAGGAAATGAAGAACTGACGATGAACATCTCTGTCTCTGGAGGCGGAGCCTCAGAGGCTCCTCTTGTGATCGCCGTGACGCCTCCTGGTACGAGAGGTCATTGAACGCGCCCAGAGGGCAGCAGCGACGCGTTCAGGGACCTGATCCCACATCTGTCGGCTTGGATTCTCCCTGAACGGACTCTCGGGAATTTGAGCTCAACTGACACGAGTCATAGAAACGCAGAGCCCAGATTTTCTGCTCAGCTGGTCATCCACACGCCCGGAGCTCATGTACCCGCTGTAGACGGCGGCAGGAAGGAACGCCGCACAAACATCAAGATGATGGTCCTCCTGCAGACACGACACGAGTCACTTTACGTCATACATCTTTGTGTTGGAATCCAAGACAGAGTTAACATTTACTGATTTTTTTGATCAAAGGATTGATTTTCTCTTTTGGTTCTGATGTTTGTGGGGTGTAATGACATCATTGGACCACTAGAGGCAGTGCAGAGCTCGGTCTCCGGACCTGGAGACTCTTCATCACTGAGGACTTTAGATTGTTGTTCAAGCTGTTGGTGGAGTTCTTTGTTGATGTTCTCAGCAGGTGGAGATGTTTGTGCAAAAACAGAGTCTGCAAGTTGTCCAAAGGACAGGTGAGAGGCGGTCAGTGTCCTCAGGTGTCCTCAGGTGTCCTCAGGTGTCCTCAGGTGTCCTCAGCTCTGGACCTGCTCTGGGAGGAACTGGAACATCTACAGGAGGACGATGGGTTTTCCTGCTGGGAGCAGAGACAGAAAACAGCAGGTCGGCGGCAGAGGTCTGATGTTCAGGTGTGACGTACAGGTGTGACGTACAGGTGTGACCTTCAGGTCTGATGGAGATCTGACCTTCAGGTCATTGTCAGGTCTCAGAAGTGACTGTTTTCAGCGTTTCGGGTCTCCTGGTCCTGAGGTCCAGCTGTGGCTGTAACCTGAACCCAGAAACCTTTACCTGTCTTCACTGAACCAAAGCTCCACCTGAGCATCTCGTCTGGAGGTGAAGCACCTTGCTCAACGGCACCACCGTGGAGATCCGTCCCACCAGAGTAAATCCTGTTGGACTTCAACCAGCAACCCTCTGTCTCAATGAGACTTCAGCTGTTGTTCAGTTGCCAGAGTAACAGTAACTTTAAGAAGCCCCTCCCCCCGTGTGTGAGGTCACGAGTCTTCATGTCTGTGATTCTTCAGATCAAACTTTCCTTCCAGCTTCTGCAGACGGTGAAACGATGCCGGTTCTGCCGGTGAGGAGCCGAGCGGTTCTCCTCCATCCTCTCAGGTATTTTGTTTTCCTTCATTCTTCCACTTCATGTCCTAATTAACGTCTCCATGGCAACAGGAAGGCGCGCTGCTTGTTCTGATTACAGAAAGACGAGGAAACCTTCAGTCTCCTCCTGTTCGAGAACAGCAGCTCTTTGCTGCACAGAACCGGACCAGAACCTGCAGACGGGCCGGGGGGGTTGATGGTCAATTCAAGCTGAACTAACCGACTTTCAGTCAGTTCTCTGAGGGGGCGGAGCTCCTCCATGCACTGCGGAACAGCGCCCCCGCTGGCAGGTGAGCGTATCTGCAGAGGCGTCAAGCTGGAGCAGCAGGTTTCCCGTCCGAAGCTTCAGCTGCTGATGGAAACAGGAAAACTCATGAGTCAGAACCTTTCATCTGGACAGCTGGAAGCTGGAGAAGCGCGTGAACTTTGAGAGAATCGACTCATTGATTATTTAGATCCTGTTCAGAAGACGTTTTTCTTCAGTTAGTTTAGTGAAATTCTCCTCTCGCTCATGGACTTCCTGTCATACGGAACAGCAGGAAGTGAACGTCTGAACGTTTTCTAGATGAAAGTTTCAAACCAAACTGTTGGTTTGTTTCTTTAATCATTGAAACTTTGTTGTTTCCACAGTTTGGATTCATTTGCTTTAGTTTGAGCATTTATGAGGTCCAAATGGTTCTTCTCCTCACACTGTTCATTCTGGAGGTCCAAATGGTTCTTCTCCTCACACTGTTCATCCATGAGGTCCAAATGGTTCTTCTCCTCTCACTGTTCATCCATGAGGTCCAAATGTGGCTCCATCACAGGATCGTGGGTGTGGTCCTGCTGGAGGCGGGGCTTCCTGATGAGCGGTCACCACGGTAAACAGGAGATGAGCTGCGTCTGAGGCTCCTCCCCTTCTGTTGAAGGAGGGGTTATTGACCCTTTAACACTTGAGATGTTTCTGATCTTCGTAAGTATTCAAGCGTTTACTGGATGGATGTGAATCAGCTGATTCTGACATCAGATTTGAATGAATGAATTTCCCCCCAGGGGATTAATAAAGTATATTGATTGATTGATTGATTGATTTGCATCATTACTAACGTTAAGTCCTGACGGCGAGGAGCCTCTTTCTCACTTCAGAATCCACTGGAATACCGTGAATACGTAAACAGCTGTTGAGTTCGGAGGTCAGCAGACGGTGAACCGTGGAGCTACAGCGGACATGTACTCGTGGTGCTCCTCTGACCTTCCTTTGATCCATCGTCTTCTCCGTCCAGGTTGGTCTCTAATGAGTTTCTATGAAGTGATCCTCAGAAGCTCATTGACTAAATGTTACATGTCCTTCAGGATCTCATCTGTTGATGTTTTCACTCTTTTCATCGTTCACATTCAGCTGCAGCTCTGGCTCCACTGTTATTCCAACAGATGCCTTCAAAGACGTTCATCACGCCGGCGGCGTTCACACCAGACCAGGTCTGACATGGAGGAGATTCTTCTTCTTTAGTGTTTTTATCGTTTATTGGAGCCAGTCCTCTACATTGGAGAGTCACAGCGAATCCTGCAGATCTTGTTTTCACAGCTCTGGTCCTAGAAATGTTCATCTATGAATCCAACGGACACGATCATCACGTCTCCGTAGTGATGGTCACCTGATACTTCTGCGCTTTCAAGCGGACGCCGCCCAAATCTGAGTCCCTGATTGGTCACATTTTTGTGTTGCTGCAGTTCAGTGTGAAAATGTGTTGACACCTCGTCTAGTCTTAGTGACGAGTGAGTGCAGACTCGTATGGACTAGAGTTTCAGGCGTCCAGAACGCTCGTGATCGGGGTCGCTACGCACGTTTAAAGTCCAGTCTCGGGCCACGCCCACAAATCGGACGTTCATTGATCACCTGCTGACAGTTCAGCTGGTTGAACATTTTCACGCAGGACTGGGACCAATCAGGGACTCCGGTTTGGTCGGGACAATATGTGGGTCCTCCTCAAAACATGGAAGTATCAACTGCTGTGAACATGATCATGAAGAAACATTTGGAGCTGCACTGATTGGATCATGAAGAAGACATTTAGGAACAGAGCTGTGAAAACAAAGTCTGGAGCAACATGGGAGGGATTTCACGGCGGGACTTGTCACTCCGAGTCTCTTCCTGTTACAGGAGGAAAACGAGGTCTGGGTAAACGTTTAGACAAATAAAATAAAAATAAAGGCTAAATACATGAAATAATGGTTAAAGAAATAGCTTATTTTTTAATTTTATTTATTTAAACTTTAAGTAAATAAAATAAAAACATTAAGGTTAAATTACCAGTAATAAAGTAAAAATAAATACATTAAATTAAAAATAAAAGTTAAGTTAATAAAATAAGGACAGGACAAGTTAAAAAAGTGAATAAAATAAAACATTTTTAAGTAAAAAAAGTAAAAAATTAAATAAATCAAATAAACACAAAGCTTAAATAAATAAAATGAAAAATAATGTTTAAATAAATTAATTACAAAATAAATTTTGAATAAATAAAATAAAAACATTTAAATAGATAATAAATAAACGGTAAGTAAACAAAATTAAAGGTAAAGGTTAAAACTGCTCCCCAAACATCTCAACATTCCCGTGTCGGGTTTGAAACAGGAATAAGGAACAAACGTTCCGCTGAATGTGACAGAAACAGGAGATGTTCTTCAGGCTGACAGGAAGAGAGCAGAACGCCGTCGCACGCTTCGCCTTCAGGCATCACAAACACAGCTTTGATTCTGGTGGCGGCGCAGACACGCCGCCGCTCAGGGACCGCCCCCCCCGGTGTGAACCGCCAGCTGGGAGGAGTCTGTCTCCACGGGGTCACACAGTTCCTGTCAGAAGGTTCTCACCACAGCTGAACCAAACGCAGGAGGAACGCTTTCCCTTCATGTCAGAACTCCCAGAATTCCTCTGGAATGGCGACGTAAACCCGCTCAGACTCCGCCTTATCAGGCTGATGTTTTCTCTGTGAAGCTCTCAGTCGTCTCTGCTCCTCATCTGCACCAGTTTGGAGACCGCCGTGATGTTTGATGGGAACGCCGTTTCCTGTCAGCTCTTCAGCTAAAGGACCTGATGACCTGATGGCGTCTCTGAAACGTTCTGTCAGACGTTCAGATCCTCGCTGGGGGATCCAAAAGATGGAGGAGAAAACCAACCCAAACATCAGAGTCACACGCAGCAGATCCGGCCTGACACATGTGACCCACAACAGGCTCCGCCCCCAGGGTCACGGCTTCATCCTTTCAGTCCATATCTGCTGAGCACTGGAGCCTCAGAAGACGTCGTCTGGTTCGTTTGCTGCTTCCTCTCTCCTGATCTGAACTAAGACTTGTTTGGTTTCTGCTCTGGTTTGGATTCGGTTCCAGAAGCTTTCATTTGATCCTGCAGTAAACTGTGATGGAGCAGCTGACTGAGACTCCCCGAGACTGAACACAGAACATCACAAACCCTTCTAAAACCAGAACCAGAAGAGAGAAAGGAGGAAACATTCCTGCTCTCACTTTTCTAACTCCACGGAAAATTTAAATGATCCAAACGTGCAGATGCAGAGGGTCAAAGGTCAACTCCGAGGATGAAATCGGCTCAAACTCTGACCTTGAAAAGCATCAAAATTCACTAAATTATGTCTGGATTGATTCAGATGGAAAATGTTTCAGTCATTTCCCAGAAAAGGTTGAATTCATCTCAGAATCAGCTGATTATCAGAGCAAATGTTTCACTTTTAGGTTCATTTTCCAAACATCCTTTCTGACCCGGATGGAAGATTGTTGGACGACTGAACGGAGAGGACGAGCAGACGCATCTTTGACCAAAGAAGGATTGTTAAAAGTCTCCTTCCTCCTGTAACTACGGATATGATTAAGTTATGATCA
The DNA here is from genome assembly GCF_002922805.2 of Oryzias melastigma. Classification (NCBI taxonomy): domain Eukaryota; kingdom Metazoa; phylum Chordata; class Actinopteri; order Beloniformes; family Adrianichthyidae; genus Oryzias; species Oryzias melastigma. Next base: position 680,458 of record NC_050520.1, read on the forward strand.
TATGTTCACATCAGCTCTGAAAACATTCAGTCACATTCACCGTGATGAGAATCTAAAGGAAAACAGTGAAGTCTGAGCGGCTTTAGCTCCGCCTCTGATACACACACTCATGAACACACAAACACACATGAACACACACACTCATGAACACACACAAACACACACTCATGAACACACACTCACCCCCCCCACACACACACACTCTCACAGTGATGATGATCTTATCCGGTGAGGCAGACGTTCATCTTTCCTACAGTCTAGTAGTTCTGGGCGGATCGATCAAAACTATCAATGATCCCAAGTTGGAATCAGTATCAGATCAATACTGCAGATATCGAGATTTCTTTGAAACTTCTCAGTATAAAAGCGTCTCTCTGCTTCAGCGGTCCGGTCAGATCTCTGTTCAGTTCAAATGCTTCATTGTTTTTGACCGTTTACTTTTGTTTGTATTGATCTTTTTAAAGGCTGAGAAGATCCCAACGATTGATATTTGATCCTGGGATAGGATCTCTCAATCATGTGGGAATCCCTTAGGAGTTTTTCCTTACCGGGAGGGAGGGTCTAAGGGCAGGGATAACCAGTTTATGTAGTCTGTTTAGTTTTAACTATTGTTCATATTTTGAAGCCCAATGAGGCAAATCTCTTTGTGATTTTGGGCTATAGAAATAAAATTGAATTGAATATTTCTACCAGGAGTTTTTATTCATTGTTAAACATTTTCATTTATGTCTACATCATAGTTACTTGTTTTTCTGGTTTGTTGACTGTTCTGCTTTTTATGAAACTTCAAGAAGTTTTTATTTGAATAAAGTCTTCTCCATTTAATTGAAAAATGTGTCCTAATTCTGTTTTTATGTTGATAAAGTAAATAAAAAAGAGAAAATTACAACAAAACATTCCCGTCTATGAACCCTTTAACACTGGTGACACTTAAACACAAAATCTTTACCAAACTGTAACTTCAAATCAAAGAACAGGAGCACTGGAGTTAAAGGGTTAACTGAAGTCCAGCTCGAAGCTACGATCACATCAGAAACTTTGTTTAAGACTCTATTTCCAATGAAACGTTTATGGAAATGCCTTAAAACTCACATGTTTAAGACACTATTTGGGCTCCACTTCCAACACGCGTCCATAGAACACGTTGAAATCGGAATTATTTGTGCAGAAATTCCCTTTTCTCCTTCAGATCCACTGGAACTGTGTTAGTTCTGTAGTTCAGGGAACGTCTAGTTCAGTTGTCCTGGTGTTAAAGGGTTAAAAACAGTGGAGATGAGGAGGTTCGTGTCACATCCACCACATTTAGGAAAAATATTGATAATGGTATTGATAATGGTATCAATAATGGTATCAATAATGGTATCAATAATGGTATCGATAATGGTATCGATAATGGTATCGATAATGGTATCAATAATGGTATCGATGATGGTATTGATAATGGTATTGATAATGGTATCGATATCGCCGATATTGACGGTATCGGATACAGAAATGCTTCGTGCTGCTCAGCCTCGTGTGAGTCTGACCAGATCTCTGGATCTCCTTTATCCCTGAGGTTTATGTTTGGGTTTTG
>NC_050520.1:682833-690933 GCF_002922805.2 Oryzias melastigma
TCTGACCTTCATGTCGTCTGACCTTCATGTCGTCTGACCTTCTAGTCGTCTGACCTTCTAGTCGTCTGACCTTCTAGTCGTCTGACCTTCTAGTCATCTGACCTTCATGTCGTCTGACCTTCATGTCGTCTGACCTTCTAGTCGTCTGACCTTCATGTCGTCTGACCTTCTAGTCGTCTGACCTTCTAGTCGTCTGACCTTCATGTCAGCCGCTGCTCGTCTGCGGTCTGCTCTGCAGAACGACACGAAGCGGGAAAACGTCACTGCTGGGACCGTCATCTCCTGTGAGCGGGTTTGAAATCTTACAGAAATGATAATAAAAACCAAAAAAGCTGGAAATTCTCCAAATTATTACCCAAATCCAAAATAAAAAAAATGAAACCTTAGTAGATGTAAAACAAGTTAAATGACCAACATAATGCTAATAGAACAGACGAAGGGGTTTAAAAACTGAAAACGTTTCATGAAAGAGTCTAAAAGGCTAAAATGATGCTATGAAGACTTCAAGAAGAAGTTCACGAGCCCAAAGTCTGCTGAAAAGTTTCAAAGTTGGATGGTTTCTGCAGCTGAAGGCGCTCCTGACCTTTTCGTTTTGTAGACGGTAAAGTTTCAAAAGGGATTTTGAAGATTCTGGAAGCTTTTTCAGTGGACCTAAAAAGGTGGAAGTTGGATGAATAGCTTAAAAGAGATATGAAGCTGAACCTCGCGAGCACACATCTCCTAAAGGAGCTGAATGAGCTGAAGAGCTTCGGACGTCCAAAGAACAACAATATAATAAAGAAACAAAGAGAAACAGGAACACTGGTGTGAAAACGGACGTTCACACAATGAAAACACTCAGAGTTGGATTCATGTCTGGAATCTTCCAGGAAGTGAGGTAAACAAAGGTTTGGACCTCCCGGTTGGTGTCCGTCTGTCAGACGCTGGGATTCGGGTCTTTTGATGGTGTCTGAGACTCGGCATCAGGTTCCTGGTTCTGCAGGTGGAGCAGGAAGCTGCTCATGCTATAGAACCCAAACAGAAGCTCTCCCGCTTTAACACTTGGAGCCTCTTTTAGCATTAATGACCCCTTTTACTCTCCCGGGTAATTACGGCCCCTTTGATGAATGCTCACGTTTCCTTTCATCCGTCGCTGGTGTCTCATCGTTCTTTAACTGGGCAGCGGGTCTCTCTGCAGGAGACGTTCATAATCGCCTCCTTCTTTCTTCTGTAATGGACCAGAGCTGCAGCCGCTGGAGGACACCAGTGTTTGTGTTTCTGACTCACAAAGGTCTCGTTTCTTCTTTCAGAGACAAAACGGCATAATTGGGTTTCATGTGTCACAGAATTCAGCCTCAAACACTTTAATGGTCTCCTTTCTCAACCTTTGACGTCGTCCATCATTTATGGAGATGATACCAGGAAATCGTGACTTCTGAGCCCGACGCTGAAGCCGAGTCTGAGCGCTGATGCTTCGATGAGGTCTGCTGTTTCTCCCCCGTATTCTGGCCTGACGAGGGCGGGGCAGATGGGAGCTTCTGTTTACTTCTCCTGTGTTGAAGGATCACGGCAGCTTCTGTGCACATGCAGGAAACTGAAGTTTTGTTTCCATAAATGTTTTAGTTCTTCATGACGTCTGCACCATTTTAGTGTTGGGTGAAGACATCCTATCAACTGTAAGTCTGCGTTGGTGACCCCCCCATGAGCCAGCAGAGCCCAGAGACAAAGGAGTGTAGAGTCAGACCATGTGGGAAGATGGTCTCCAGGTCTTCTGGTAGATTTAACCTCCAGGATTTAGATTCTCTTCTGAAAAAACAGAATTCAGGGAGACCACTCAGGATGAGAAATCACGTCTCAACAAAACAATCATGTATTCCCTCATAGGATGAATGCAGCGTATCTGATCTGATCTGATCTGATCTCATCTGATCTGATCTGATCTCATCTCATCTCATCTCATCTCATCTCATCTCATCTCATCTCCTCTCATTAATCATCCCAAATACTCCTTTGCCCATGGACCAGGAGTGAGGACCTGCTCAGGCTCACATGGACGAGTCAGGACACCTGAAGTCACGGTGAGACCAGATCTACCTGAGCCAGCCTGGGGGGGTTGGTCAATCAGGCTTTCCTTTAAGATTCACCTGAGCTAAATATGGGAGCCGCTATAGGAAAGTATTTTAAGTTCCGAAGTCATTTTATTCTGAAATCCAGAGTGGTGATGTCACTTCCTTTCTGAGTGTAGTTTGTGATGGTTATTCAACAGATGGTTCCCACCGCGTAGAACGAGAAGTTCTAGTCAATTCTATTGTGTGATGTTCTGTAGATACATGCTGATTTTAATCTGGTTTTAATCTGATTTCAAACTGGATTTAAACTGGATTTAAACTGGTTTTAAACTGGATTTAATCTGACTTTAAACTGGATTTAAACTAGTTTTAAACTGGATTTAATCTGATTTTAAACTGGATTTAAACTAGTTTTAAACTGGATTTAAACTGGATTTAAACAAGTTTTAAACTGGATTTACTCTGATTTTAAACTGGATTTAAACTGGATTTAATCTGATTTTAAACTGGATTTAAACTGGATTTAAACTGGTTTTAAACTGGATTTAATCTGATTTTAAACAGGATTTAAACTGGATTTAAACTAGTCTGAAACTGGATTTAATCTGATTTTAAACTGGATTTAAACTAGTTTGAAACTGGATTTAATCTGATTTTAAACTGGATTTAAACTTGATTTAAACCGGATTTAAACTGGTTTTAAACTGGATTTAATCTGATTTTAAACTGGATTTTAAACTGGATTTAAACGGGATTTAAACTGGTTTTAAACTGGATTTAATCTGATTTTAAACTGGATTTAAACTTGATTTAAACTAGTATTAAACTGGATTTAATCTGATTTTAAACTGGATTTAAACTGGATTTAAACTGGTTTTAAACTGGATTTAAACTGGTTTTAAACTGGATTTAATCTGATTTTAAACTGGATTTAAACTATATTTAAACTAGTTTTAAACTGGATTTAATCTGATTTTAAACTGGATTTAAACTAGTTTTAAACTGGATTTAATCTGATTTTAAACCTGATTTAAACTTGATTTAAACCGGATTTAAACTAGTTTTAAACTGGATTTAATCTGATTTTAAACTAGTTTTAAACAGGATTTAAACTCGATTTAAACTAGTTTTAAACTGGATTTAATCTGATTTTAAACTGGATTTAAACTTGATTTAAACCGGATTTAAACCGGTTTTAAACTGGATTTAATCTGATTTTAAACTGGATTTAAACTTGATTTAAACTGGATTTAAACTGGCTTCAGCCTCCTTTAGTGAAAGTGGTAGATCTGTTGATTATCTACAGATCTGCATATAGATTTCACCACAGAGTTGGTTGCCGTGCCGACTGGAAGGTGAACCCCATCAGACCTTTTCACGTGTTTTTCCTGGTCTGGGTTTCTGTTCATCTAGAGTCTGTCCTTCCTCTCAGCGTTGTTCTGAGGCCGGATTTGTTTGTGTGCAGCAGAGAAGTGAGAACATGCTGGTTTCAGAGGAGAAGCTGAAGCTGTTTCTGCTGGAGTTCATGTCAGACAAACATGAGACCTCTGCCTGACACACAGCTCTCCACTCAAATGATCTTCAATATTTTAGTGATTTTTCCACTTCAAAGATAACCCGCAGCGCCAGCAAACCTGTGGGTCAGCTGATCACTTTGTTTGGTCCAAATTCCTGCCAGCATCACCGCTCGGATCAGATCTGTGAATATCTGCTGACAGGAACCAAATGATGCGAGGAAAGCGTGTCAGAAGAGAGGTCCAGAGAGGCTGGTGGTTCTGGAGGACTGGAGGTGGAGAGCAGCTCTGATGGATGTTTGCCAGGACCGACCTTCACCTCACTCCGTCAGTGACTCGAGGATGAAGAATCCCCCAGCAGACCAGAGCACCACGGTCAGAACTCTCATGAAGACCTCAGCCACGCCCTGAAGATGCTCAGATAGACGACCAGCAACTAGACCAGAGAGCGCTCCAACACCAGAAGATCCACAGTTTGTGCTGTTCATCCAGTCTTAGAGGTCAAAGGTCTCCCATCTGAAGACTGACTGGTTCTCAGGTCGTCGGTTCACCACCATGACCTCTCATTACATCCTAAGAAGACCCAGACTCCAGCAGGACCATGTCCCCCCACCCTGTGATGACGGGAGGAGGAGCTTCTGGTTCTGGTTTCTCTCTGTTCCCCTTAACGAGGTTTCCAATTACAGGAAAGCTGAGGAATCTGTGGGTTTGAACCCAGAACCAGTAAGACTGAGAGAAGGTTTCAGTCCAGAAGCTACGACTCAACTTCAAGAAGACATGAGTAATGACCTCTAGTGACCTCAGAGTCCGGTCCGTCATTACGGTCGACAAACAGCTGAGGGACGTCGTCGATGGAAGTCTGGGTGTCCCTGTGCCGGTCCCCAGCTCGGAGAGAACCCAGGGTTGAGTCAGGAAGAGTCTGCCAAAGCTCCTGTGTGAATGAGTGAAAGCTGATTGGCTGACTGACAGGAAGCGCTAACATTTCCAGAGTATTCCCTTCCTCATCATGTCTGTCCGTGTCCGGCTGCAGGAACGTCTGACGGGAGAGTTCTTGGTGGTACAGGGAGGTTCTGAAAACGGCCCGATGGATCATTATTTGAGGATGGATCAGAGCAACAGCGGGTGGAGGTTCTGTTTTCACCTGTCAGGTCCACCAGTACCATCGTTATCAGTCAGATGTTTGCAGACCAAAGCCTGATGTGGAGTTTTTATCCAATGGACCGTGTCCCGCTCAGCTTCACAAGTTTCCCAGACTGGAATCTGATTGGCTGCTGCAGCCGTCTGTGGTGTTTACGGCACAAACACACAAGAGTCTGTTTTATGAGATCTAAAGGTCCGAGTGGATTTAATGTGACCTGAAGACCTGCAGGGCCTCCTGTTTAGGCTGGAAAATGATTTCACTGCTTTTCTGTGTCAGTCCAGTTTTAGTGTAAAACTATGAAATCAGTTTTAAAACAGAACAATAATAAAGAGAGAGACACTGGTTTGTTTTCAGAAATGATTCATGAGGTTTTTACCTCAAAGGATGAATGTTTTAGGGGTGCCGTTTGTAAACCTGCAAAACAAAATGTTGACATCAATGTTTTTGGATTTTAGTGTGTTTTAGGAGAAAAAAAAAGTTCTTATTTTTCAAATGCTTATTTTCTACTTTTATATTAATGGATTTATAAACGCTACATTGACTTTTTTTAACTAGATATTTAGTTTGGAGCAAAATATTTACTTTAAAACTTAATATTTAGTCAAATAAATAAATAAATATACATTTATATCATTATTAGCTAAATATTTAGCAATACACTAAATATTTAAATCCAAACTAAATATTTAGTTTGGATCTAAATGTTTAGTTTTTAACTATGTATTGAGATCAATTCTAAATATATAGTTAAAAACGAAATATTTATTTTTAAAACTGAATATTTAGTTTTTAATAATACATTTATACAAGCTAAGTATTTAGTTTTTAGCTAAATATTTAGCTCCAAACTAAATGTTTAGTATAGAAAATAAATATTAGATTATATCTAAATATTTAGTTTGAAAGCTAAATATATAATTTCAAAATATGTTTTAGCTTAAAATTAAATATTTAGATTGCTAAGTAAATAATAGTTACTAAATGTAACATTTGTAAACAACGTTAATTTAAAAGGTGAAAATGTGCATTTGAAAAATTAGACCAGTTTTTTTTCTCCTAAAACACACTAATAATCCAAAAACATTTATGTCAAAATTTTACTTTCCAGATTTTCAAACGGCAAAAACGGTTTGTAATTTGCAGAAGACGGAAAGAAACTCAACAACGTCCAACTTCATCAAGACTTAAAGCTAAACAAAGAGCAGGAAGTTCTGATGAAAAGCTGATGCTAGCTGATCGGCTACGTAGCTGCTAGCCGATCGGCTTCGTAGCTGCTAGCCGATCGGCTACGTAGCTGCTAGCCGATCGGCTACGTAGCTGCTAGCTGCAGGTAAATGAATGAGCCAGAGATTCATCGTTAACGTCACAAACACGAGCTTTTGCTGTAGAGAAGTAATCTGGGATTATTGAAGTGGGATTAGTTTTAATTATGAGGGGTTATCTATTGTAAATGTACCCCCCCCCCTCTATAAATCCATTTTCTATCTCAAACACAAGAATGTTCTCCCAAAGTTTTGATAAATAAATTCAGTTCCTAAAAGCATCAATAGTGTAAATATTAACACTCTGCAGCTGAAAAGACTGAAAACTCTCCGTCAGAACTTGGACTTCAGACTTTAAAACTTATTTAATCAAAAATTTACATTAAAGAAAATCCAGCAGAGAAGCTCAGCAGGTGCTGACGGCCCACCGTTACCACGGCGACCGGCCTCTGCATCAGGAGGGCTTTGGATTCCCAATGAAAAGCCTGATCTTTACATGCAGGTGTGACAGACGGAGGCCTTTTTCCAGAAGAGGTCTGGCTGTGGTTCTGCTCAGCAGCAGTTTCATCCGTCTGCTTCCTGCTCAGACAGATGATTGGTACCATGTGCAGACCTCTCTGAGTCAGCCTCCATTACAGGCCTGTCCGTGGAGCTCTAATGTTCACGCCGAGATACAGGAGGAACAACGGGGACGTGGACACAGGAAGGTCACCAAAGCTCTTTTATTCCTTCCACTGTGTTTGTGTTCGGCTCTAATGCATTTCTGAGTGGTTTCTAACATTCAGGCGGATAAACTTTCTCAGAGGAAACTAGAGCAGAGCTGCGTAGTTCTGGATGTGATGCCATCACATCCTGATCATGAAGGCTTTCATCTGCTCTCGTGTCAAAGTATTTAGTGACCTTTCACATTAAGAGTCTGAGGACTGTGCAAACATCACATGAGGGCATTTCAGCTCAAAGTAAGAAGAAGTCTTCAGTCAGCTGATGATGCTAACGGCTCCCTCCTCAGGACCGACTGCAGCGTTTCAGCTTTTCTGTCACATCAAAGTCAAGAAGAAGAAAAGCTTCAGTGTTAGCGCTCCATCCCGCCTCAAGAAGCCTTTCAGATTAAAACTCCAGACGCTCAGGCTGCAAAATCCAACAGAACCAGAACCAGAGTCCCTCTTCCAGTCCTCAACATAGGGATGTTGTCATCTGACGGGATTTGATCATTCTACACTCTAAATATAGCAGTTAGATTATCTATGAATCTACACATTGATACTGTGACGGAGCGCCTCTGTCCCTCCGTCTGAGTGAGCGCAGTGAGCACACGCACATATACACACACCTACACGCTGGCGCGCGCATCCATGTCATAAACCAACTCTGCCGTTATCCAACCACATTATCTTGTAAAGTATCTTTCATTTCTTACAGTTTAGACCTCGGGTGCACACTTGGTCATCGCTAGTTTCCGCATACACACACATACAAACATTCACTCACCGCGGCTCTGCAGCACGGCGTTTTAGCCACGCCCCCTTTTTTCCCCACCTTCACTGACAGCCAAACCGAGGGATTTGTTTTTCCTGTTTATATAATTTTGACGTCAGTTTTGAGACAGCTGTTTCTAATTTAAATTGTTTGGTTGTTTTTTCTTTATTTTTGCATGTTATAGTTTAAATGAATTAATTGTGTTGAAATACTGTTAACTAAATGTGAAGTTAAAAGAAGAACTCATTGAAATAGATTGTTTAAATGCAGTATTTTGTGGAAGTTATATTCTGAGTAAAATGCTTAATTGGGTGGGAGTGGCCAGAAGGAGTATAAATGGAGGTACTTCTCTCTCACAATGGCAGTGAGTAACTGAAAGAGAAACAGGCAGAAGAAGTGCCAGTCTGAGTTTTGAACACTGAAAGTCACCAGAGAAAAACTTGTTGGATTTATTTTGTGTCTGTCATTTTGCCCTCAACCCTGCTTTATTTTTGTAAAACCCAAAGACTTTATTAAAAAAAAAAAACTCCATGGAATCTCTCCTGGCTTGCCTCCTGTTTGGCGGATTTTTCTTGGACTCTTAAGAGAACCCCGCGACACATGGTGTCAGAAGTGGGATGGCAAGCCGTAAAAGGAGAATTCCACTTCCAAAGAAAAGG
>NC_050520.1:692185-694515 GCF_002922805.2 Oryzias melastigma
TCTGTGGAGGACATGTTTGGGTCTCATCAATACTGGGAATGTTGTTCCAGTTTTAGCCACCAGGGGGCCCAGTGAGAACATAATCAATAAGCTGTGACCTGGCTGTGAACTCTGTCAATATGTTACACCGACTGCAGCTCAGCTCCCCCTGTGATGTCAATGTTGATTCAACAAACTGGAGAGAGGCGCCGACGCTGTAGCTCCACTGACAACAAAACCGAAGCTGCAGCAGCACGGAGGAACCAGAGGATCAAAGAGAGGAGAATCCAGGAGAAACGGAGGAGATCAAAGCCTCCAAACTCAGACAAGAGACGGTTCGTCCAGAGGACGGAGAAGGACAAGAAAACAGAAGTGAAGTCACGGAGGAGAAGCAGGAGGAACGTTCACCTTCATTTGTCTGAAAACAGAAGGAAACTCAATGAAGACGAGTAAAAATTCATTTGAATGATTCAATCATCATCTGTGGTTGATTATTTGATTTATGGTCGATTTTGGTTCATTCTGATTGATCCAATTGGATCTGATTTACTGATCTAAAAAGGATCAGGACATCCTGATCTAAACTTCCAGCAGTGACTCAGAGATCAATGCTGTTCAGGTGACGTTTTCCAGATTCTTCTGTTTCTTCAAGATAATCAATACAATCTGTGTACAAACAAGTAAACAAGAATGAAGGTCAGATCCATCAGATCCATCAGATCCATCAGATCCATCAGATCCATTCACATTTTAGTTTGATCAAGTTGTTTTTCCACAGCACAATAATCAATTTTAGAATATTCTATTCTGGTCACATTACCGTGTCTGCTGGGATGGTCATTTCTACCTTAGAGTGAAATTGATTGATTGATTGATTGATTGATTGATTGATTCATTCATTCATTCATTCATTGATTCCTACCACAGATTGGGAAAAATACAGGACAAAACACACATTTATCAAACTCATTAAAGAAATAATAAAATACATGAATTAGAAAATAGAAAACAAAACTCGGGCAGATGGATGGATGGATGATGGATGATGGATGGATGGATGGATGATTTATGGATGGATGACGGATGATGGATGATGGATGGATGATGAATGATGAATGATGGATGGATGATGGATGGATGATGGATGGATGATGAATGATGAATGATGGATGGATGATGGATGATGGATGAATGATGAATGATGGATGATGGATGATAGATGCTGGATGGATGATTTATGGATGGATGACGGATGATGGATGGATGATGGATGGATGATGGATGGATGATGGATGGATGATGGATGGATGATGGATGAATGATGATCAATGGATGGATGATGAATGATGGATGATGGATGGATTATGGATGATGGATGATGGATGATGGATGGATGATGGATGTAAAGTAATGTTAGACGTCGACTGATTCCATCAGTCGTCTGCTCATGAACTGACATCCGTCTCTTGGGGTCCGTTTGGTTCCTGATCTGTTGGTTTCAGTTCTACGTTGCATCTGTCAGTGGAGAACAGACGGATGTGCTAAAAGGCGAGAGTGAGGATCCTCCCAGGAGAGCTGGAGTTAGATCTCTGCAGCATGTGAAGGGTCATCACGCTCAAGTGGAGAACGTCTGCAGCTCTTCAAATACCCCCCCCCCCATAATCTCTCCCTTCAAGCAGCTGGAGAAGCTTCAGTCTCTGTAGAAACGTAGCGATAGAAACGGGACAGTTCTAATGACATGTGATGTTTGAGGATCCACAGCTGAAATCTGCTGCAGTTTGACAGCAAAGATTCTCGTTTCTCTTTAGGAGAAATCAACGTTTCCTTCACGAAACGTCGACTCAGCAGAACTGATGTTTCCACACAGAACCTTCTCTGGTTCTGGAAGTTTCCAACACAAATCTTTACACAGATTTAATTTCTTTCTCATTTTTTAGGATTTTTTTTTTAATCACAAGTTTTTCAAGTTATACACTGACCAGTCAGATTCCCTGATTTAAAAGAAGGCGGAGCCTGCTGGCCCCCCACGTCAAACATTCAAAATGTAGACAGATTTCGTGCAGCTGAGTGGAAGGGGTGTGGCCTTCCAACAAGCTCACTGAGTGGTGGGAATGGTTGTCATAGAGACGAAGGAGGAGTCTCTCTGACTCAGACAGACGACATCTGGCTCCAACATGGCGGCGTCCGTGGTGAAATCATGGCGACTGCATTGGCTTGATTTGGTTTTTTGCTGTTTTGTGGGGGGTTGTTGTTGGCTCCGCCCCCTGCAGGAACAACAGGCCGTTTCCAGACATCTTTCTGTTCTCAGAGCAAACACGCCTCTGCTGTTTTCACACAGAGGGGGGGGCTGG
>NC_050520.1:695913-727488 GCF_002922805.2 Oryzias melastigma
TGCTCCTCCTCCTCCTCCTGTGAAACTGTCTCCTGATCATCTGTGAGGATTCCTGCAGACGTCTCTCTTCTCCCTCATGGAACTCAGACGGACCTACAGATGTTCTGGTTCTGTTCTGGAAGCTGCGCCGCCATCAGGATCGTTGCAGAACCAGCATGAAGCTGCTTTTACACGTCCAGAAACTTCCGGCTCAAATTGTTGTTTTAAACTTAAGGTCAGCTGATGCTTTCCTCTCAGAACCGCTCCCTGATCAGAGCCAATCCCGAGGAATCGCTGCCTTCCTGGTCATCCCCCACATGACTCGGTGGTTCTACGACTGGACGGGTTAGCATCAGGAGGTAAATGTTCTGCTCCGGCTTCACCAGTGTCTTCAAGAGTTCTGGATCTGTTCTTCTGATCTCTGTGAAGCACCTGGACCTCAGAGAGGTCAGAGACCGGGATTGGTTTGGTTGACCATAAAGTTTTAAATTCCTCCATGTTTCAGGAGAAGCTTCAGCCTGTGTGGATGAAGCGAGTGAACAGACGTGGTTTCCCTCATAGACTCAGTTCTGCTCTCAGGAGTTCTGTGGAGCTTTTCTACCGTCTTTGAGGCTCAGAGAAACTCTCAGGTCGGCAAGGCGGGAGCTGAACCTGTGACCCTCTGATCAGAGGCTGACCGCTCCACCTCTGCGCCACAGCTGCCCCTGAGCTGCCAAACAATAAAATGTTCCTTTGATTCTAAAAATATTCAATAACTGCAGGTTTTTTGGGACCAGCGGAGCTGATAGTTCGGTGTACATCAGCAGCTGGTTGCCGTGGCGACAGCTGTGCAGAGATCAGGCGGGAAATGAAAACGCAGCCGAGGAAACTTTGAAGACATCAGAGAACCCCACAGTATCTTCTCCCTCAGGAGGACGGAGCTGAACATCTGCTCCGAGTCTGATGCCGAAGAGACTTTCATCTTTTCTTCTTCTCTCATGATTTGATGATAGCAGAACAACACAGATCCAGAGATCCTCCTCAAGATCAACGTGGATCCAGAGATCCTCCTCAAGATCAACACAGATCCAGAGATCCTCCTCAAGATCAACACGGATCCAGAGATCCTCCTCAAGATCAACGTGGATCCAGAGATCCTCCTCAAGATCAACATGGATCCAGAGATTCTCCTCAAGAACCACACGGATCCAGAGATCCTCCTTAAGAACAACAAGGATCCAGAGATCCTCCTCAAGATCAACGTGGATCCAGAGATCCTCCTCAAGAACAACACGGATCCAGAGATCCTCCTCAAGAACAACACGGATCCAGAGATCCTCCTCAAGAACAACAAGGATCCAGAGATCCTCCTCAAGATCAACGTGGATCCAGAGATCCTCCTCAAGAACAACACGGATCCTGAGATCCTCCTCAGCTTCATCTGCTGGTCAAAGGATCCGGTTCTGCCCGGTTCAGCAGGTCAGGAACCAAAAGAACTTTACACCTCTGGCCACGCCCTCTTTGGTAGAAGAATCTTTCTGTCCTGAAGTGTGGGGAGGGGGGGGGCTGAGCGGTGTTTAGCTGCTTCAACATCAGTGAGTCGGGGGGGACCACAGGGACCAGCAGAACCATTACTGGACCTGCTGCAGTGGGACCTGGACGAAACGCCTCCAGAAGGATAAAAACAATCCAGCCTAATCACGTGTAGGCGCGTCCTCCCACGCTCAGCCGCTACACAGACGCAGTAACCAGAGGTAGAAACCCAGACCGGCCGGCCATGCCACAACCGTGCTCAGTTTCATCTTCAGTGTTTCAGTTCTTCAGCTTCAGTCTTTCAGCTTCAGCGTTTCAGCTCCAGTGTTTCAGTTTCAGTGTTTAAGCTCCAACATTTCAGCTTCTCTGTTTCAGTTCCAGTGTTTCAGCTTCAGTGTTTCAGCTTCAGCGTTTCAGCTTCTGTGTTTTAGTTCCAGCGTTTCAGCTTCAGTGTTTCAGCTCCAGTGTTTCGGCTTCAGCTTCAGTGTTTCAGCTTCAGCTTTAGTGTTTTAGTGTTTCAGCTTCAGTGTTTCAGCTCCAGTGTTTCAGCTTCAGCTTCAGTGTTTCAGCTTCAGCTTTAGTGTTTTAGTGTTTCAGCTTCTGTGTTTCAGCGTCAGTGTTTCAGTTACAGTGTTTCAGCTTCCGTATTTCAGCTTCAGTGTTTTGCTTCTGTGTTTCAGCTTCAGTCTGCATTTACCATCCCACAGGATCAGCTTCATTCTCTTCTCAGCTTCACCCTCGGTGGATATAAAGTGTTTTCTCACTTCTCTCATCATTTTTAAACCATTCTCTGTTTGTGGATTTATTGCTTTTGAAACAAAGTATTACTGAACATTAATTATAAATGCGGTTTTCTCCTTTGAAGTGGTGCTTTTCTTCATTCAGCTTCACTGAAACAGTTCCCCGCTGAAGAAGTTAAATGTTTTTCAAACAGAGCAAACGGCTGATAATGGATGTTGTTTTTTTACATGTAATATTAATATTTTCCCTTTTGAACTTTCTGATCTTTTATGCTTTTCTTCAGTCTCTCTGGAGGAGCTTTGAGCTCATGGAGGTGGAATGTTTCAGCTTCTGCTATCATTCCTCTTCACATTTTCTTAAGCTCTTTTGAAAAACAAACCTATAATTTCCATCGTGGGTTTACCTCAACAAAGTGGGAAAAAAATCCAGAAAATAACGTTTTTTGATTTTTTAAAATTGTATTTGAATACTGTAGACTGATCAATCGATCGATCGATCGATCGATTTATATTTTTCAGTCATACATACATTTCTGATGGTTTTACCTTAAAAAGTTCAAAATCAAAACTTTTGATGCTTTAAGTCTCTGTAAAAACACCTGTTGTCCTGAAGGTTTGAGTCTCTTCTGTTAGCATGCGGTTGCTAACACGTTAGCATGTGGTTGCTAACACGTTAGCATGAGTCCAGTATTTTCTTTGACCTCTTAAGACCTCACGACTGCCGACGCGTGCACAAACATCAGACTCAGAGCTCTCTTATTGCAGCAGTTATTCCTGCTGGACTGACTTCCTGTGACGGCGTGAGTGGAGCGTTAGCAAAGCGTTAGCAAAGCGTTAGCTTAAACATCAGCTCAGGTTTATAGAGGTTAAAGGTCAAACGCTCTGACTGAGGATTTTCGCCTTTATGGACCAACATAAACTATAAAGCTACTCATGTAAATAGAAGAAACCTCTGAGACGAAGTCATCAGAACCAGAACCCCGGAATCTCCACAAGTTTTGCTTTGATGGTCAAAAAGCTAAAAACCAGGAATTCTGGGAAGAATTCTGCTGTCAGTTTAATCCTGAAACCACAAAAACATCAGAGGCTAAAAATAACCACAAACAGAACCACAGACAGAACCACAGACAGAACCACAAACAGAACCACAAACAAAACCACAGACAGAACCACAAACAGAACCACAGACAGAACCACGAGGCCTTTGCGAGCCACACGTTAGTTTCTGCAGGATCATGTGATCCCGCCGTCGATACTGATGAGAAAGAGACGCTCCAGGAATCGGAGTCTCATCCGGACGCCGGTGATTATCCGTTCTCCACCAGCATGTGAAAACCACAGAAACCCAGAGTTCTGTCTGCAGGAGAACAAGGATTTGATCCTCATGAGAGTCTGAGCAACGTCAGTCTGGATGATCCTGATGATGAGGAGGAAGATTTCTTTGAAGATTTCAAAGGTGAACGTTTATCCTTCAGGATCTTTCTTGGATTGAAACACGAACAGTGACTGAAACAGATGAAGCTGGTGTCAGTGAACGTCTCTTTGACCAAACCGGCATGTGACCCTGAAGGCATCATGTCATTTCATTGTCCTGATCATGAACGCCTCCAAGGGCATCATCCCGGTTATCCCATGGAATTCTTTAGTCGGATTCCATGAGCACTTGTACCGAACCCCCTGCAGCCAATCAGAATCCAGTACTCAGGGTCTGAGACCACCTGAACAGGTTTGTGTTTGTGAAGCTGCAGTGATGCAGACAATCAAGCTGGAGCAGAAAGGGTCAAAAACGTCTGCTCAGAGGCAGGTGGGCGGGGCTCCGCTCAGCGTGGTCAATGGCGATCATCATTCCTCGCAGAAACGTCCACCTGATGAAGAGGTGATGTCATGGCTCTGATCTCTGCTCTGATTGGTTATTCAGCTGCAAACTGAAACCCTGTGAGGTTCAAATCTGTCGCGACTTTTGGTTTTATCTGTAAGGCTGACTGTGGCTCCGCCCACTCACCTGTGGATCCTGAGCTGTCACAGGTGATGGACGACAGATCACTGAAGGATCTCCTGTGTTTGGTTTTCTGTTCTGTCAGCTTTGGCGCCATGCCCCGCCCCCTCATGTAACTGGTTTGTTCTGGACCTTCATTACATCTTCACTCTGGGTTCTGACCCAACCGTGACCCAAACAGAACCGAATCTGAGCCCGTCAGTGAGCGTCGTGCTCCCAAGCCTCACGAAGCAGCAAAGCTTCAGCTCCTCCTCCAGCTCAAGACGTTTCCATGGAGACCGTCGTCATGGTTCAGAACAGAGTAAACTCCAAACCCGTTTACAGGAATGTTCTGGAATGTTCTGGTGTTTAGAACCCGTCCCATCGATCAGTTTGTCATGTTCTACCATCAGCAGGAATCTGGATCTGAGGATCAAACTTCTGAACGGAGGAGCAGAGGTTCTGGTTCTCTGCATGCTTTTCTACAATGGAAACCATTCGGTTCTAATGGGTCAGAACCTTTGTGAACCTCGAGCAACAGTTTACCTCTGTTTCTGTTCTGGTTCTGCTGCCGGCGAGAACGGGTTTGTGGTCAACGTGGAGTCAGTGTTTCATACAGAACCCGTTTTCACACGGTTCTGTTTCTGTTGTAGGAGACAACGCGGGCTTTTCTACTGACAGGCCGGCTCCTCCTGAAGGAGGAGAACCAGAGCAGAACCAGAGGAGAACCATAGCAGAACCAGAGCAGAACCAGAGGAGAACCATAGCAGAACCAGAGCAGAACCAGAGGAGAACCAGAGGAGAACCAGATCAGAACCAGAGCAGAACCAGAGGAGAACCAGAGCAGAACCAGAGGAGAACCAGGACTATGATAGGAGAACCAGAGCAGAACCAGAGGAGAACCAGATCAGAACCAGATCAGAACCAGAGCAGAACCAGAGGACAATCAGAGGAGAACCAGATCAGAACCACAGCAGAACCAGAGCAGAACCAGAGCAGAACCAGGACTATGATAGGAGAACCAGAGCAGAACCAGAGGAGAACCAGAGCAGAACCAGATCAGAACCAGGGCTATTAATTGAGCAGTGAACCCATGAAAACTCTTTTTTCTTCTGTTTTCTAAAGATTCTGATCCGAAAGTCCTTCAGTCTGACAGAAACACAATGAATAAAAAGTTCTGATTCTAGTGCATCTCATGCTAACCATCTATAATCACACCAAACAGAGATCAGATCAAAGTTATCCTGAAGATCATTTTAAAGAGCTCCATCTAATCACAGACAGGTGGCGCTAACACAACAGGAATGGATCTTCCTGATCGACTCTAAAGTAAAGGATGAAATGTGACCTGCAGCATCACTGGCAGCCCCTGTTCCCGCCTGACCCCCCAACACAGAACCTCTATGGTTCTGGTTCCAGTTTAGTCATCAGTAGAAGAACCGTCCAAACCTCCTCCACGGCTCTCCAGAGCCCCCTGGTGGACACAGAGAGCATCTGCTCAGTCAAATCTGATGAGACCCTCCAGCTCTAGTGAAGAACAGAACATCCTCAGTGTTTGATAAATGTTTATTTTCAAGATTCATTTGAAAAATAGAAACTCTAACAGAACCCGGCTCACCCGCGCTAGAAAGTTAATCAATGCGTGCTTCGATTATTGTATTAAAATAAGGTTTCTGCATCGTTCCTGTTGATGGAGGAGAACCAGAACCTTCCAGAGGAAAACAGGGATTTAAGGTGGAATGAATTCTAATGAGCTAAACATGCAGGTGTGTCTGTACTTCCTGTGGTATAAAAGTCCAAAAGTTCCTGAAGGATGGGTCTGACCCCGCCCCCTGAATCCTGTGGGCGGGGTCAGACCCATTGGAAGCTCAAAGGATCTGAAGACCATCAGGGTCAAAAAGGGACGAATACATGTGAACGCAGTTTGATTGGGAGAAATCGGAATTCTGAGAACTGAGTTCAGGGGGGGGGGTAAAGCATAGTAATCTATGTCAATGAAATTTCAGTAATTATTAGAATCTTAAAACGATAAGGATCAGAAGTGCTGAAAAAACGGTGAAGATCATTTTAACAAAGAATTTAAAGGTTTGAAAATCCGGTTTCTGGAGCCTCCTGATCAGGAAAGAAGAGGTTCTCCTTCCTGGTTTCTCTGACAACATTTGGATTCTGAGGAGCCGCATCAGAGACAGACGATCTGGTCTCTGAACCCAGACAAATCCGGATCCAAAACGAGTTCTGGTCCTAAAATCCAAATGATCCCTTTAATTCTGAAACAACCTGAAGTGACCTCTGCTCGCAGATCGGAGGGAATCGGAGGGAATCGGAGGGAATCGGAGGGAATCGGAGGGATTTAACGTAACGTTTGTTCGTTCTTATGATGGGTTATGACCCCCCCCCCAACAGAAACCAGACAGGAAGTGCTGGCGCCGCGTGGCGTGCACACGTCAATCATAAAAAACAGAATTCATCGATAAAACTTGATCAGTTAGAAAGATTAAGACTGTGCACGTACGTGCACTGTTACCGACTGAACTAAAACAACACACAGCAGATCCCTCCAAGCCCCGCCCCTGCACAAACAGAACCAGCTATGACTGAAGTCGGATCACGGATACAAAAACTCATTTATACTTTTACATGTCAGTGTAGAAAAAAACAGGGGGGGGGGCGGGGCATGAGCGGCGTGGGATCAACAAGGAGACGTTGCATAGACGAGTATCTGAGCGGCGAGGACGCCGACGAGACGGACCGGCAGAGCTCCAGCAGGACAGAACCAGAAGTCCGGGTCACCTTCCCTTTTGTGAGCCCCCCCCCCTTCAGAGTACAGTCCTTCAGTGGGGGGGGGGGGTCCCTCACAGAGACGTTTCAGATCCTCTTCTCCTCCAGTAGAACGAATTCTCTTCATCCGGATCCATTTCTATCCTAATCTGAGGCACAGACTTCAGGGGGCTCATCTCAGGGCTGGAAGACAAACACACAACAGTTACACAAACACACAAACACACAAACACACAAACACACAAACACACAAACACACAAACACACAAACAGTTACACAAACACACAAACACACAAACACACAAACACACAAACACACAAACACACAACTGTTACACAAACACACAAACACACAAACACACAAACAGTTACACAAACACACAAACACACAAACACACAAACACACAAACACACAAACACACAAACACACAAACACACAAACACACAAACACACACTCTCAGAGTGAATTCGTTAAAACATCAGAAACATTAGACACAAAGTCCGTTTGCTGGTTGTTGAATTTGAAGTTTCCTCGGATCTTTTCCGGGTTCTGACCCGCCGGGTCTGCAGTACAACCTGGACTCCTGTCTGTCACACATGCAGGTTTGGGTCTGCAGACAGAAGATCCAGACTGGATCTCTGGCGCCTCCATGTGGACGGCAGAGGAACTGCAGATGTTCTGAGGAGCTTTCAGAACCAGAACAGATGCGGTCTGAAGTGAACCTCTGGATGAGCACGGAGTCATGTGACAGAAACCGGACCGTTGGGTCTGTTTTAAGGCTGAGCTGAGTTTAGAGAAACCAAACGTGTGAGAAGCTGATGAGAGTTTGGAACGGGAATGTTCTGAAGGTCTGGAATGAGATGGATCAGAACTGATCAGAACATCATCTGCAGCTGGAGGTCCGAGCGCCGACGCCGTTCTCATGACTTCTCTCTGACGGGAACAGGTGACCCAACAACCATCAGCAGGGACTGGCCTGAGCTGGACCCGACCCGTGTGACCCGACTCGTGTGACCCGGCCCGTGTGACCCGGCTCATGTGGACCCGACCCGTGTGACCCGACTCGTGTGACCCGACTCGTGTGACCCGGCCCGTGTGACCCGACTCGTGTGACCCGGCTCATGTGGACCCGACTTGTGTGACCCGGCTCGTGTGACCTGACAATAATTTGAGCTCCGCTTCAGAGGAAGAAGATTATTCTGAAACAATCAGCCGTTCTGCGGTTCTGACTGGAGATGATCAAATGATTCTGACGGGATTACAGCTGAGGTTCTGCAGGAGTCACAAACGGGACAGATGGTCCGATTGGTCTGCAGGCTGACCCGGTGATGTCATCAGTAACAGTCTGGATTCTGCTGATGTTCACCTTCAGGCAAAAGTCCACCTTAAGAGGAAAGCCCCCCCCCCGTCCAGGTAAGGGGGCGTGTCTCTCGTCCATGTTCCCGGGTAAACTCCAGGTCATCCCCGTTCTCTGAGCTCTTTCATTTCCTGCAGCGCTCCGTGTTGTTTATTGGAAAACATTCCGATCGTTCTTCACGGATTTCCTGATTCTGTTTCAGCTTTGGGAGGATTTCAGAGAAAAGCAGCTGTGGAGCAGCGTCTGCACGAGTCCAGTCTGGACTCAAACCTGCATCTGTGTGTTAAGCCGAATCCCACTGAAATGATCCGATAGATTCCCATTTGTTTTGGTGTACCACAGGGTTCTGTTCCCGGTTCCATGACTTCAGACTTTAATCAGAGACTCTCTGAACTCTCAGAAGATTTAAGACTCTGGAAGTTCAGCTTCAGGATGAGAATCACTGAAACGCTTCCGGGTCGAGTTTAAAGTCTGGAAATCAGAAAAAACTCGAATAATTCTCACACGACGTGACAAAAATCCTCTAATCAAGTTACTCATTGATCCCTGATCATGTTTTAGGGTTTTATCTTTTCATCGATGCCGTCCCTCCTTAAATTTTAGCCGCAGCGTTTCAGGTATTTCCTGTTTTTACATCTTTTATTACAGTTTCTTTTATCTGATGTGTTCAACAGAAACTTGATGAAACATCCTGTGAATGAGGAATGTTGAAGAACTATGAAAGAGCGCCTTCACCTAAACTTCAGAAAAACTGTAGTAAGATGACTTAAATATCCATAATATCTGCCAAATTTGCTAAACATATTTTGTTTGTTGTTTAAATATTAGTTCAACTCCAAACTATCCCATAAACCTCAGCAGATCCCAAATTAGCCAAAGAAATAAGCTTGTTACTTAATTACGAGCTAAACTCCAAAGTACTAAATGAGTCAAGACGTTAGCATGTTGCTAAGATAGAAGCTAAACTCCAATATTTTTGAAAGTTCCTCTAAAAGATGAAAACAAGTCCCTGAATTTATTTAAAGGTTTGTTGATAATCTACTTAAATTTGAAGATTTTCTCATTCATTTCCTATGAGGCGCATTTTGCTCAATATTTCCAAAACTATAAAGTTTATAAAAACCAAAAATCCAATCAGTAACGTCCTGAAGGAGATGAACGTTTTGATACCAGGATTACTGAAATCTCTGAAAGTGTGATGGAGTTTTTATGAGCTGAAAATCGTTCAGAAGGAGCAGCAGGATCACTGAGGTGAATGCTGACTCAGCAATCACACTGCAGTGATTGACTGAAAATGTATTTACTGGATCTACATTTTTGAATCTGTAGTTTCTTGAACACATTTAAGCATCAAAGATTCCTGATGGTTCAATGCCGAGGACGCCGTCGTCGCCGCCGTCCTCGGCTCGGCCGCAGAGGAACCCCCTCAGCTCAGGATCCTGGAGCGAGTCCACGCTCTGAAGGTCTGTGGACGATCAGAGTCCAGAGGAACTCTCTGAAGGACCTGGCCTGAGGCCTCAAGCGGAACCAGCCGAACCCAGAGCGGTTCCACTCGGGTCGGTTTGATCAGACAGAAGCAGAACAGGAAGGATGTGAATCCAAACGTCTGCAGACAGACAGTGGGCCGGCGGCGCCAGGCGCTCCGCTTCACGCTGAAATTCAGACTCCGCCATAGGTCAGCTCATTAACCCGACTGACCTTTAAAGATCAGACCGGCATCGTGTTCCGGTTTGACCTTTGAAGAGCAACGATGGAGGCGGCGTGCGGCGTGCGGCGTCCGTCCTCACCTGGATAAGTAGCTGTCCTGGTAGTACCGCCGCTGCTCAGCACGTCGTGTGTTGGTCAAGGAATGACAGGGGCTTGTCTCCTGGGGGGAGAAGAACCGGGTCAGTCGGTGACAGTTCACCGGCGGAGACATTCACCAGAGCAGAAACGTGACCCAGATCTCTGAGGATGAATGATCAGCGAGGAGATAATGATTGATCTGATCTGATTCAAAGGTCAAACTGCCATCGATCAACAGAACTCGGATCGTCGACCTGACGGCGTCAGAGGACCTCGTTTATGGTTTACAGACTCCAATGACCCAAACCAAGATGGTGGGAAATGGGGGCGGGGTTACTCTGCACTAATGGTCCCACCCACAACTCAGAGGTGAAGTTCTCCTGAACTCTTGCTGCTCTGCAGAAACTATGTCTTTTTAAAATGTTGTCTAAAAACAGCATCATCATAATCAAGACTTCTGGGGCCTTCAGGTCAACCTTCAGGTCCACCTTCAGGTCGGCCTTCAGGTCGGCCTTCAGGTCAGCCTTCAGGTCCACCTTCAGGTCAGCCTTCAGGTCCACCTTCAGGTCCGCTTTCAGGTCAACCTTCAGGTCGGCCTTCAGGTCAACCTTCAAGTCAGCCTTCGGGTCGGCCTTCAGGTCAACCTTCAGGTCGGCCTTCAGGTCAGCCTTCGGGTCGGCCTTCAGGTCAACCTTCAGGTCAACCTTCAGGTCAACCTTCAGGTCCGCTTTCAGGTCAACCTTCAGGTCAACCTTCAGGTCCGCTTTCAGGTCAACCTTCAGGTCGGCCTTCAGGTCAACCTTCAAGTCAGCCTTCGGGTCGGCCTTCAGGTCACCCTTCAGGTCGGCCTTCAGGTCAACCTTCAGGTCAGCCTTCAGGTCAGCCTTCAGGTCGGCCTTCAGGTCAGCCCTCAGGTCGGCCTTTAGGTCAGCCTTCAGGTCAACCTATAGGTCCGCTTTCAGGTCAACCTTCAGGTCAGCCTTCAGGTCAACCTTCAGGTCAGCCTTCAGGTCAGCCTTCAGGTCAGCCTTCAGGTCCACCTTCAGATCCACCTTCAGGTTCGCCTTCAGGTCGGCCTTCAGGTCGGCCTTGAGGTCAACCTTCAGGTTCGCCTTCAGGTCGGCCTTCAGGTCAACCTTCAGGTCAACCTTCAGGTCCGCTTTCAGGTCAACCTTCAGGTCGGCCTTCAGGTCAACCTTCAGGTCCTCCTTCAGGTCCTCCTTCAGGTTGGCCTTGAATGTGGTTTCATTTTCAGTGAAAGCTCCTGTGAGAATAAATGAATCCTGAATCAGAAAATGACCTGCTCTCCCTGAGATGATGTCATTTTAACGTGTACATGTGTAAACTGTATTCAGTATTTTTTTGAATTTCCTAATTTTTGTACTTCTGCACAAAGTGTATTTTAAATGTTCCAAATCAAGAATCAGGCATAAATCCGGAGGAGTTTATTTTCTCTCAGTAGACCTGCTTTCTAATGAAACGCTGCTGAACTGAAAACTTCTGACAGAACTTCTAACTGGAGGTCGTCTCAGCAGCGCTTCCTCCGCTCGGGTCAGCGAATGATAGCGCCCCCAAATGAACATCTGATGGAACTGCGTGTCTTCTCTGAGATGCTGTGAGATGCAGGAGATGCAGGAGATCGACAGTTATACTTTCAGGTAAAGAGAAACGGAAAAGGAAATGTTAGAACGAGCAAGCAGGAGCTGAGAAACCGTGTTAGGAAGGGTCAGAACCAGAAGAAGGCATGCAGGCGCCGGACAGGCCCGGTTGAAGGAGGCAGCTCCAACAGAACCAGGAGGAGGAGGTCGCACGCTACTCACGGTCAGAAGCTTTGTCACCTAAGAAGGGCTGCTGCTCCATGATGTCCATGGGGATTTTTATACTGGGGAGCTTCTCTATGTAAGCATAGTCAGACTGTAGGGAGAGGAAACACCGGACACCGGGTCAGACCTGGTCAGAACGGGTCAGACCGGGTCATACCGGGTCAGACCGGGCCATACCGGGCCAGACCTGGTCAGACCGGGCCATACCAGGTCAGACCGGGTCAGACCAGGTCAGACCGGGCCATAACGGGTCAGACCGGGTCAGACCGGAGCCTACCGGGTCAGACCGGGCCATACCGGGCCAGACCTGGTCAGACCGGGCCATACCGAGCCAGACCGGGCCATACCGGGTCAGACCGGGTCTGACCGGGCCATACCGGGTCAGACTAGGTCAGACCAGGTCAGACCAGCTCCTGACAGACCAGGCCAGAACAGGTCAGACTGGGCCATACCGGGTCAGACCGGGCCATACCGGGCCAGACCTGGTCAGACCGGGCCATACCGAGCCAGACCGGGTCTGACCGGGCCATACCGGGTCAGACCAGGTCAGACCAGGTCAGACCAGCTCCTGACAGACCAGGCCAGAACAGGTCAGACTGGGCCATACCAGTGTCTACCGGGCCATACCGGGTCAGACCAGGTCAGACTGGGTCAGACCCGAGCCTACCGGGCCATACCCAGCCAGACCTGGTCAGACCGGGTCATACCGGGTCATACCGGGCCATACCAGGCCATACCAGGTCAGACTGGGCCATACCGGGTCAGACGGGGTCCGACCGGGTCAGACCCGGTCTGACCAGCTCCTGACAGACCAGGCCAGAACAGGTCAGACTGGGCCATACCAGAGTCTACTGGGACAGACCAGACCAGACCAGGTCAGACCGGGCCATACCGGGTCAGACCAGGTCAGACCGGGACGCTGCTCTTCATCACCAGCATGTTGACCTCTGGCAGCTGAACTTCAGACAATCCTCTCTGTTCAACAGCTGGTATGAGACTCCGCCCCTTCCTGTGAAGTCTCACCTAAAGGGTGGTCTGGCCCCCCACCTAAACACCTCCCTCATGTCTTCTACTCCCTGTAACACCTGGATGGGTTGGAGCTAGCGGAGCTAACTCTAGCAGGTGTCAGGTTTCCTCTGCTGTGTGGGCGGAGCTCTGATTCTGAGACCTCAGCATTTCTACCTGAAGGGGGCTGGAAAAGGGGCGGGGTTAGCCTTTACTCTTCGTTGTTGCAGGCTTCTTCACCTGGAGGTCTAAGGAGCTCTGGTTCTGCTCAGGTCTGAGCTTTGAGGTCCAGATGGACCGGTCCACCTGGACGATAGAGCTGCACAGGTACCAGCCAGAAACCCACTGGACCCCCCATGAGCAGAGACTTCCTCTGGAGTAGATGTGGGGGAGTGTTCTGCAGGTCTGTCCAGGTGGTTCAGAAACACCTGCTGACATGAAACCAGCATCCATGAACGACAGGACCTCCTTTAGGAGCTCCAGAGGGAACCTCAGAACTCTTCAGGCTAAAGAACCGAGAAGTTCATCTGTGAATCGACCTCCCGTCTTTGGTTTTATGGGAGGAGGCCGTAATAAATCCAAACGCTTCATTTCTCTCTAGAATCAAAACCCCACATTGTGATGCTCCTGCCGCCATGCTTCACAGCTACAACGGTGTTTTAGGAAGAAATGTCCCAGAGCGCATCAGAACCAAACATTTAAGAAGCCTTACATCTTCAGCGTCGCTGTCCAGGCTGCCCAGCTTCTTCTTCTTCTCGTCCTCCTTCTTCTTCTTGTCCTTCTCTGGAATCACGTCATCCAGGAAGCTGAGGTCGTGTTGGGAGAACATGTAATCCATGGCTTTCCTCACAGCGACCAGAGCCAGGATCTGCACACAGGACGTGAACAAGACAGCTTCAAGTTTTCTTAGTTAATGTCAACATCTACACTCAGCTTTACGCCTCCTCTGATGGAAATGGAATTCTGAGATCCCACAGTTGATTACCTGATCCTCAGATGAATCTGCTGCTTACAGCTGCGTTTCTCTCAGAATCATCACATTTTCATTTGGAGAAAATGTTTTTTTTTCACAAAGATTTTTGCTGCTTTATTGATGATCAGAAACAGATTCAGAAAAAAAATCTATTCTTAGTTTTTTTGGTTTTGAAAGTCGAACAAAGAAGCAGAAATTCCTCCGTGAAGATGTTTTTTCCAGAGCGGATCTGTCGTCCCTGAACAGCCTGTTAGCATGAAACCACAGTGTCCTCCTCTTACCATGACGGGGAAGATGATGGCGGCCACCGTGGACTTGAGGATCCACAGCAGAGCCAAGCAGAGCACCTGGATGAAGGTGAAGAGGTGCACCTTCCTGAGAGGAACGTGTCGCAGGTAGATCAGGTCCGGCTGGTGTTTGGCCGGCATCAGCAGCAGCTTCAGGCGGTCCATGAACTGAAACACAGAAACCAGTGAAGAAGAAGGAAGCTGACCGGCAGGTCTGGATGAAGCTGAAGCTGAAGCTGCAGGTGGAGGTGATGGGGAGCAGGAAGTCCATATAGTCACATGATCAATCTCTGGGTCTGAATCATCACTAAAATAGACTTCTCTTTCAAAATAATCTTAGAGGCTCATTTAG
Source organism: Oryzias melastigma (assembly GCF_002922805.2). Classification (NCBI taxonomy): domain Eukaryota; kingdom Metazoa; phylum Chordata; class Actinopteri; order Beloniformes; family Adrianichthyidae; genus Oryzias; species Oryzias melastigma. The sequence goes on from NC_050520.1 coordinate 710,482, forward strand.
CATTTCTGTTAGCATCCCCACCTCCTTTTAAAGCTTTAACCAAAACCTTTTCAGTCTGTTTAGGGTAGAAATCACGTTAGTGTTTTTGTTGTTGTGTAACTTTGTTGTGGAGTCAGAGAAACACAAACATCTCCTGATCCTGACGTGTACAGACAGTGTGGAGAATAATCCTGTAAAAGTCTTCAGTCAAACTGTTTGTTTTGAGTCAAATGTAAGAAAAGACAAAAAACTTCAATCAGAAAAATGTTTCCAGATCTTCATAAACCATCTCAGATCAGGAGAAACGCAAGGAGAATATTCACCTGCACGCCGTTCAGAGAGGCCACGCCCATGTAGAGGAAGACGCCGTAGAGCACGGGCATGGGGATGAACTGGGAGGAACAGAGAATGAGGAACCAGAATCAGACTGAAACGGTCCAAACGCTGACGTTCTAGAGCTCTCAGGCAGACCGGTCCGATGAACCCGAGCTTCAACCCAGCAATAGCTAGGATAGGCTCCAGCAGCGGGATGCAGCGAGGTCAGAAAATGGATGGAGGTTAGAAACGTCTGGAGGTGTTCTGCAGACGCTTCCTTCCCCGTTTGGTTTGGTCTGTAGCTTCAGTTAAACTATAATTCCTTCTTCTGTGGTCGGAGCATCAAGCTGAGGATCTGTTGGAGCCTCAAGTTCCTTATGACCGTTTTGCTCTCTAAACCCAAAGTGTTCACCAAACATAAAACCTCGTTCTTCATTTCAGACCCAAAATGTTCATGGAGACAACTCTGTCCGGTTCTGACTGAAGGTGAACCGGATCTTTATCCAGAACAACGGCCTGTTCCAGAGCTCTCAGGTTACCAGACACGTTCGGACCGGATTACCTTCAAGATGGGAGACATGAAGACGGACAGGCCGGTCAGGATGAAGACGAACACGCCGGTGACCCTCTGCTCCCTGCAGACAGAACACGAGGAACGTCAGAGCCAACAGAACCACCGAGGTTCTCCCCTTCTGACGTCTGTGAAGCGGGATGGCCCGGTTCTCCTGGAGGTCCAACTCCAGCGTCTGAGACGGGTTCACAGCTGCATCTGTTTTCTCAGCTGAAGGTCGACGCTGGAGTCACGCTGAGGTGAAGCTCCATCACACAGAAACATGTTAGTATCTGTTATTAACATCAAAGGAGGAGAACATCAGTGCGGGACCCGGAAACGGTTCTGAAGGGGGACCAGAGGACCTCCTTTGGCTGTTGAAGCCTCTGAGGGTGTCAGGAGGTCTCCATGGAGGGGCTGGTCCACAGTGTGCAGACGGTTTATGAGGGAGGAAGATAAACATGACATCACACTTCCACCACGACAGAAACCTCGGACGGTTTCATCGGGTCAACTCTTCTGGACTGAGTGAGAACGGAACAGCAGCTTCACACAGGAGAACCTCCAAGACTGAGAACACTGTTCTGCAGGTTCTGTGGGTTTTCTGTGGCTTCTGTCAGGTTTCAAAGTTTCTGTTTCAGTCATTTTCACTGCAGCTGGTTCAGTTTTACTTTAATTCATTTGTCTCTGATTTTTCTAACATTTTTATGTAATGAAGCTGATTTTTGACGATAAACCAAATTCCAATTTGATACAAAAACCAGCAACCAAACAGACTCTGAACAAACACCCATCACCAGGAGGTTTCTCCCAAAGTTCTGGTCCTGTACCAGAGACTTCAGAGCTTGAAGGTCCAGCTCAGTATCTTTACTGTTCCTGCACTTTTCTGGACTGAGAGGATTGAGGTTCTGCAGGAACGGTCTAATCCCAATCGTCATTTTCAAAAGGCTGATTCTCTGGATGAGGGCTAGTCGTGATAATAAATCTATACTGGATCCACAATAGATCCTTATGGATCCTTAATATATATAGCAGACCCATAATAGATCCATAATAGGTCCATAAGAGATCTATAAGAGATCCCTAATAGATCCATAAGAGATCTATAAGAGATCCCTAATAGATCCATAATAGCGAACTTTTTTAATTACTTTATCAGACACACGTTTTAAGTCGTATAGACTCCGCCTCAGTGACCATCAGCTGTTTATACACGTCACCCACCTGGTGACGACTCTGATGAAGACAGAACGTCTCCGTCAAAACGTGTCAGGTACGACTTAAAATGCGTCTGATAACAAAGTAAATAAGTTATATATCCTACAGACACTAAGAACTTTATCACATTATCCATAAAAGATCCATAACAGATCCATAACGGATCCATAACGGATCCATAACAGATCCATAATAGATCCATAATAGATCCATAAAAGATCCATAACGGATCCATAACAGATCCATAACAGATCCATAATAGATCCATAACAGATCCATAACAGATCCATAACAGATCCATAACAGATCCATAATAGATCCATAAAAGATCCATAACAGATCCATAACAGATCCATAACGGATCCATAACAGATCCATAACAGATCCATAACAGATCCATAACAGATCCATAATAGATCCATAAAAGATCCATTACAGGTCCATAACAGATCCATAATAGATCCATAATAGATCCATAAAAGATCCATAACAGATCCATAATAGATCCATAATAGATCCATAATAGATCCATAAAAGATCCATAACAGATCCATAACAGATCCACCTTTGCCAGTGTTTTTGATCGTAGAAGCTAGCAGGTGTAAGCTGCTTAATCTTCTCAGATCTTGAAGGATTCTTACTTTCAGATACTCTTTACTGCTCAAGTCACTCAGATTATATTAAACTCTAAGTAAAGTCAGAGGTCATGACCTTTGGTTTGTAAACATTCATGTTATAAACCAATAAAAAAACTCAATCTGAGATTTGAAAGAAAGCAGGAAGTGATAAATAAAGCTGGACATCGTCTGCAAAGAAAACAGAAGAACTTTCATGAGAAGAATCGCAAAGTGAAATATGATCCGTTATTCCCTAAAAGCAGGAGTTTCTTTCAGGAGACCAAACTCTGCAGCTGTGACGTGTTCCTGGTTTTAGAGTCTTTGGGTCAGAATATTGTTGAATGGTTGAAGATTTCTTCATCCTCTGTCCTTCTCGACAGACCAACAGAAGTTTACTTTTCCTGACTCAACATTAAAATGAATCTGATACGTTTCAGAATATCAGATTTATGACAGAATTAAGGAAATCTTTACCGGGAAGAGAGATTTGTCCAATTAGATGAAAACTGGTCTGAGATTGGGGCGTGTGCTCATTAACTGACATATGACTGTGAGCTCCTAACGGTCAAAGTGGGCGTGGTCATGGACCAGCAGGTAAGTTCCCCTTTCGTATAGGGGGGTTTCTATCCAGTCTAATTCTGTTAAAAAGGTAATAACTAAACCAGAGGGTCACATGACCACGGGGTTGACCATGTGCCTCCAACCCAAACCCGGCTGAAGGAGAACACCAGCAGGAAGCTCCTCCTACCTCACGCCCAGGAACTTGGGCTGCTCTCCGGGAGCCGACGTTTCCGTCTCCATCTTCAGACTGTCGATGTGAGCGATGGAGATGACGGTGGCGGCGACGTACCACGGCAGACCCATGAAGGAGCAGACCACCAACAGCACCGACACCCAGAACAGGTCCAGGTGGTACCCCGCTCCTTTCTGGAGCAGAGCAGACGCAGAGGCTGTGATGACGGACGCAGACGCTGAACGCTGCTCGCCACGACCTCACCTTCAGCTTGTGCTCCTTCCTGTTGACGATCACAGCCGTGATCTGCTGGTCCATGAACAGCAGGATGGTGACCAGCAGAGCAGGAATGGACGCCGCCAGGTACACCCACCAGGGGTTTCCTCCAAACGGGGGCACAAACCAGCCCCGGTTTGGGCTGGTTGGCTGAGCAGAGAGCAGAACTTCAGGCTGGACGGCTGTTCCTCTCAGACACGGCCAGAACTTCATGGACTCACCTTGAACTCGGTTGGCACGATGAGTTTGGGAGTTTCCACCCCCACCAGCATATCGACTCCACAGAAGATGAGGATGGCCAGGATGATGGCGAAGTCACTGATGAGTTTCCTCACCTGGATGGAGAAACCAGACCTCCTTCAGTTTCAGCGCTTAAGCTGTCTGTTCTGCAGAAAAGTGTCCGCTTCTTGCAAGAGAATCTGGCTACAGAGAAAAAATATGTCACCCGAGAAAATAATAGCTGGAAGTCCCTCCCCCCGCCAGAGCTGGGCGCAAAAACATTTGGTTTTAAATGTTCAACCTTTTTTCCTGTTTCTTCTCTCTTTTATCAGCCCTTTTCGCGGCTCCGATCAGCCGATTCATGGAGGAACAAACTGTTACAGTTTACTCTCATCCAAAAGCATAAGAGCTGATAGTTCTGAAAAAGTTTCAAAATATCCTTTTGAAAGGGTTTCCTAAAGTTTACGACTTTCACTTCCGGCTACAGATTGATCCTGAAACCGTCTTGCGCGTGTCCGGAGGCCTCTCGGTTCTTGACCCGGTCGGGTTTGTCGGGACTCACTGTGGTGGGGAAGAAGGGGCTGGTTTTGAACTTCTTCAGAGCCATGGAGCAGGTGTAGGTACCGAAGAAAAGGATGAAGGACATGAGGGTGATGTCCGGGACGAACTCGCAGGCTTTTCCCACCAACTCGCCCTTGTACTTCAGGCAGTCCGTCTTTGAGAGGGACGACCACGTGGCGTTCAGCGGCTGCACACAGAGACAAACCGCCTTCTCAGACCTCAGAGTTCAGCTCAGAAGATACAGACCTCCATCATCATGACTCTTCTCTTCTGGGAAACGATTACAGGTTTTCCCGAAAGACTAAAGTCCGGCACATCTGACAATGTGTAGCCAGACGGAGTCCAGTCATCCTCACACAGCGAAAGGCTTAACTCACACCACAACCCTCATGGATCATTAACCGCCATTCCCGCTCCGCGCCGACCTTCTTGGACACTCACCAGGCCGGTGTTGTTCCAGTACCAGATGGACATGCTTTCTGAGGACTCGAGGGTCCCTGTTTCGTTTTCTGCAACATGCAAACAGAGTTTGGGATGAAGGTGGCGCTCAAAGACCTGCTCTGGAAAAGTTGTCATTCCTCTGACTCAGAAACCAAACGATTCCACAGAAAATGAGAATCTATACAAATTCAATCATAAAACAACCAAATTCCAGAGTGGATGGGCTTAAAACAGCCAAAACAAAACTTCTCAAAGTGCTTTTCTCCACCAGAGGTCAGCATGTGACCCTGCTAAACCCCCCCATGATGAAACAGATTCTAGAGAAATGTCTTCATCTCAGACCGCGAGATGTTTTCCAGTCCAGACACACGGATCACCTGTGATGGTGGGCGTCATGCAGAGACAGTCGTAATGAGTGACGTCGTCCAGCCTGTAGTCAGAGTTGATGGGGTAGTGGTGAGACAGCTTCAGCATCTTCTTGAAGGCGTCGTAGATGAAGATGAAGCTGATGAGGCAGGAGAAGCCCTCCTCTGTGAAGCGAGTGAAGTATTTCACCAGGAAGCTGGCGTCCGTGGCCACCAGCGCCAGGCAGAAGAACGCCGACCACAAGCCGATCCACAGCCGGAACTCCATGTAGTCGAAGTCGTTTTCTCTGAGGACAGGAAGAGGCGGGAGACGGTGAACACTGCAGGGATAACCGTTCGGAAGTGCACCCTGACGGCCAGCAGGGGGCAGTTATGGTCTGAGAACGGGATTGTGGGGGTTTGGGATGAAAACAGAAGTTTGTTTACTTTTACAAATCCACTTCCTGTTTATGACTTTAGAGTCTTTGGGTGTGTCCAAATTCAGGTGAAGCATCCTTCAGAGGCCGCGGCCTTCCCGGTCGACGGTGGCTGGGTCCTTGGTAGACCGGATGGACCAGATGTTAGCGGCTGCGAATCTGGACGGGTCAAGCCTGGAGATAATTCCAGCATCGGCGAATGTCCTGTCGCCTAGCAACCACGAGTCCCGATATGACAGGTGTAGTAAATCATGGAGTTATTTGGAACTGGATCAGATGATTCACCGTCTGTAATGCTTCACTTTTCAGTAAATCTCCGGGTTCTACCGCAATGCATCTTGGGATATGGGCAGTATGGAAGGATACACCAGATCCATCCTTCAAATCGAGGACAAAAGAAGGCCGTATTTGAAGGAGTCATTAAATTTGGACTGCACTTGTCGCGGCTCTGTGACGTAAGCAGCTGACAAGTTCAGCTAAAGAAGGACGCAGCACCTGAATGTGTAACAGCAGCACTTCCTGTTTCACAGGAAGTTTAAAAGACACGACAAAACTACGTTTCCAGCTAACAACCGACAAAGAACCAAACAAAATCCTGAGTTTAGAGGATGAAGAGTTTCCGTTTTACGGATTCCTCTGAGCATTAGATTTGAACATTTGACACCGGAGCTTTGGTTCCAGTGTTGATGCTCCATCGACAATCGTAACACTTGAACCATTTAACACACTTCAACAGAACATGCTGGAATCACATTAGTTGTATAAATAGTTGAAGAGTTCTGGTAGCTTGTGGGATATTTTGCTATTGCTAAAGGGTTCATCCTTCAACACCAGAACTTTAGCTCTAATGTTGATGGTTTTTAAACAACCTTAACTCTCGACCATTTATGCATTTCACATTATTTTATATCATCCTGAAGCAGAGGAACAGCTTTGTGCTGCCATGCATCACTTTACTGTAGTGAATCAGCGATCGGCACAAAGCTGCTTTTTCCTGTCAGAATCAGCTGGTTGCATGAACGGTTATGGTTACGGTAGCTTAGACAGCGTGTGTCATGCAGCAGTTAAAGGGTTAAAGTGTCGTCAGGAGTCCAATAGACCAACCTGCTGAAGTTGAAGAGCAGCCGCTCAAACACCAGAACCGGACCGGTGCTGCTGAGGATGGTCAGAGGCTGACCCGCCAGCAGACAGAAGACTCCGCCGGCGATGGCCGTGCCCAGAAAACTCTCCAGCACCCCCTGCACAGAGCCACCGGTTCCTCAGACACACTCAGACGGGCCGCGGGGGCGTCGGGGCGCGTCAGTCCCCGCCTCACCTGCATGTTCTCAGTGGCGTCCCCCAGTAGGCCGCCGAAGGTGATGGCGTTGGTGACGGTTCCCAGGTAAATGAAGAGAATGGCTGACAGGGCCTGGATGTGGAAGGCGTCGGTGAAGTCGCTGATGAAGAACGGCGCTTTTCTCTTGATGTCCAGAATGAGACCGCCACAAAACCTGCGGCGGATGAGGGCGTCGGTCAGGACCGTTAAAGACAGCAAAGACTAAAGAAAGTCTGAAACCTTTAGAGACTGACAGGAAAAACTTCTGGATTTAAAAGTCAAAGAAGTTTGGAAAGCAAAAGCTACAAAGATAAACGCTGCAAAACGTTCTGAACTGTTTTTTATTTCAATCTTAAATTCATCAAAAGTTTTTGGATTCCTGGATGGAAATTTATCATAACCAACCAGAGCTCATTTTGCTTTAGCAGCATGGAAACAGTTTAAACTGAACCTGAACTTTCTAACAGAAACCAAAAGAGATTCCTTCATAATCTGTCCCAGCGCAAGACTCACTGAAACACACTGAAGCTCCGCCTACAGCAGAAGATTCGCTAAAACACACTGAAGCTCCGCCCACAGCAGAAAATTCACTGAAACACACTGAAGCTCCGCCCATAGCAGAAGATACACTGAAAAACACTGAAGCTCCGCCCACAGTAGAAGATTCACAGAAACACACTGAAGCTCCGCCCACAGTAGAAGATACACTGAAAAACACTGAAGCTCCGCCCACAGTAGAAGATACACTGAAAAACACTGAAGCTCCGCCCACAGCAGAAGATACACTGAAACACACTGAAGCTCCACCCACAGCAGAAGATTCACTGAAGCACTGTCAGATGTTCTTACCTCCCAGTCTTCTCCAGCTCGTCCCCCACGGCGTGGCCCCCTCCTCCGTGACCCCCGTCATGAGGCATGTCTCCGTTCATCTGAGAGTCTCCTCCAGCGTACATGTTCTTCCTGTAAGACCAGAACTTCTTCATGTTGATCATGTCACACTAATCCAGTCATTCACGTCAACTGTGGGGTTGCTGGTGGTGACCTGCAGTTACTCAACAAATAAAACTCTGCACCCACCCCCCACCCCCCATCATGCATTAGGAGATTAAATAGCCGGATTGATAAGGGCTCTGACACGAAACGTGGTCATTTACTGCTTCAGCTTCATGTTAAACCTGTGTTTCCTAATCAAAATAAATAAAAAATAGCTTCTTTCCAAAAGCAGTATCCATATTAAACTCCAACTCACATAGATAACTGCTCATCATGCTGTACAGTACATGTTCATATATTTATATACTGCTGATGTACATATGCATATGTAAATCTGGTTATTTAAATGCTCGCTTTTTTGCACATCCATAATGTACATATATGCTCATAGTCTTATATGGCACAGTTCATTGTATATATTTTTCTACATATTTTTTATACTTTATATCGTATTTTTATATTATGTTCTGTATTTTTTATGCCACTTACACTGAAACGGTTGCTGCAATTTCATTGTCCTTGTGATAATGACAATAAAGGTCTATCTATCGGGCTGCACGGTGGCGCAGTGGTTAGCGCTCTTGCCTCACAGCGAGAAGGCCCCGGTTCGACTCCCGGCTGGGACCTTTCTGTGTGGAGTTTGCATGTTCTCCCCGTGCATGCGTGGGTTTTCACCGGGGACTCCGGCTTCCTCCCACCGTCCAAAAACATGCTTCATAGGTTCATTGGTGACTCTAAATTGCCCCTAGGTGTGAATGTGAGAGTGGATGTGTGTGATTGAGGCCCTGAGACAGACTGGAGACCTGTCCAGGGTGAACCCCGCCTTCGCCCTTCAGTAGCTGGGATAGGCACCCCCGCGACCCAGAAAGGGACAAAGCGGTCAAGAAAATGGATGGATGGATGGTCTATCTATCTATCTATCTATCTATCAAACAGTGGAGCAGCTGAGCCTGCAGCTGAATCAGAACCTGCAGATGAACCTGAACCTGCAGCTGAACCTGCAGTAGAATCAGAACCTGCAGCTGAATCTGAATCAGAACCTGCAGCTGAATCAGAACCTCCAGCTGAATCAGAACCTGCAGCTGAATCAGAACCTGCAGCTGAACCTGCAGCAGCTGCTGCGGCCTCGGTGTGCCGCTGATTTTTTTAAGAGCAGATTTTTTAATGAAATGAAAAACAAAAAAAGGTTTCCAAAGTTAATTTTTTTATTACAGGCCACCGTGTTCTGTGCCCTGATTGGCTGTTCACCCTGCCAATCAATCTCCTCCTAGCTTTCTAAATCTACATAAACTTTCAACCGTGATCAGATCTTTGTTTGTACTCTGTAATCCTTCATTTATTTTCTATGAAGGTTTGAACTTTGAGAGTTTAAACGAGACAGAAAAGTGTGAAAATGTTCACGTCTGTCTGAGAGACGTTTTACAGCCTTAGAACATCTAGAATTATTCATAAAGATGAATACTTTCATCTATTTTAAGTTATTTTTGGATTATGACTTTAGTGATACAGGAGGAAACAGCATGAAGACCCCGTCGTCTCCGCTGATAAACACATGCCGCCGTTTCAAAGACGCAGTCATTCTGTCCTCTTACAGCTCTAATTAGCAGAAACTCTGAGGCTGGTGATTTTATTCCACCAATCAGATGATGTTGCAGTGGTAACTCAGCCCCTCCCACAGCCAGCTGATTCTGAATCTGTGGATTTGTGGCTGCAGAGAGAAGTTCTCTTTTTCTGCTTCTGTTTTTCCTTTCATTTTAAAATGTGACGCATTGAAATCCAAAGTTTGAAAGTATTTTAGAGTTTGGTGGACCGTGTCAGAATGACCTGACCATGTGACGAGTCTGCAGGCTGAGTGACGATTCAAACACATCCACAAGCCCCAAACCTTCTATCTGTTCTAGATGTTTTCTTTGACATAAGTGACATCTGTAACAGTATCTCTGTTTTAAGGTGAACACATTGTGTGCAGTTACCATGGCGACAGTGTCATTGACTTCATGTGGAGATGGATTCATGGATTTGTGTTGTGTTTGTTCGAATGCTTTAGGCAGAATGAAGGAGCATCCTTCAGATTCTGGTCGCAAACACATGATCATGGGTACGGACCTTTTATCAGAGGAGGGGAGGCTTTTGGGGGGCTCTATCCTGATGGTGGGGTCCCACTCCCCCGGAGGAAGCACGATCACCTCGTCCAGGAACTCGTCGATCCCAGCCAGCAGGTCCTGCCTGTCCTTGGCCTTGTAGGCTATGTCATGAAAGACCTGCGCTCACACACAAAGAGGAGTCAGCAGCGCAGCACGCAGGCCCGGCGGCCAGCCAACCGTGACATCCGATTACCCAATGAGGGAGGAGTGACATCATACCAGCACCACGCATGAATGACCAAACCCATCAAATCAACCCAAAAACTCAGAGGACCGTCACAGTGTTCATTTAATCAGCCGACCAGCGGACAGAGTTTCAGTCCACAGTCTGGGTCCAGACCGGAAACCTGGACCGGGAACCGAGAGCAGAACTCTGAGACAGCGGGCTTCAGTCGGGCCCGAACGTCTCTTTTGGCATCATCACTGAACAGGGATCAGCGGTCAGATGCTGACTCATGAAAGGTTCTGCACCTCTGAAACATGAAAACAATCTGCAGGAGCTTCAGCAGATCAGCCGTCATGCCTGGTGTCCTACATCTGATCCGCTTTGGTGCTTTCTGTCACTGTTTGGATGGTAGCTCCGCCCCCTGAATACTGTCTAATGGTCCAACACATTCTCACTCCCATGTCATCACATACTGACGTTTGGTTAAGGACCCCTCCCCTTGGGACTCCAGTTATGGGTGTCCAAAAATCGCCGTTTTTGATGTGCTGGCTGTTCATAAAATCAAGGATCTGCAACTCTCTGGATACTCGGGACGTGGACTGGACCTCGGGACTTGGACTGGACCTCGGGACGTGGACTGGACCTCGGGACGTGGACTGGACCTCGGGACGTGGACTTGTTCTCGGGACGCGGACTGGTCCTCGGGACACGGACTGAACCTCGGGACGCGCACTGGACCTCGGGACATGGACTGGATCTTGGGATGCAGTACCGGACGCGCACTGGACCTCGGGACATGGACTGGATCTTGGGATGCAGTACCGGACGCGCACTGGACCTCGGGACTTGGACTGGATCTTGGGATGCAGTACCGTGGACTGGACCTCGGGACGTGGACGGGACGTGGACTGGACGTCGGGACGCGGCGGGTACCGGTACCTTCACCCATACCAATACCCTAACCCCACAATGGACACGATACCAAACTAGAACTGGTACCGGGTTAGGGACCGGTTCCAGTTCACAGCCTGGAGGTTGGGATCCGTGGTTTTATGGGGGCACCACGTCCAAAAATAACAAGTTGGGGACACCCAACACAGTTTTTGACACGGAGGGGTCCCTCACCAAACCTCAATTTGTGACGAGTTGGGAGTGAGAATGTGTTGAATAGTCGGAGCTGCTCAGCACCGTTTAGGGAACCTGTAATTGAGTTTAGATCAGAGAAGGGGTTCTAGCTGGTGTTCGCTGCAACATCTCCAACCAGAGCTCCAGACCCCACGCAGCATCTGGCGAGCCCAGCCAAACTTTGGAGGGAAGTTCAATCATGACAATCACCTCTGGCTGTCTCTGGAGCCACCGTGACTTTCACACCTGAGATCAACCTGTCTGAGCTTGAGAGAGACTGCCAGAGGATGGAGGGGGAGGAGCCTGAACTGCTCTGCAAACATTCCCGCCTCCATCCCAGCAGATCTCCTCCATCAGAAGGATGTGGAAAAGCCAAACCTCGTCTGACATCAGCGTGGCGATGGCTCTGCCGATCTCGTGGTAGGACTTGGCTTTGCCTTTGGGTCCCAGCAGAATGAAAAGGAACCTGAAAGAGAGCAGAGTTGGTTTCTGAGCACGCTCAGTGATGAGGCTGAAAAGATGCAGTAAAACTTGATCAGGTTATGAGAAGCAGAAACACTGGAAGAGGATGAACTGAAAACTCCTCTTTTAGGTAGATTTGACATGTTCTGTTTTAATCTGATTTTAATATTAATTCATTTGATTTATTTTGACTGTATTGGTGGGATGTGTATTTGAGTTTGACTTTACTTGTTCTCACCGTCTTTTTATTATGATTTCTATTTTTAATTATTATTTTTCTATTAATTATTTGAAGCACTGAGCTGCATTTTAGCTGGATGACTGCTATATAAATGAGAGTACTATATAAATGAGAGTACTATATAAATAAGAGTACTATATAAATGAGAGTACTATATAAATAAGAGTACTATATAAATGAGAGTACTATATAAATGAGAGTACTATATAAATAAGTGTACTATATAAATGAGAGTACGATATAAATGAGAGTACTATATAAATGAGAGTAATATATAAATGAGAGTACTATAATCAAAGTAGAATCTGAATTCGTTTGAGTACCTTGTGGGAACAGGAACCTCGGTCAGGGCGCCCAGCATCACGGCCTGCGACAGACGAACAAACGCCACGAAGGGAGCGTCCAGGAAGTCCACCTCCCCCACCAGCACATTGGAGGCTTCGGCGTCTCTGGGCAACTTCTTCATGAACTTGTTCCTCAGCTGGAAGCAGAAAGGACATCCTTAAATGTTACCCTCACAGCAGGAAGTTGGGGAGCACAGATCCACGGCGTCTAACGGGATGTAAATACCAAACCACAAGGACATCCTCATGAGACGCCGTTTTTCTCCCTGACAAGTTCAGACAGGAGTCGTGAAAGTGGTCCTGTGTCCTGAGGACTCTCCAGGTTTTCAAAGCCTCGGTCCAGATGAGTTCATCTTGATCCCGATTGATGGGCCTCGAGTTCTGCTCGCACCATCAACCAGAACTGTTCATGAATCGTCTCCTGGTCCACCTCCTTCTTCCAGACCTTTAACTGTCACAGCGAACCCATACAGCACCAGACTCCTCAGAACCAGGATCTGGACCAGCTCCACAGACCGGCCTCAGCCCGGTTCTCTTAATCTGAGGGTGGATCTCTGAACTAGATCAGAGATCTGCTGGATCAAACTCATGGACGGTTGGATGTTTGCTTCTTCAGTGAATTTAGTTGATAAAGGAATCCGTCCCAGAAGGAGCCGGCCTGCTGTCTCCTCTGAAGACTCCTTCAGGAATCTCCTCTTCATCGCTGGAGACACTAATGAAGACTTTATGAAGGTTTATAGGTCTGACCTTCACACACTCTCAGTCCATCTTCCCTCACAGATTTCTGCAGCGCCTCAAGAACCTTCAGTTTCTCAGACTGAAGACGTCCAGGAGACACCAAGACGATGCAAACATTGAGGGCAGGATTCTGATGATGAATCTAAAGGGAAACCTTCAGCTTCCAGACCTTCTGGTCTCCAGGGAGGCTGCACCGGTACGGCTGGGATCTTTTGATGCTTGTCATGCGTTGGAAACCCTCCAGGTTCTGGATCCACGTTACTCATTAGCAGATGGTCTGCTGCGAGAGAGCCGCGGAGATAACGGCCAGGAAGACGTCTCAGGTCAAACTGATAAACACGTCTGTGGGCGGCACACGGCAATAAGGAAAGCGCCGGTGGAAATTCACCGGACCGCTTGTTGAGTCGACTTAGAAAAAAGAAACATTAGCTCAGATTTTGATCAAAGTCTCAAAAAGAGGCTGCTGCAGGTACGGCAGAGGGTTTAGGACAAATCTAGAGCATCAAACAGTGACTACAGAAATGCAGAACACGAGTTCCACTGTCGCCCATCACAAGGAAGTTTCCATCAGCACATTCTGACTAAACGCCATCAGAGACGGCGGCATCGTTTCGGTCCGACTCTCTGATGCAAACAGGATCAATGAGTTCTCATGCTGTGAACTCTTTTCTAAATCCTGATTCTTCTGTGTTAGTTCTCTCACAGCAGCTGCTCTCATATCTGTCCCAAAAACACAAAGTTTCACTGAAGCGCTGCTCCAGCTGATAAACACAAACCTGATCGTTTGGTGAAAAGACAGAGAATCTGATCCTCATTTCTGTTTCTATGTCAGACATCTTCAGGAGATTCCAACTGTTTCTGTTGTTTTCTCGCGTGTTTCATTTTGCTGTTTTATCTATAGTTCAAAATCAATGGTTATGATCGATAATTCGTATCATAAATCACAAGAATAGAAATCGGAAACTGCTGATAAAGCGGTTTACAGCCATGATCTGAACAGTCTGGAGGAATTTTTAACTTATTGCTGATTCTACAAACCTTTCAGTTGTCAAAATATGTATGTTTTCATATAAAGTATATAGTTTCAGTTCATTCTTGAATCATTTTCTAGAGTTTTCAGATTTTTCCATTTATTTCCTAAACTTTGATATAACATAACTGTAATCTAGATTTTACGTCCTGAGGTACATGTTAGATGTTGTATTGATTGATGGTTGATTGATTCCTGTATCGTACCCCCCCCCCGGCCAGAGCGCTCCGTTCTCCATGGACTCACCTGCTCCTTTTCCGGTTTGTCGGAGATGTCGTTCAGGCTGCTGGAGGCCAGGTTCCGGTGGGCGGTGGTGGGGCTGTCTGTGGTGAGAGAGCATCAGAACTTTTAGACCCACTTCACCGTCATGAGAACCACGGGGTGGAGGGGGCAGATGTCCTACAGACGACAGTAAAAGACTAAATCCTGACATTTCCAGGAGGATTTTTTCGTTTTCTTCGGTGGACTCGCGGGACAGTTGGAGAAAAGAATCCTTGGACTTCCGTTCAGACGGGAATGAGAGGGAGAACGTCCGCCCCGTGAGAGACACAGCAGGAATCGAACTCTGAATCAGTTTCACAAGATTTCTCCAGATTCTAGCACTGTGGGGACAAATGTTCTGACTGGTGGGTCACAAAGGGTCCTAAAACCTGACGGACGGGTCGGATCAGATGCTGAAGCGTTTTGGTACGACACCTCATGTGAGAAAGAAACAACAAAAACTGGATTTTTTTATTCTAAAACGGTGGTTTTTGTTCTTATTTTAGTGCTAACTGCACGTCTTTCAGAGAAAAAAAAACACACTTAGAAAAACGCTGTTTTTGTTGTGTTAGAATGATCAGAAAAATTACGGTCTGACTCAAAAAACACACGAACAACAAACCTTCCAACACAACATGAGTGTAAGATAACCTTCTGTGTTTGTGGTGCACCGTCTAAGGGGAGATACCAGCATTAAGCTAGGTTCACACTGGACGCAGAAGGTCCATGAAGCAGCGCGGGGCGGAGTGCGAGCGGCATCCGCGGAGGACCGCGGCGCTCCGCGCCTGGTGTAGACCACACCATAGGTTAACAAGGGCGCCGAATGGAAGCGGTCGTTTCACGCCGCTTTGCAGCACTTTCACGTCCAGTGTGAAGCAGACGTTACAGGGAAAAAAAACATGAATATGGATTATATATTATTCCAGTGTGGCGGGCCAGATTAAATGGTTACTGAGCCGCGTGTGGCCCGCGGGCCGGGGGCTGCTCACCCCTGTTCTAGTAGCTTCCATATTGGCTAAATTTCTGCTTTAGGAAATGTTGGTTTTCTTAGATATACACTTTTGTGACTTTTAATAATGGTAAAAACATCAAACATTAAACCGGATTAACGGATCGTCGCCTTTTGTCAAGATGGTCCAGATTTTAGACCAACCAGTCTTCCTGATCCAGTCCTCAGTGGGTGATGAGAACAGAAGGTCTCAGGAAGATCACGCTTCTCACTTCTGCTCGTCTTCAAACCAACATGCTATGTTTGTGTTTTCACGTTAAAATCCTGTTTTCAAACGTCTCCCTGTAGCTGATAGTCCTTTCCCGCCCTCAGGCCGTTGAACGTCATGAAACAAACACGCCTTTTAGCTGCAATACCACGCTTTGACAATAGATGGCGCACAGATGGAACATTTCACACAACAGTGATTCTCCTGATCCTTTCCGTACTTTCTATGGAATGTAGAAAATCAATCACACTTTCAGCGATAATTTTGGTATCAAGCTTTCAGATGGTTCTAACGCATAAACTTTCAGCTAGAGGCAGCATTCAAACTAGAAAATGCTCAGCAACCACTGGGTTTTTAGGGTAATTTGGCATTTAACTTGTTTTTTTAATTATGCTAACTGTTTTTGGCTAATGTAGACATGTTTCCATTTTTTTTTTTGGCTAATTTGGCATTTAGCTTTCAGCTTCAGCATTTTCAGCTAACTGCCACATTCAGCTTACAGAATTCACATTTGTATTAATGTAGGTAATGCTATGTAGCTAGTTTAGATTGTGTCTGACTTCCCTCCTTACTCAATAACACCCAACAGTTTATATAGAGCAGAACTTCTATATTCTGGAGTTTAATGTTCTTCGGATTCATGGTCACAAGTTTTTTCTCTTTTAACAACAAATATGGCATCCCAAAGTAAAAACCGAATAAATCTGAACATTTTACCGACTTTTCTGATCTGTGTTTTGATGAGGAAAACTTGGAGGATTTACATTTACTTTACATACTTTTATTTAAAATGCTAAATCATTCAAACACAATATATTGAGGTCTATAATTACCAGTCCAGCGAGCATTGATGGACCCTAGTTTTGTGCAGAGACTTCTGGGAAATTTCACTGGATTTTGGAATTATAGGTTGTGTCTGAATTCCCCCCCTAACCCCTAACTACTAAAAGACTGCATAGTGCGGGACTATATAATTGTCAGGATGAGCCTGGAGCTCCCCTCCTCCTGCCACCAGAGGGAGCTCTCCCTTCACTTCACCCCAGTACTCACCTGGAGCTTCCCTCACCTGTTTTCATTTATCCCATCAGTCCCTTATTATTTAACCTGCCCTTGTCCCACTCCTCACTGTGTATCCTCACTCCTTTCTACCTCACAGAGTCTCTGTCAACTTCTGAACCACTCTTTCCTGGCCTTATAATAAAAGTTGCACTTGGATCCCAACGCCTCGGCTGCCTCTGTGACAGAAGGATACACCGCACCAGGATCCAGCAACAAGGAAGC
>NC_050520.1:727651-733640 GCF_002922805.2 Oryzias melastigma
ATAGGTTATGTCTGAATCCCCCCCTAACCCCTAACTACTAAAAGACTGCATAGTGCGGGACTATATAATGTTATATATAGTGTTATTCGGACACGATGCTCACCACTTTTCTTTTGTTTTTTTTAATTTCGGATATGACGTCATCGATTTCACAAAGTAAAAACCAAATAAATGCGAACATTTCACGACGTTTATTTATGACTCCACTGTGTTCTGATGTTGAAAATGTGGATGATTTATTAAAGAATTACATTTAAACACGTTTTTTTGTTAAAAATTGTTAAACCGCAATGCATTGTGGTCTATATTTACTAATCTAGTGAGCATCGATGCATGCTAGTTTTTCGCAAAGACTTCTGGGAAATTTCTAGTGCACTGGATTTTGGTATTAGTAGATTCAGACAGTTTCCATGGAAACATCTAGAAGGGGCGGAGCCACTACATGGGGAATAAACTGTTTTAGGAGTTTTGGGTCGTCACAAATACAGGAAGAAGAAGAAAAACATGTTTTTAGAGAACGTCGATCACACACGTGTGACGGACTCTGATCTTCGAGGATGAAACTCCAGCGCCGACTCAGCGAACACCGCGCCGCGTCCCCTCGTGGAGGTCACGCCTCCGCTAAGTGCCTCCTCGGGAGAAGCAGGTGAGCGAGGCTTGTGACTGCTGATCTGCTGACTCTCACTTTCAGTGACAGCAGCTGCACTCATGATCACAGGAAAGGTCCAGAAGCTGCTGCCACTGAGGCTCTGCACACATCTGCCCCCTCAGCATTGTGGGTAATAACTTGTATGTCAGTGTGATGCAGCCCAGCTCGTCCTTCTACACCCAACCACCACCCACAGCCATTGAATCCTCAGTCAAGGTTAATGCAGGTGTTAGCAGCAGGTGAACTTACTGAGCCAGTCCATGCTGGCACTTCTCTGGTTCTGCAGGTCCTCCATTGAGATGTGACCTGACAGGCAAGTCACCGAGTTCTCAAGAGGACTGCGGGCTTTGAGAGGCAGCAGCAGGTTATGGTCCAGGCAAGCAGGCAGGAGACAGACAGGAAATGAGAGGTGAAGCCCCCAGAAACCCCCCAGCAAAGACAGCAGAAGATGACGCCGGCGTGTGACCTGCAGGTTCAAAGCTGGATCAGGACGCCGCCCTTATCTTTACGGCCGGCTGATAACCAGCCTGAGAGCGGAGACTCTCCGTTCCTGATCAGGGAGGTGGTTCATGCAGCTGATTACACATGCAGGTGAACCACAGGTGTGTTTTCCTGGAACCGCCAAGAGTGGAGGCCTCCTCTGGTCAAGAACCCGAGGAGGGAAAATGATCTGAATGAGGTGACGGCGGACTAATCTAATCTGAGATCCCAAAGCAGATTAAAGAGTAAACGAGACTCGTTAAGGAACCAACAGATAAAAGGTATCAGGTCTGCAGGTCAACGCAGCAAACACATCGTAAAGGAATTCCACTGATAAAAACACCATGAAGGAACGCTGGGAAAGGAAATCTAATCCTCACAGAATCATGGAAAACATTTGGATTTGATTTGATTGTAAATAATCAACCAGTTTGATTATGATTTGAAGTTAAACTTCATTTCTCTTTTCCAGCCTTCCTTCCTCTAATATAGACATGATTCAGATCCATCTGTGCTTCTTCATTCATCACTACGACTCTTCATCACTGACGTTCTGATCAACATGTCTGTGAAAGCAGAGAGAAACTCTCATGAACCAAACGATGTTCATGCAGAGAAAACCAAATCAGGGCTGCAAATATGAGCCTGTGACAGTTCACGTATGAATACGTCTGCAGACAAAAGCTTTCCTGACAGTCAGACAGTAAAGGTGACTGTTTATTTTGAGGGTTCTATAGGTTCTGCAGGATGACAGAGGAACGTGGGACAGAACCGTCCGGACAGAACCGTTCAGACAGAACATTCAGACAGAACATTCGGACAGAACCGTCCGGACAGAACCGTTCAGGCAGAACCGTTCGGACAGAACCGTTCGGACAGAACCGTTCAGACAGAACATTCAGACAGAACCGTTCAGACAGAACCGTTCGGACAGAACCGTTCAGACAGAACATTCAGACAGAACCGTTCGGACAGAACATTCAGACAGAACATTCAGACAGAACCGTTCAGATAGAACCGTTCAGACAGAACATCCAGACAGAACCGTTCAGACAGAACATTCGGACAGAACCGTTCGGACAGAACCGTTCGGACAGAACCGTTCAGACGGAACCGTTCAGACAGAACGTTCCAGCGTCTCAGGAGGTTCTAGAAGGCATTAGTCTGTCTGTGGAAGCTGTGATTGGTTATTGGGTTAATGTGTTTTTAATAGAAAGAACTGCAGATGTGAAAGTAAAGAAGTTCGGGTTCAGTTTGGGACCCCGCTGGTGTTCTCTGAGGAACAGGAACTCAGATCCGGTGAATCCGGTGAATCCGGTGTCCTGCTGTGGTTTGGTTGGAGGGTATCTCTCTACAGACTGCACCAAACTGGCTCAAGTATTACCGTTGTCCTGGTTGGAAAACAGCCTACTTGCACTGGAGACCGTTTTGCCGATGTCAGCCAGCGAGCGCAGGTTGGACTTCTTGGTCTGGTGGCGGTGTTTCCGTAGCAACGTGTACATCACCTTGTCCTTCAGCTCCGGCTTCAGCTGGCCGATCTCGATCTGGTTGTCGGTGATCATTTCTGAGGAGGAAGAGCGGAGACGTGAGGGGATGACCGGAATAAGTTGAAGCTCCTGAGAGAAACTTTCTTCATCTGGGAGTCTCGGCTAGAGCCCGCGTGGCTCAGTCTGAGGGGGAGGGAGCAGCCTCGGGGAGTTTCTCCTCCCGTGGAGGAGTCGTGATGTTAACGGTCCATCGCTCAGGTCAGCGGCCTCAAAGCCAGAGCCCCCGCTCCGGCCGGCCCGCCGTCCACTCCATTACTTCACATTAATCAGCCCAAGTGCTAACTCGTCGTCCCGCTCCTTCGTGCAGACAAAGGCTGGGGCGGGGCACGACATGGGGAGACGTAATCATCTCAGTGCAACTGGAGAGGCCGGCCTGTCCTCGCGGCGCCAAGCCTTTGTGTGGGAATGAGGATCTGAATGCAGGCGAAGCCTTCCGACGTAACAGAGGGAACCTGGACGTCACGCCGCTAATGCCGCTGCACACACGGAACCGGCTCACACGGACTGGCACGCTATCGCATTACAGCTCGCATAAGTCCACCTTAACCGGCCCGATTACCCAGAATCCCCCAAGACAGGAAATCCCATAAATGGAGCAGTTCATGTTGAAGGTGGATGTCGCCCTCCGGGAGGGGCTGTTTTAATGCTGGGGGGTCAGACTGACAGGATGTTTGGTTAGTGATAGACGCTCATTGTTTCCCATAGCGAGACACCTACCCTCCCACCCCCCAGGGTCTCTAGCTTCAGCCACAGTCAAAAGTTGACCCTAATGGGGGGTGACCAAAAAACCTGTACGGGTCACCCCCCATGAGGGTTGTAGAGGTGTGTCACCCGCAGCACGCCCGTAGATAAAAATGTACATGAACGTTTTCTCTGTACAGTTCACTGAGCGGTCTACGACCTGATATTTCATGGAGGTCACCTGCGTCCCCGTACAGGTGTGACCTTTTTCACCAGCAGACAGACCGGATCCACCTGGAAGGACAGCTGGGACTGAGACATCAATGAAATGAGTCAGATGGTAGCATCCAAGCTCCTAAGCATGATGGGAGTTCAACTTCCCGCCACAAAAACATCACGTCTGCCACTCGTGACATCACGCCCCAAAACCCCAAAGATGGCTCCCCTCCGACTTACCAACAACCTGAGGAAGAGTGGACGCCTCCAGGTCCAGCATGATGGTGCCCTTCTCTATGCACGTGCGCAGCTCGAACAGGCTGTGGAGGGACAGCGTGGCCACGTGGGGCTTGCTCCAGCGCTCTCCTCCTTTCTCCACCTTCTCCTCAAACTTGATCCACCTGGAAGGATGAAGAGGACGGAGGTTCTCCACAGGTAGATGTGGGATGTGACAGATCTGAGCATGAAACCAACCGCTCAATGGATCCATGAGTTTCAATATTTTCTCTTCAAAGGCACAAAAATGATGTGAGGCCAACAGTACCTCCACCTGACATAGGGGGCGCCGGTGAGTCCATGGACTTCCAGTTTACAACAGCCGTTAAAGAACATAAACCAGAAGTCTAGGAGATTGAAGTCATTTGTAAACCATCACAAGTGATTACTCCACCCAGAGTAAATCCTGCCTTCACCAACTGGAGCTGGGATAGGCTCCAGCAACATCACGACCCAGAGAGGGATTAAACCGGTTTGGTCGACGGGTGGATGAAATAAATAGAGTTTTAGTATTGATGCTGTTTCAGGTAACACTGTTACAGTCTAGGGCTGCAACAAGTGATTATTTTAAGAAGTTTAAAAAGCTGCATTACCCGTGATAACGCGAGTGCGGATGCTTTCTGCGGAAAATGGCGACGCAATTGACTGTAATTGCTGCAGGGATATAGTGAAAATGCAAAAACTATTTGCAAAATATTAAATTTGCTAAAAAAAAAAAAGGGGAAATTTCTTTAAAGAACTATGAAAGTGCTATGAACTTGACCTAAATTTCTTTAAATTTGGAAATAAAATTGCTTAAAAAGCAAAAAACCTTAGTACATGTCGAATTAGCCAAAGGTAAGCTAGCTTATTGCTTAATTACAAGCTAAACTGTGAAACAGCCTAAAATTAGCACTAAACTAAATTAGTCAGAAATGTTAGCATGTTGCTAAGATAGAAGCTAAACACTAAATTAGACTATAAAACCTCAGTAGATCACAAATTAGCCAAAAATGTTAGCATTTTGCTAAAATATTAGCTAAAGTCCAAATTAGCATAAAAAAATCATAGTTCACATAAAAGTAGCCAAAAAGCTAACACATTGCTTAAATACTAGCTAAGCTCTAAAATTCCTCAGTACAATAAATCAGTCAAAAATGTTAGCATGTTGCTAAAATATTAGCTCCAAATGTTTTGAAAAAGGCTATAAAGATGAAAACATATCCATGAATTTGAAGAAAATTGAAGACTTTCTCGTTCATTTCCTATGGGGAATAATTTGCTCAATATTTCAAAAACTATAAAGTTTATAAATACCAAAAATACCAGCAGTAACGTCCTGAACGAGATGAACGTTTGAAGCCAAGATTGATGAAATCTCTGAAAGTGTGATGGAGTTTTTATGCGGAAACATACGAAAAGGAGCATTAGAATTGCATACGTGTTCATGTCAAGGCCCGGGGGCCGGATCTGGCCCTCCGGGTAATTCTATCCGGCCCCCATATCATTTTATTTTGTCATTATTAACGGCCCGACACTCCAATTTGAACAGAATATATATAATTTATGGAGAGTAAAATATTGAAAGTTATTTCAGATTTAGGTTAATTTATTCTAGAATAATATTCCTGCCTGTTTTTATTCAAAGTTATGTTAAAATTGTACATTTTAGAAGTTTTAACAATTTTTTTTTCATGTGTTCAATGAATGTTTTTCCTGTGCGACCTGAGGTGAGTTTTGGATTTAACAAAATGTAACATTTGTATATTAAACTTTACTTTCAAGAGGCATGAACAAATGAAAATGAAATGAATCAAAGCTCCAAACTCAGAGGTTCAGATTTGACTCCCTAATAACGGTTACGTAACGTTTATAAAGTCATTGATATTATATAAAGATAAACAGTTTCTGATAAATATTCAATTTCATCTGAGACTCGACTTTTATGTTTGTATCTCCACACATCACTGTAATCCATCGTAACAAGATTCATGTTTTTAATACTTTTGTTCCACAAAAACACAGGTCCTTTCAAAATAAAAGTCAAAGAACAAAGACAGGAAGTGTCAGAGGAAAAGATGAACGGATTGATTAAACGACAGTAGGAGAGAATTCTGTTTGAACCTCTTCACTGCTGCACTCACACTTTGTTTGGGGGGGG
>NC_050520.1:733707-734513 GCF_002922805.2 Oryzias melastigma
GGGTAG
The DNA here is from genome assembly GCF_002922805.2 of Oryzias melastigma. Classification (NCBI taxonomy): domain Eukaryota; kingdom Metazoa; phylum Chordata; class Actinopteri; order Beloniformes; family Adrianichthyidae; genus Oryzias; species Oryzias melastigma. The sequence continues at coordinate 733,714 of NC_050520.1, forward strand.
TTTGTTTGGAACATTTTGTACTTTCTGTTAACAAACTGGAGTCTGACAAACATCTTGTGTTTTCTCCAGTTTGATGAATGGAGGAAGTTAAATGTATGAACTGAAGAAGTTCCAGAAGATAAAATTCAGCTTCAAGTTCTAATCAGATTTTTCTGTTCTGGACACGAAACTTCAGCTTTTCTTTCGCTTTAGTTCCCCCCTCAGCTCTGGTGCTGGGGGGCCACAGGTCCACTGGTGGAAGAAAATTCTAAATCTGTCCGTTTAGAGGGCTGCACGGTGGCGCAGTGGTCAGCGCTCTCGCCTCACAGCGAGAAGGCCCCGGTTCGACTCCAGGCTGGGACCTTTCTGTGTGGAGTTTGCATGTTCTCCCCGTGCATGCGTGGGTTTTCACCGGGGACTCCGGCTTCCTCCCACCGTCCAAAAACATGCTTCATAGGTTCATTGGTGACTCTAAATTGCCCCTAGGTGTGAATGTGAGAGTGAATGTGTGTGTGATTGAGGCCCTGAGACAGACTGGAGACCTGTCCAGGGTGTACCCCGCCTTCGCCCATCAGTAGCCGGGATAGGCTCCAGCACCCCGCGACCCCGAAAGGGAAGAAGCGGACAAAAAGATGGATGGATGTCCGTTTAGAATGTTCTATGCTGGTGTAACTGTTGTGCTGTCCTGGTGAGGTTGGGAGTGGGGTCATCTGGACCCCACAAGACGGTGCATTGAACTATATCTTTTTAGGAGTTTTGATTGTCACTGGTGTCTCCGTAGCAGACATAAAATCCTGTCCACCTTCATCCATATTCGTCGT
>NC_050520.1:736939-747948 GCF_002922805.2 Oryzias melastigma
AGCTCCAGCCAGACCAGCAGCTGACAGATTACGGGGTGGAGTGTAAACAGTCTGCCGGCCGTTCACCTGCAGACTGCGACTGAGGGCCGCGGCGTTAATGACAGCTCAGAGGGATGATCAGCGCCTGCGCTCGCCGCTCAGGTGACGCTCGTATCATTTAGGATGATTACAGTCAACAGCTGAGGGAGCTGGAAGTGCATGTGTGGCCAAAACTGCAGGGGAACAAGAACCGCAGGTCTCAATGAGGGCTTGGGAGGGGGCGGGGTCACAGCACATCAGCTGATGAACTCCGTAACCTTCAGCTTAGACATTAACTCAACCCAGTTAAAAGTCGGCAGAAGATCGTGAGAAGATCATGCACAGGTGAGAGTTCATGCTGGTCAGCAGCCTGAAGACGAAAGCAGGAACACGAACGTTTGTTTGGTTCAGAATCCGAAGGAAGCTGCAGGACGAACGGAGACAGGGCTGGAGGCGGAGACAGGGCTGGAGGCGGAGCTTCAGCTTCTGTCACCACAACAGAAACTTATGAGGAGGAAGATGAACGAGGACTGGACACTTCTGGAGTCCACCGCAGAGACACACAACCACACAGTGAATGTTTAACAACCAGGATTAGTTTTTTTTTACAGTGAAGCTCTGAATAACGACAGATCAGATCAGATCAGATCAGATCAGATCAGATCAGATCAGATCTGAGCGTCATCTCAGGATTCCGCTACATGTGTTTCAGACCAGAGTTAAACCCAAATCTGATCTGAAGCTGCAGAAACACTGAAGTAATCAGTCAGACGAGAAGAATCAACTTTTTATGGACATCATAAATCATTCGTCTCTTTTCATCCACTGTGGAAAAGAACACGTTAGAGACAAACTTACTGACTTTAAAATGAGGATTTTATTTACCAAACATTCCTGCACAAAGACAAAGTTCACTGCAGGAACACAGTCTGAGGACGGGGAGAGTCCTAGCAGAGCGAGGGGGGCGGGGCCTCAGTGAAAGCAAAGAGGGGTGAGAGCGAGCACGAAAAGAAGGGACAGAAATGAAAATCCCATCGTTCAAACGCTATTTCAAAGCGCTGTGTGCTCCAGCCAACAGCCGCGGGCAGACAAAGAGGACTTTGTCCAGCAGCAAAGGCTCATGGGAGATGGGACGGAGGAAGAATGCCCGCTGCCCAGCAGAAGCTGAGTCTGACTGGCACTGAAGGCCGACTCAGTCCCACTGCTGACATGCATCCTACACAAAAACCCTGTGAGCAGATGCAGCTCTCTGCCTCACTTCTACCTGCAGCAGAAGTTTTGGTACGTCCTACAGAGGATGGCGAGCCACGCTGAAACACGGCGAGCCACGCTGAATCATGGCGAGCCACGCTAAACCACGGCGAGCCACGCTGAACCACGGCGAGCCACGCTGAAACACGGCGAGCCACGCTGAAACACGGCGAGCCACGCTGAAACACGCCGAGCCACGCTGAAACACGGCGAGCCACGCTGAACCACGGCGAGCCACGCTGAACCACGGCGAGCCACGCTGAATCATGGCGAGCCACGCTGAATCATGGCGAGCCACGCTGAACCACGGCGAGCCACGCTGAAACACGGCGAGCCACGCCGACCTCTGCTCCTCTCCTACAAACTTCTGCTGTCAGTATGCAGGCCAGCCAGCATGAAGCGGAGGTCAGAGTCAGAGTATGTCAAAAACATTCAGCCCTGCAGCACCTGAAACAATATGACTGAGGAGGAGCTCCGCCCATTTCCACACAGCCAAACAGGAGGTGGGTTACAGAGTGGATCTAATTTGTAGGAGCTACAGTCTGCAGTCGGACCAACACGTAAAATCCTCCAGAAGTCAGAGGATGGAAGGATCTGGACCTGAAGGTCTTCTGTGTCCACTGAAGAACTGGACTCTGGTCCACATCAGTCAGAACCTGCTCCTGGACTCCTGAGAACCAGGATCTGTGTCCTCCTGCAAGTGGACTCTGGTACGGTTCATTTCTGTGTGAATGCATAAAGAGAGGAGGAGAACCAGAGGGAGGAGGAGAAATAAAGAGAGGAGGAGAACCAGAGGGAGGAGGAGAACCAGAGAGAGGAGGAGAACCAGAGGGAGGAGGTGCTGTACGGTCTGTGTGTTTGGAGGAGAACCAAACATTCTCGGTGTGAATCTGAAGGATCAGGAACCATGAAGAAGTTTGGAAATGCATGCTGGGTAAAGGAGGAGCAGTGAGGAGCAGCAGGAGCTTCTTCATGAATGACAGTCAGATGTTCAGCAGGACCACAGACCGTAGATACATGAACTGGACATAGCAACTCATAGGAGACGCAAAACCTCCAGCCTTTGCAAACTCAGAGCATCACTTCCTGTTACGTCTTCCGCCTCATTGGTCTGAGTCAGTCGGGGTCTCACGAGGAACTGCTGTCACCAATCAGATAGTTGGAGGGCCACACCCCTCCCCCGAGAGAGGGTTGTGCTGATTAAACACTGGGGGGGGGGGTGAGTTCACGGGACAAACATCGACCACTCAGATCGTCTTTGTCAGAAAATCTCTGCATTTAGTTGAACTTTCATTGAGTTTTTAGTTCTGTTGTATTTTTCTGAAGACGTATTGAAAAGTGGACGTTCATTCATGCAGCAAGGCCTGATGGGAATGTTCCAGTCACTGGACTCGTATTAAAGAACCGTCCTCCCAAAATGTCCTTTTTTTAGAAATGTGATGTTTTAAACAAGCATGTCAACCATGTTGACACATCCCTCAGAGTTGGTTGATCACTTATCTACTCGGTTTATTTCTATGCTCAGACGCAGCTCAGCTCTACGACTCCCAAATTCAACTCATTTGTGTCCAAATGATCTTCGTAATCCACTCAGTTTGATCCCAGCAGGAACAAACATGATTAAAAAAGACGTTCCTCATCAAAGCCAGGAGGGTCACGGATCTGCAGAGGACGGGCCGGACCGGGACGGGGAAGCAGGATGAGCCGGCCGCCCCGCGGCGGCCATCTGACCAAACAAAAGGATTTAAGTCCAGACAGACACGGCCCTCCCTCCGGGGGGGGAGGGGTAAATACCAGCAGGACGTGGGGTAGCACGGCGGTCAGCCGCTCATCTGACTGGACTGGGATTCTTTCTGTTCCTGTTGAGGTTTCAAATCTGTTCTTCATCCAAACTCCTGCAGGATCAGAGTCTGTGGAGATGAAACGGGTTCACAGAGATCCTGAAAAGCTGCAGAAGCGGGTCGTTTCATAGAAACCGCTCGACTGAAACTCTTCAACCAGTAACTTGAAGACGGAAGCGAAGCTTTGAGTCCCGTTTCCAAATCGTTCCCAGAGGTCTGATCGCTATGACGACCACTTCAGACAAAATACAAAAATGTCTCCATTTCAGGGACATAGTTTCTGCAGAGCGGCAGGAGTTCAGTAGAAAGTCACCTCTGAGGAGGGCGGGATTGTTAGTGTGGAAGTAAGCCTGCCCCCATTTCCCATCATCCATCTGCCGACTTACAGCCCTCACACTAACATACATACCAGCACGACGGTTCTGATCCAGATTCCAGCTCCAGGAAAACAAAGACGGTCATGGATCTATGTGCTGCCAGAGGCTAAATGCTAGTTTTTGTTAGCATTCTTGATGTTGAGGTCATAAATCCTGTTTGTATCTGGGTTTAAACTACTCCGGATCCAGTCCTGAACCAGAGATTCCTGGTCTGGACCAAAACTTGTAAACAAAACCACCTGACTAAAGATCTCTTCAGTCATTGGCCAGTAGTTACATCCCGTTCTCTTCCTCCTCCTCATCCCGTTTGTTCCTCCTCCTCATCCCGTTCCTTCCTCCTCCTCATCCCATTCTTTCCTCCTCCTCATCCCGTTCCTTCCTCCTCCTCATCCCGTTCCTCCCTCCTCCTCATCCCGTTCCTTCCTCCTCCTCATCCCGTTCCTTCCTCCTCCTCATCCCGTTCCTCCCTCCTCCTCATCCCGTTCCTCCCTCCTCTTCCTGGATGAGGGTCCTCCATCCTGACTGACTGTCTCAGCTCCACAGTTCACTGCGACAGCTGCAGGCAAAACATCAGAACTCTTCTCTGACGCAACTCTTGTGGATTCTTGGAACAAAAGCAGATGAAGGTTCAACACGAGTCTGGACCCACATCAGTTCGGACTGCAGCTCAGTACCGAGATGTTCCTCGGCTCCTCTTTCAGCGATTCCTGACGGAGGAGGACATCTGACACCTCCTCTGATGCTGAGCTACAACCGCCGTCACGGCGCGGCGCCGCATCAAACACGAAATACCAATACAGTCTGTTTACACACAACAGAGCAGGAACCACATGATCCGATCCGTCTCCGGGTTCCTGCAGACCGCCTGCTCTCTACAGCAGGAGATGCAGATCCCGGAGAGAAAACTTCCCACAATCCCTAGAGATCTAAGATCTAAGGATCAGTTGTGTTAGGTGCATCGCGATGAGGGTCGGCTTGTGAGTCCTCATCCAAACCCAGATCGGTTCCAGACGTCCTGACACCGTCGGAACAGTTCTGGGTTTGATGTGTTTATGAACCGCATTGAAGAGACTTCTGCAGCTTTGAGACGTTCAGAAGTTTAACTTCATGTCATCTGTTCTGGGATTTCAGAGGAGCGTCGTGGAGAAGCAGCAAACTCCAGAGCGTTTCTGACATCTAGTGAGATGTGGAGTTTAATGTCACAAAGCAACAATTCCCTCAAGCCACAAAAACTGGAAGCTGATCAGAAAATAGTGAAAAACTGAACTAGCTGAACATCCCATAATATCAGAGAGCTGAATTCTGATGAAAATATCTCTAAAATGAATTCCTGCTGAAAACTATAGAAATGCAAACAAAAGAGTTCATCCGCATGAATGATGAACAACAGTAACGTCGTTTGTTGATCCGTCTGGAGCTGCAGCGAGTTTTCACGCCGCTGTCCTGAAAACCAGTAAATGTGCAGAAACATTGTCTGTATAAAAGAGAAACACTGAAAGAATAACGAGACCCGCCGATTGAATAACTCTGTTGATCTGCAGCTGTTTTTCAGAAACTTTCAACTTTTTCACTTTAAATAAACGTCTGCTCTTAGAATCAGAGAGATGAGCTGAAAGGGTTCACGCCTTTTCCTCTTTTGACTGAAACAAAGTTGACTGGAAGTCTGCGAGTCATCCTCAGCCTGAATCGGACCAGACTGAAGGAGATCACCATGAGGACCAAACTTCCTGAGGTCCGGAGCACGCAGACGTGTCTGCGCCTGCGCAGCAGCTCATCAGCTGCAGCCTCACTCTGCACAACATTCACAGCTATTTCTGGACCAAAGTGGACTCAGCAACTTTGTCGGGGTCAGAGAGAGTTCCAGCGGCGTTTTTCCAGAAAAGAGAGCAGCCTTGGGCGGAGACGGACGTGGAGCCTAATCGGGCCTGACAGGAGGTCCATCAGAACTTACTGAGCGGTTTGAGGATGCTGGTGCTGGCCTCATCGTTGTTTTCTGTGTCCGACTTGTCAGAGGCGTTTTCCGTCAACCTCTCCTTTCTGTCCTTGTGGCCGGCTCTCCGGCGGTGGCGCCTGCGACGCCGATAGCTCTTGGGCACCCGGACGCCGATGTAGATGGTGTGGTGGCCTGCAGGGGACAAAAAGGAGGGAGGTGAGTTTAGACTGGACTGAGGCTGGAATCACAGCCTGTTCCTGAAGTTCCTGATCCTAATGAGCTGGAGTCATTTCAAGAACCGAGTCTGGCGACAGAACCCCCCAGCAGAACCGAGCCGGGTCGTGGAGGTTACAGAACTAGTCAAACCAATAACTGTACAGAACACGAAGCATCACAGAACAGCGAAGGCGCCACGTTTCCGTCTGACACGCCGGATGGGAGATCTTTGGAGAAAAACTCTTTTATTCCGATGATCTGATTCTGAGGTTGAGTTGTTCTTGTTGTCTTTGATCCTTTCAGCAAAACGGTCAATAAAGTTAACTGTGTGAGTTAGCTTATAAGCTAATGTTACAATCGTTTTTATGGAATTCTTCACATATTTAATATGCCAAATTATTCAAGTTTGGCATCAAAATGTTCAATATGTTACAAACGGTAATGTTACTGAGGTTATTGAGGCTAATTTTGAATTTAGCAACATGCTAATTTTTTGATTCATTTAGAATCTACTGGATGTTTTTGGGCTACTATGGAGTTAAGCTAATATTTTGGCAACATTTTAGCTGTTTTGGCTAATTTGGAGTTTACTAAGGTGTTTTGGGCTAATTGCAAATTAAGCTAGTATTTTAGCAGCTTGTTAACTTTTTTATTTAGCATTAAGCTAGTGTGTTAGCAACGTGTTTGCTTTTTTGGCTAATTTGGTACCCAATGAGGTTTTTGGGCTAATTGTGAGTTAAGCTAGTGTTTTAGTAACTTCTTAGCTTTGTTTTGCTAATTTGGCATCTACTGGGTATTTTTGAGCTAATTTGGCTTTAAGCTAGTGTTTTAGCAACATGTTTTCTTTTTTTTTTACTTACCTTTTTGGGTTTTTATTTAACCCTACTGAGGTTTTTGGGATTATTTTTTAATTAAGCTAATATTTTAGCAACGTGTTAGCTGTCTTGGCTAGTTTGGTATCTAATGAGTTTTTTTGACTTGCTGCCATCAGGACGCCGCTACAGGTCAATCAGGTCACATACCTCCAGACTCACAAACAGCTTTTTCCCCTGGTCCATACGGATGCTGAATAACATCCAATGAACAATCTGAAATATTGTCAATTTTGCACAACTGCACACCTCACTTTAAATAATATTTATTACAATGCTGCAATCATGTTGTATACTTCTCCTTTTGCCCTACCTCTGTACAGTTTCATATTATTATTACTGTTAAATACGTTATATTTTTTACTTTATTCTAATTATTTATTTTGTTCTTATTTTTAACTTCTTTTTTATATTTTTTATTGTGCTGTGCATTGCTGCTGGTGGACTCCCCACAATTTAACTGTTCCTGACAGTTACAATAAAAGTCTTTGAATCTTGAATCTTTGAATCTTTGAATCTTTTTTGGGCTAATTCTGAGTTGAGATAGTATTTTAGCAATGGTCTCGTTTTTTTGACCAAGTTAGCATCTACACTATTTTTTTAGGCTAATTCTAAGTTAAGCTAATATTTTAGTAAAATGTTCACTTTTTTGGCTAATTTGGGTTTTTTGAGGCCTTGGGATAATTCTGAGTTCATACCTTCCAACCTTTTTACATTTTTTTAATTTCTCAAGACATTTTTCTAATTCATTGTGCACTTTCTGCAGCTTTAGGTCCTTTAGCCTCATGCAAATAGCTTTAGCATTTTCTGCAAATCTCTTTAGCAATTAAAGTAAATTTATTCAGCGTCTTCAGCAAAGAGTTTTAGCGTATTCAGCGACTACATTCAGCAAAAAGCATTCTCACTAGCATTATTGCAACTTTTCTGGAACTTCTCCTACTGAGACTCTGGAACCGCCGACCAAACCCAGACGGTCGCATTTGTGCCATAAACGTTTTCGGGCTTCGTGGTTGTTTTGACCTGAAGCCCCAGACAGAGAGGACGACATCCAAACTCCTCTGAAGGATTCCAGTCAGAATTCAGCTTCAGGTAATTTGTGATTTGTAATTAGTGTGACGTGAAAGTATTCAACCGGCTCATCTTCAGAGCCTTTCGCTCATCCTGAACAGACGGGAATTCACACAGAACTCTGCAGCAAACGTCTCCTTTTGGAGTCGGAGCGTGACCCTGCCAGGAGGCAGCAGAACCGCTCAGCACCACCATCCCTTTACAGGAACAATCGGCTTCATTATTCACACCGTCTGCGACGCCTTTGTTGGGTTTTTTCATCTGAATTCCCTCCAAACTACAGAGATCCTTCAACCCGTCAGAATCCAGCCGGATCAGCGCCTCCCCACAGCAGAGGGCTTCAGGTTCTGCACAGACGGGCCGGCTGTGTTTATATGACAACATGACAGAACCGCATCAGTCAGACATCAACACTACCAGCATCTTCTGACTAACAAGGAGAACAGTCTCTCCAGGGATCCTCTCAGCACCTTCATCAGACCATCAGGTTCCTCCACCCAGTTTAGAGGGTCGGACATGAATCATCAGTCTAACCGATCAAACATCCTCACCTGCTCATGCAGACGTGGCTGATGAAGACTCTCAGTTACAACAGAGCCGCATCAGAAGATGGAGACCAGCAGTCTGGAATGTTCCTCAAGAACGTGAAGAGAAACCGTTTTATTTCTCCTTCAATGTTCAGAGTTTGAGGATCCAGAAGAACTTGATTGAAAAAAGGGTTCAAGGTCTGCACACGTGTGTGTGAATGTACATGTGTGTGAATGTACATGTGTGTGAATGAACATGTGTGTGAATGAACATGTGTGTAAATGTACACATGTGTGTTTAAATGAATGTACATGTGTGTGAATGAACATGTGTGTGAATGTACATGTGTGTGAATGAACATGTGTGTGAATGTACATGTGTGTGAATGTACATGTGTGTGAATGTACATGTGTGTAAATGAATGTACATGTGTGTGAATGAACATGTGTGTGAATGTACATGTGTGTGAATGAACATGTCTGTGAATGAACATGTGTGTGAATGAACATGTGTGTGAATGAATGTACATGTGTGTGAATGAACATGTGTGTGAGTGAACATGTGTGTGAATGTACATGTGTGTGAATGTACATGTGTGTGAATGTACATGTGTGTGAATGAATGTACATGTGTGTGAATGAACATGTGTGTGAATGTACATGTGTGTGAATGTACATGTGTGTAAATGTACATGTGTGTGAATGTACATGTGTGTGAATGTACATGTGTGTGAATGAACATGTGTGTGAATGTACATGTGTGCAAATTTGTTGTGAATTTTTTGAAGTTTAGTTCATTAAATAAACAAAATAAAATTTGGGGATGAAACATTTTTCCATAATTATATCATAAATATTTTGATAAAGGTAAAGGTGTGTTTTTTTTTCAAAATAAAACTTCCTGTTTTCCCTGGATTATCAGATGAAGTAAATTTACTCCAATGAAAGAATTCTAACATCTCCGATTAAAGAGACATTTTGTGTTGTTCAGTCTTCTGCAGATCATCCTTTACCTCCTGCTGCTGTTAGCCTGATTGAAACAGAACTTCATCGGTTTATAATCGAATGTACATTAGTGACAAACATGAGAGTACTTTTGTATTTTTTTCCCTTTTGGACACAAACTAAACTTTGTTGTGCTGCATAAGATAATATTTGTTTAAACTTATTCTAACAACAGACTCATCTTAAAGGAGTTTTTCCTCGATATTATGGTCTGTATTCATGTATTCACGTCATATCTGTGATGGAACACCAACACAGAACTGTTGAAAACCACATGAACCTTCGTGCTGCCCCAGCTTTTAAAGTGGGAACAAAACGAACGGACCGAAGGAGATCATGGAGACCTGAAAGTCTTCTGGACGGTCAGAGAGGAGGTGAAGGAGAGAAAAATGTTGGAGTCAGGAGGCCAGAAAAGAAGATTTGCAGCTTTCAGGCCGCTTCCTCCGTTCTTTGAGGAGAAGGAAGAGGTTCTGTGGGAGCTGCTGAGGCTCCGGCTGAATGAAAGAGCTGTTCCCTGGGAGGTTTGTTTAGCTGGAGAACGTTTGGGCAACGCCACCACCAGTTCCCCCGGTAACAGCAACGCTGAGGCCTGGCCAGACTGGCGAGGAGGATGGCAGCACGCCACGCCGCGCCGCAGCATACTAATGACCCCGAGCTCCAAAAGACGCTCGGGGATCTTCTGACACGGCAACAGCCAACCAACGTTTGAGAAACGAGAAGGAAAACAGAAATCAGGAGAGAGAGGCAGAAAGGGGAGCTGATCGGCCCGATTCAGCCTTTCAGAACCGTAGAAACCAGCCGGAACCACGACCGGATCAGAGCGCCGGACCCTGAAACCAGCCTGAACCACGACCGGGTCAGAGCACCGGACCCTGAAACCAGCCGGAACCACGACCGGATCAGAGCGTCGGACCCTGAAACCAGCCGGAACCACGACCGGATCAGAGAGCAGGACCCTGAAACCAGCCGGAACCACGACCGGATCAGAGCGCCGGATCCTGAAACCGGCTGGAACCACGACCGGGTCAGAGCGTCGGACCCTGAAACCAGCCGGAACCTCGACCGGATCAGAGCCCCAAATCCTGAAATCAGCCGGAACCACGACCGGGTCAGAGCGCCGGACCATGAAACCAGCCAGAACCACGACCGGATCAGAGCGCCGGACCCTGAAACCAGCCGGAACCACCACCGGGTCAGAGCCCCAAATCCTGAAACCAGCTGGAACCACGACCGGGTCAGAGCGTCGGACCCTGAAACCAGCCGGAACCACGACCGGATCAGAGCGCCGGACCCTGAAACCAGCCAGAACCACGGCTGGATCAGAGCGTCGGACCCTGAAACCAGCCGGAACCACGACCGGATCAGAGCGCCGGACCCTGAAACCAGCCAGAACCACGGCTGGATCAGAGCGTCGGACCCTGAAACCAGCCGGAACCACGACCGGATCAAAGCGCCAGACCCTGAACCCTGACAGGAACTGCTGCACCAGCATTCCCACGACTGCCGTCTCCTTCTGGAACCATCCACATGTCATTCATTAACGGCGCTGGTTAGTTTAACCAGGATTCCTGCTCAGGTTCCAGTAAACTGCAGCTTCAGAAAGTCTGAGTGTGAATCTGTAATCTTTAATGGAGACATGAGAGATTCAAATATTTAAGAACTTTCAAAGAGTTTCAGAAACTCCAAAGAATACCAGGCAAACAACAGCTGAAACTGAAGCTCAGAGGAACAGTCGGCTGAATTTTTGATACAAACCCCAACGAGACGAAACCACGAGACGAAACACCGAGACAACGAGACAACGAGACAACGAAACACCGAGACAACGAGACAACGAGACAACGAAACACCGAGACAACGAGACAACGAGACACCGAGACAACGAGACAACGAGACACCGA
>NC_050520.1:748272-749509 GCF_002922805.2 Oryzias melastigma
CAACGACACAACGAGACAACGAGACAACGAGACAACGAGACAACGAGACAACGAGACAACGAGACAACGAGACAACGACACAACGAGACAACGAGACAACGACACAACGAAACGAGACATGAACATAGAGAAATGCTTCAAATAAAAAGCTACCAGAGAAGAAAATACGCAGATAAAAACTAATGGGCATCAACTGAAGTTAACTCTAACATGGAAAACGAGGTTTGGCCTAAAAACAAAGAAAATGTTTTTTAAATAAACTTTATGATATCCAGAATAGTTTAATAAATAAACTTTATGATATCCAGAATAGTTTAATAAATAAACTTCATGATATCCAGAATAGTTTAATAAATTAACCCTTCTACTGTGATGATCACAGTAAAACGTCTCCAATCCTCCAGAGGAATCTCAAACGCTTTAAAACGAATAACCAGACTGAAACAGGAACAATCAGTCTCTGACTCGGTCTCAGCAACTTCTGTGGTTTGTTTACATTATTAGGTGGTTGTCATGGAAACGCACTGCCAACAGGTTCCTGCTGCCAGCTCTCCTGCAGGGTCAGATCCGTTTACTAACTAATCCTTAACTAGTACTCAGAGGGTTCCAGTCTGTGTGGAGCTGCAGCTCCTGAGGGGATTGGGCAGGTAAACACGGGGTCACATGGTCTGCGGCTCCATTTTTAAATGCCAGCCTGCTGGCTAAATAGGTGAGCAGCAGGCTGTACATCCAGGAAGTGAGCTTTGGAGAGCTGATCCATCCTCCCTCCTACCCTGACCTCCACATGCCGGGAAAACGCCGCTCCACTTACCCTCCACCTCCTCCTCGTCGCAGACCTTCTTGAGCAGGGACGCCCCGCGGTCCAGCACCGCCTCGTCCTCCATCCTGTAGTAGTAGAAGAGGAAGAAAGACTGTTCACACTTCTCCTCCAGAGACAGCGTGGAGCCATAGCGCTTGGGCTGGTTGGGCTGGTTGGGCTGCAGCAGGTTGGGACTGGGGCTCAGTCTGGTGCTGCTGGTGGCGCTCATCTCCCCCCATCAGAGACACCTACGCCCGACGGAGCGGCCAGCAGCTCTGACGCCACGCTGACCGGGGGAAGTGTGTCATCCTTGAGGAGGCGGAGCTCCGCCGATAGGTGTTTGTGGGGCTTTAATGTGTCAGAGTGAGGTGAGGCAGAGGACAGGAAGACTGCTGATTGGCTGAGAGCGGACAGGTGCTGATGGAGACCGCTACAGAT
>NC_050520.1:749831-753449 GCF_002922805.2 Oryzias melastigma
GTGGAGCCTCACGTCTGCGTACTCATCCGCCCTTACAGGATTACAGCGGCTTTGCTGAAGTCACAGCCGGGCCGGCCGGCGTGCCGGACCCTCGCTGCCCTGCAGGGCGGCGTGCCGGAATCAAACCTGGAGTCTCCGCCGTTTGACTAAGAGTTTCTAATGTCACTGCTCACATGCACCAACAGAATCATTTTTGATCTGCTCTGCAGGACAACACCCGAGCTAAAACAGAGGAGAAACCTTCTGTACAGAGATAAAAGACGCTTCAGTCAAACCTCAGACTATAAAAGGCTCTGAAACTGGACTGAAGGGCCAAACCAGGACCAGATGTGAGACCTGTTTAGGTAATCCACCTCATCAGAGAACAACATCAAATCTGGATGTTTTCATTCGGATTCAAACTACCGTATTTTAAAGAGTATAAGTCGCAGGAGCGACAAATGTCTAATCAGGAAGAGGAAACCATCTAGAAGTCGTCTGACGTTTCAGAGCAAATCCCACAGGAACGTGTTCACACAGAGCGGGATTCAAACTCGGATCTACTGCCTCTTTAGACGCGGGTCAGACTGGACTCTGTAACCCAGTTTGATGACTTTCTGTTCCAAAACAAACAAATAACTACAAGGATAATAATGTTTCAGTGCAAACATGAAAAATCTCAACGTTTAAGAGAATCAGATTCACCTCCATGTTTGTTCAACACTTCTTTCTCTGGGACTCAGGAGGTTATCAGCAGAAACAACCACTAAGGGTTGTTAGGAGAAACGATATGAACTATTTACGCTTTTTTAAAATCACAAATAAGTGGCTTCTGAGTATAAGTCACACCTTTGGCTAAATTCTGAAAAAAACATCTGGAAAATACGGTAAAATAAAACAGGGGATTTGTTTCAAGATTGACTTTGGTTCTCATTTTAGTGCCAATTCCATTAAAAGTTTAATGTTTTTAAGGGAGAAAGTTAAACTTAGAGAAATGCTGCGTTCATGTGCTGTTGGAATGATCGGAAAAAGGAATATCCGACTCGGAAAACACACAAAAAAAGACAGACCTGAGAGTGACCAGAGACCTGAGAGTGACCAGAGACCTGAGAGTGACCAGAGACCTGAGGGTGACCAGAGACCTGAGGGTGACTAGAGACCTGAGGATGACCAGAGACCTGAGGGTGACTAGAGACCTGAGAGTGACTAGACACCTGAGAATGACCAGAGACCTGAGAATGACCAGAGACCTGAGGGTGACTAGAGACCTGAGAATGACCAGAGACCTGAGGGTGACTAGAGACCTGAGAGTGACCAGAGACCTGAGAGTGACCAGAGACCTGAGGGTGACTAGAGACCTGAGGGTGACTAGAGACCTGAGAGTGACTAGACACCTGAGAATGACCAGAGACCTGAGAATGACCAGAGACCTGAGGGTGACTAGAGATCTGAGACTGACTAGAGACCTGAGAATGACCAGAGACCTGAGGGTGACTAGAGACCTGAGAGTGACTAGAGACCTGAGAATGACCAGAGACCTGAGGGTGACTAGAGACCTGAGAGTGACCAGAGACCTGAGGGTGACTAGAGACCTGAGAGTGACTAGAGACCTGAGAATGACCAGAGACCTGAGGGTGACTAGAGACCTGAGAGTGACCAGAGACCTGAGGGTGACTAGAGACCTGAGAGTGACTAGAGACCTGAGAATGACCAGAGACCTGAGGGTGACTAGAGACCTGAGGGTGACTAGAGACCTGAGAGTGACTAGAGACCTGAGAATGACCAGAGACCTGAGAATGACCAGAGACCTGAGGGTGACTAGAGACCTGAGGGTGACTAGAGACCTGAGAGTGACTAGAGACCTGAGAGTGACTAGACACCTGAGAATGACCAGAGACCTGAGAATGACCAGAGACCTGAAGGTGACTAGAGACCTGAGAATGACTAGAGACCGGAGAATGACCAGAGACCTGAGCATGACCAGAGACCTGAGGGTGACTAGAGATCTGAGGGTGACCAGAGACCTGAGGGTGACTAGAGACCTGAGGGTGACTAGAGACCTGAGAGTGACTAGAGACCTGAGAATGACCAGAGACCTGAGAATGACCAGAGACCTGAGGGTGACTAGAGACCTGAGGGTGACCAGAGATCTGAGACTGACCAGAGACCTGAGAATGACCAGAGACCTGAGAATGACTAGAGACCTGAGGGTGAAGGAGAAGACGCTCACTTGTGGGTCAAACTCTGAGCTGCCGCGTTGCTTCATAAAGTTTCTGACTGAAGACTTGAAGCTGCTGAGTCACAGAGACGCTGCAGCTCGGCTCCAGTTTGAACCCCAACAGGTCCGTCATTGTTCAGGAGAGTCCCTGCAGAGGAGGTCCGGGTCTGGAGCTTCGGGTCAGAGCTCTGCTCAGCAGCTGAAACCCACAGCCAGTCCCGATGGAGCAGCCCCCCCCCCCCAGAGGCCCCGTCTCTGCACAGTTCAGCCTGGCTGTTTTCCTGACGCCCCCTATGGAGCAGCAGCAGCATGACAGGAGGAAGCAGACCAGAACCGCTGGCTCCAGAACCCGTCTGACACAGATCCGTTCAGGGACGGAGTCTGCAAACCCAAACAGCACAAATGAAATGAGCAAAGACCGAAATGAGGGACTGCATGAAGGTCTTTATGGAATGCTGGGACATCACAGGCTCCGCCCCTAAACCGTCAGAAAGAACAAAATAATCATTTGAACCTGAAACCTTCTGAGATGATTCATGTTGTTTTAGAGGATTTGTTTCCTCTTCAGGTCTGTTTTTAGAACGTTCCCAGTGGAATTCTTATTGTAATTATGAAGCTTATCATCAAAATCTAAAAAACGGTGTTGTTTTCTAGGACATAGTTTCTGCAGAGCGGCAGGGGTCAGTAGAAATCGTCTTTTAAAAAGTTATAAAAGACGATAAAAAACCCAAAACGGCAACTCAAAGTCCTGAAGAAAGAATGCATTTCTCCTCCTTCGCCATCATGGCGGTTAAAGCATCTCTGAGGCTCAAGCTTCCTGAAGCTCCGCCCCCTCCACACCTGTGCTCACAAACCAGCTGAGACAGCAGGTGTTCTCACCTGTTCTTTGGGTTTACAGAACAATGGAACAGAAACCGACGTGCCGTCTGACTCAAGAGATTCTGAATCATGAAAAATGGAAACGTTTGTCGTCACAGAAACTCGCTGAAGACCGTCTGCAGGCGTGAACCACAGACCCTGCAGACCCTGCAGACCCTGCAGACGCTGGAGATCCTGCAGACCCTGCAGATCCTGCAGATCCTGCAAACCCTGCAGACCCTGCAGATCCTGCAGATCCTGCAGACCCTGCAGACCCTGCAGACGCTGGAGATCCTGCAGGGTCTGGAGATCTTCCAGACCCTGCAGACCCTGCAGACCCTGCAGACCCTGCAGACCCTGCAGACGCTGGAGATCCTGCAGACCCTGCAGTCTGCTGGTTCTGAGCACGGCCAATGGCGTCGCTGTGAGAGGTCGTGACCTTCAGACCGGTGGTTCTGACGTTTAGTTCCTATCTGCTCCTCTAGGGGGCGTCGCCTTAATAATCTCTCCGGGGGTACATGGAAAGAAAGCCCCCCCCATGTGGCTGCAGTACCTCAGATCAG
>NC_050520.1:753474-754325 GCF_002922805.2 Oryzias melastigma
ACACACACACACACAGTCTGGACTCTAACGTCCTGGTTCTGATTGGATCTGGTCTTCGTCTGTTTTCTGCAGTTTTGCTTTGTTCTCCTTCAGAATGTTCAAACTTTTCTGAGTCCAACATCTTCATCCTCATCTTCATCCAGAGGAGATGCAGCTGAAGGACTCCTCACCAGGAGGAGGTTCAGGTTCAGCAGCTCCTCCATCGGTGAAATGATGAAACGATGAAAGTCTTTAGGAGGAGAAACAGTTCTCTGGATTCTGGATTCTGGATTCTGGACTCTGGATTCTGGACTCTGGACTCTGGATTCTGGATTCTGGACTCTGGATTCTGGACTCTGGACTCTGGACTCTGGACTCTGGACTCTGGACTCTGGACTCTGGATTCTGGATTCTGGAATCGATCAGATGAAGATCGAGGATTCCTCAGAATCCCGGAACTTTAGTCTCTGAACTTCATGAAGCTCCAGGATTCCATCTGAACTTCTACAGTCACCGAAATACTTTTTACCCCCCCCCCCCCAAAATAAACCCATCAGGTGAAGCTGCTCGGGGGGGGAGGGGGGGGGTCACTTACTTCTTGTGGGAGCTCATCTTCTCCTCCGCGCGCGCTCAGCCTCCTCGTCAGTGCAGCTCTGGTGTCTGCAGCACAGAGAGCGGCTGTTTGTGTGTCCGCCAACAACAACAACAACAACAACAACAACAGCAGGATCATGGGGACCAAAGAAACTCCTCGCGCGCAGACTCACCTGTGCGTGCGCTCGCGGCATCAGCGGCCTCCCCCTCGCGCGGGTTTGTCACGGTCTGATCCCGGCGCGTCCGTGCGCGGGTCCATCCCTCCGTCAGCGCCACTC
>NC_050520.1:755510-774521 GCF_002922805.2 Oryzias melastigma
CCGGGCTCATCCTCTGGACTTTCTGAAGCTCCGTGGACTCTCGGGGGGGGCTGGGGGGTTTCCTTTCTCCCAGGAAATGTGGATTTTCTTCTGCAGCTTCACAACAATAAACAACAATAAAAGACGGATCCGTTCTCTTCACTCTGAGTCTGACAAACATCACCTTTCAGAAGAACTTCACAGACTAAAACCTTCTGGAAGAGATCTCTCTCTGATCTGACCGTTCTGGAGCTGATTGGTGGTTCGGATGAAATATGGACGTTCATGAACTCTGAGGACAGACTAACATCCAACCAGAGCAGCTGATTCATGGAGACCGACGTTGAAGTTCCAGCAGGACTTAGGTCTGTAGAATGTCTTCTCTGCATTTAATTTATTCGAACCTGCAATCTTCCAATCAGGAGTCGACCGCCCTGCCGCTGCACCACAGCCAAGATGATATCAAAGACATCCACTAACATGTAGTTGGAACAGTTTCAAAGTTTCCTGTTTATATCAAAGAAGACGGAAACATTTTAGAGTCACTGAAGCAGAAAAACCAGATGCTAATGCTAACGTTAGCATGGGCGGTCAGGGAAACAAACATCTGTTTCATCAGAAAAATCAATCAAGAATGAGGATTCAATCAAAGTCAGGTCACGATGGAAACGGGGAAAATCACAGAATGACCAAAAAAAAAAAGGAAAACGTCAGTGGAGGATGTTACCATGTGGGCGGGGCTTCAGGACCTGGTCTCCCTGCTGTCTGAAGGGGGGTGGGGGGCATTGTTTTCCTGTAGCCCCCACGTGGGCAACAACAGTGGCACCCATTGACTGTATAGGAACTGGACTGAGTGGCCCCGGCGTGGTTCCGACGTGGTTCCGGCGTGGCCCCGGGTGGTTCCGGCGTGGTTCCGACGTGGTTCCGGCGTGGTTCCGGCGTGGTTCCGGCGTGGTTCCGGCGTGGTTCCGACGTGGTTCCGGCGTGGTTCCGGCGTGCTCCTTCCTCCTCCATCTGTTTACACTCCATTCATTTTTGGGTCTGTAACAAATGTAGATTTGTTTCCTCGAAACGCCTGAAAAGTGTTTAGTACATAAACGCTCACAACACTTTGTTCTTCGAAGTGTCCAAAAGTGTTTGGGACGCACGCCGCCCACGCCGCTCTGTTTGTTTTGTCATTCCCAGTGTTTTCTTTTTGGTTAATGGGGGGTAGCGCGCTGGTCTGGATGACGGCCGGAAACCGCTCTGCTGGTTCACACACACACACACACACACACGACGGACGTATCTGCTGAGTCGTGGCTCCAGCGGCGTTTGCACCGACGATGACGGAGTTTGACAGTTTTCATGTTTCACCAACAATCAGAACAACAGCTGACGGTCTGCACCAAGAAACAGGATTTAGGTCTTTAGTTTGTCTTAAAAACTTCACACCAATTGTTGTAACTCATTCTGATTTAAAAGAAGTTTTTATTTTCACAGTTTATACAAATCTAAGCAGCATCAGTTTAGTGTCAGTGATCTGAACTCGATCAAACTGACGCTCATTCTTGTTTACTTGTTTGTTTGTCCACAGATTTCATTGATTATCTTGAAGAAATACAAGAATCTGGAAAACTTCAGCTGCTCTGTTCAGCAGCAGGTATTGATCCCTGAGTCTCACTGTTGGAAGTTTGGGATTAAGATGATCTGGATCCAGTTTAGGACAGATAATCGGATCAATCAAAATGAATCAAAATCTATTGTGAATCTGATGGTTGTTGGAAGGAATCGTTCCCCCTACTTTAAATAAATGCAGATTTTCAACCCTAACCCAACACTAAGTTATCTGTTTAGCTTAAACAAAGTTAGAGAAAAGTGTGAATAAACAACAAACATCTCTGGACTTATTTAACTTTTCAAAAATTCAAACCACTCCTACTTCCTCCCACAGACCTGAAAGGTGCACCTTAGGTCAGTGGTTGACTCTATTGTCCCTTAGGAGGGAGAGTGTGCTTCCATGTCTGAGATGGGCTGAAGAACCATCCAGGGTGGACCCGCCCTCACCCCACCGTAGCTGGGATAGGCTCCAGCATCCCCGTGACCCATGAAGGACTTTGGTTTGGATGGACTGACATTGACACCAGAACCAGAAAAGGGGCAGCCTAACCCTGTCCAGCAGTACTCTGTCGCCCCCTGGAGATCATTTGGAGGTGTTACGTTCAAGTGATTCTGTGGAAACAGAACGAAATGTTTTTGAAGCTTCAAAAGAAAAAAATATAAAAGTTTAGAACTCATGATAAAAAAAAAAACTGACCACAAACGAGGCCAAAGACACGCAGATTTTTTTGATGATATTTGAATAATTCTTGAACAAAAAAGAAGTTATCTGCTTTAAATAGAAGCTATAACAACTGAAAGAGGGAAGCATCTCATGTATTTACATTCGAGAAATAAGAGTAAAATATGTATTCAAGCATTTTGTTCTTAAGGGACGCCTGTAAAAATACATTTTAGAAGTGCTTTTAGGAACGAGGCTGATGCTCAGAGAACTGCAGCCGTTCTTACAATCCAGATCATTTTATAAAAACTATCAGAAATCCTCAAACTGACTTTTCATCAACTTAACCGTAATATACTGTCAATGTTCTTAGATGTATTTCCTCTTCTCTTTGTGTCTCTTAAAACATCTTCACCAAACACATCTGTTTCAGCAAAATAAGAGACTTTTCTTTAAAAATAGTGTAAAAATATGAAATCATTTACATGGAGATTAATATTTAAAAATTGGGAAAAAAGAGTAAAATCAAGAAGAAGTTAAAAAACAAGAAAGACTATTCTGGCCAGAAGAATCCTATGGGATTTGGCTTCCTGGAGCCAGCAGGAACTTCCTGTTTGAACGTGGTGGTGGGGGCACTCAGTCCAGTTCTCAGATACAGTCAATGGCCGGTCCACGTAAACACCAAGGGTTGTTGGGTGAGTATCTCACACAAAACCAGAACCAAATCAAACGTAACCATCAAGACTGTAACTGGTGTTGGTGGTCCCTGAAGGCAGCAGCTGAAAAAACAAGGAAGAAAAACTGGAGGAACATCAGCTGGTGATAGACAGAGCGGCTTTTCCAGATGTTTGTCAGCATCAAAAATGTATTTAGAAGTTTGTTTCAGAATCAAAACCAAAACTTTGCTTCATTAAGGATCTGCTGCTGAAACAGCAAAGACCGGATCGTCCATCTCTTCCTGAAGCCTCAACTGAGAGAAGAATACATTATCACTGCTCTGTCTGTCCTCTGGATCACAATATCCACCTCAAAACTGTACAATATATATAATTATGGAAGAATCCATTTGATTTTTATTTGAACAAAAGTCTTGTTCAGGAAAATGGCTAAAATCCCACTCCAACCATATCTGTAAAATTGCCTCCAGTGGTTTTTTTTTTCATTATGATTACACTGTTTTTAGCCAAAATACATTTTTTTTAAAAAGTAATTTTGAAAACATATTTTCTGCAGAGCATCAGGAGTTGATCAGAAATTTGCCCCCAAGGGTTTTGGCATGGAAGTAACCCTGCTCTAATCCCAGAATTCCTTTGTTTACACTCTCCTGCTAGTTTACAGATGTCCCAAGGTCAAGCTAACATTAGCTTAGCAAAAAAAATAGAAAAAATAAATAAATAAAAAAAAACTCAAGAAATACCAGAGCTGCAGGTAAACCGTTAAGGGCCAGATTCCAGCTCAGACGAGGAAAACAAATACATGAATGGATCTACTTGTCTCATCAGAATGGAGCGGAGCAGGAGACTTTAGCCCCGCCCTTAGCAGTTGCATCACAAACTTTTTAAAACTGCGGGATTTCATGTGCTCCTGATCCAACATGATTTGAATGAAGAAATTCTCAGACATCCAGTTTTAATCTTAAAATGTGTGTGTATGTACGTCTTCCATCACGAGGAAGAACATATGTAAACACCGTTTCCATCAGAATGGGGCTTTTAAAAAAACTAGAAAGAAAAAAGCCGCGAGCCCGCCGCGCAACTACTTCCGGGAACGAGCGGAAGTTTTGGATCGAGGAGGCAGGAAGTGTGACGTCCGCTAACTCGCTGAGGTAGCAGGTGACCGGCTACCGTGCCCCACACGGGTCACGTGAACGAGCCCGGCCCGGGGCACGATGGCGGCCCGGTGCGACCCGCCGGGGGCCTCGCCGCCGGCGGAACTCGCAGCAAGTCCCGGAAAACCGGAGTCCTCCGACGAGAACGGCCACAGTCCGGACGAGGCGCTGGCCCCCACCTCCGTGATTTACTTCAGGGAGGCGCTGAACTCCACCGCCGTGAGGTTCGGCCCGCCCGGTACCGCCGCCGCCGTGAGGTTCGGCCCGCCCGGGACCCCCGGTCCGGTACCGCAGTATGACTTCCAGATCGAGAGGATCGAGTCGAAGCGGAGAAGTGAGTCCTGCAGCGGAGCGTGTGTCCCGCGGAACGTCACGGGAAACCGGCGGAGATAGAATCACGGTTCGGTAGGAACCGGGACCGCGCGGTTCACTTCCGGCGGGACCCGTTTACGGTTTAACTATTGGCTGTATATAGAGAACTGGACTGAGTGACCCCGCCCCCCGTATCAAACAGGAAGTGGCTCCAAGAAGCCAAAATCTCAAAGACTTCCATGTATAAATAATCAGCTGTTATCATCGTTTCGTCAGAATCAACATTCTGGATCTGATGCTGTCACTCAATAATTCTTGTTTTCTTCTAGAAATTTTTTCTTCATCCAATTTATTCAGATTTCTCATTAAAAGTTTTAATTGACAGATTCTCTTTGACCCCCTTCAAGTTTAGGGGCGTGGCCTTCCAACGAGCTCACCCCTGGTTGGTGAGAGTAGTTGCCATAGAAACGTGACTCAGATCACTGTCGTCTGGCCTCCAATAGCGACTGAATTGGCTTCATTTTGCTGCAGTTAAGACATTTTCTCTGGGTGACATCACAGCCACTCAGTCCAGTTCTCAATATACAGTCAACGTTTTAACCCCCAAGCAGGCCCGTTTGTACCTTATCGGGGGCCCAGGCAGATTCTGTTAGGGGGCTCCATTCTGTGAGGTGTAATGGAGAGATCCCAGACCTCTTTGTTCACTGAGATGGTTCCATGTTAGACACGTCATGAGCCAAACCGGCTCGTTTTAAATGGAACCTCAGGCTGATTTCAGAACAAAATAAAACTATACAAGGAAAAATTGATCTCAGTGAATAAGAAGATATTTAGTATTTATTGAGAAATGTATATTTTGATAAGAAAATCTGATAAACCAACAAGTGGAATAAGAGAGAGAAGCTGGATCTTCAGGCTGAAGGTTCTGGAGCTTCATGCTCAGGATTTCAGGAGAATCTCTGGATCTCCCAGATATTAAAGAGTTGATCCTGCAGAGAAAAATCTCAATAGATCATTGAACAAAACGATCACGAGGGCATACTCCAAGTTTATTATCACAGGGATGTTGCAGAAAATTAAGAATGAATCTGTTTTATTCTAAACATTGAAGTCGCTGTAGAGCTCCACTCTGATCACCTTTTGTTCCATATCAGCGTTCACATTAGGGCTGCCACAAACCACTATTTTTATTTCCGATGTGTTGACTAATCTGGTCATTCGTAAACTTAAACTGATTATGTTCTAACTGAAAGTAAAGACCATCGTTCATTAAAGCTTGAATGAATCCTGCAGCTTTTCTCCTTCATTTGAAAACTAGACTTGAATCAACAGGAACAAACTAAATAAAAGTCTACAGTTAATTAAAAATCATTTTGGTCTCTGATTCAAATATAAAAATAGTGCAATTGTTTTGGTGCTGAACGCTCAGGACTTTGATCGGCTTTACTAAACTAACGACTAGTCGACTCTTAAATTAGTCGTCGACTATTTTAAAAGTCAATTAATCGTCGATTGGTCGACTAATCGTGGCCGCCCTAATTAAGTGTGGAAACGATAGAGAACCAACTTCCACTGAGTCATTGCTAAACATGACAACATATCATGTTATGAATATCTGTTGTACCAAAGCAGTTATCTCTGCCAGATGTGTCCATACTTCTGACTGTCTGTTGGCGGTGTCCCACGCTAGCTAGCAAGCTAGCAGGCCAACAAATTTAGGGTAAACAATGACGTTTCCCCTACACATTTATAGTCCACCTCACCAACCGACACCTGACCGTCCTCTTTCTTCATCCCTTCACCCGCTGGTATAACTCCACCTCGTTACTGTACGGCTGTTTCAATCCTCTTGCTATGAGGGTGTCACCGCCTACATCACAGCGTGACTGTGTGGTTCAAAGGCCTAATAATGCAGAAAAAGCATCAGCTGATTGTTGCATTCTGAACATGCAGCTTTGGGGCCCCCTGGTGGCTGGGGGGCGCTATGGGATTTGCCTAGTTTACCTGCAGCCTGAAACGGGGCTGACCCCGAGTTTGTGTTCTTTGTGAACGCTCTAATGCTGCGTTCACACTGAGTATATGGAACCAGTCTGTTCACACTGGACCGTCACAGTCCGATGCTAGCGCATGTCCTGCAGCTGAAGGAGTCTTGGTGCAGAATCGTTTAAATCTGGTGAATCCGGATCCAGGATTTCTCTCTCACGGCTCTGATCCATTAGATCAGGAGTGTCAAACTCAATCAGACAACAGGCCAAAATCCAAAACGGACTTTAGGTCGCGGGCCGAACAGGATAAACATTTACTGAACACTAAAACTACAGTTTTAAAACTTTAAACTGTAACTTTTTAACATAATTATGAATAGAAACAGACAGGAATATTATTCCAGAATAAATCAACTTAAACCTTAAATAACTTTAAATAATTTATTCTCTGTAAAAATATATTTTGTCAAGATAACATCAGGTGATTAATAACAATAAAATAAAATGACCTGGAGGGCCGGATCCGGCCCCCGGGCCGTGACTTTGACACATGCGTTAAATGTCGTAGAATTCTGTCCGGGCACAAACCGCAGTTATTGATTTCTCCTTCATGATCAATCTTTGGACAATTGGCTCTGTGAAGGAAAGGGGACGCCATCCATCCATCACTACCAGATCCAAGTCCCTGATTGGTCAAAGTTCAACTGGTTTAATTTTCAGCGGGCGTTCAATGTCCACGTGTTTAGTTCATAGAGACAAAAACGGCATTAAGTCCTCCTATGACCATTATTTAGATAAAAGAAAGTTCGTAGTAGTGTTTTAATCATGATTGTGAAGTTTTTTACCAAAATCTCAGAACCTAACTGTCTCAAATAGACATTTTTCATGTTGATCTGAAGTCTTCTGCAAAATCTGCTCTGAGGGGGCGTGGCTTTTGGAGATGAGCTGCTCCGTGTGTCGTCATTGGTGTAGGAAAAAACGGCGAGCAACATCAGTTCTGATCCAGATTCCAGCTCAGACGTTCATGGATCTACGTGTCTGCAGGTGGGGGTTTAGAATTGGAGGGAGAATGGAGATTTTGGCCCCGCCCATCACAGTCACACATCACAAACCTTTTCAATCCGCTGGTTTTTGTCTGCTCCTGAAATCCCCCAAACTGCCGTTTTAATCCTAAATCATATCATTCATGTCCTCCATCATCAGAAAATGCTACAAGAACCAGGATTTTCATTTTGAAGTGCTGCAGCTTCAAGCATCTCCACTGCTGATCCTCACTATGTTGTATCAGGATAAACTAGAACTAAACACAACCGTCATGATTGGAGGGCTCTCTTGATCAAATCAATGAATTGATCTAAGCTTAATAGATCAATCACTGATCCATAAAACAGATATCGATCGAACACATGAAGCTAAAGTCTGCTAGCTTGATGCTAGCATATAAAGGAAGGTCCCATAGGAGGTTAGCGTCAAGCTAGCAGACTTTAGCTTCATGTTTTAGATTGATCTCTACGTATGTGAACTGTATCGGATTAATGTGAATATCTTCAAAACAAATATAGATTATTCATGTATTTCTAAATGTGTAAACTCAGAATTGAATTAAATTAAACTAAGAGGATAAAAAAAATCGAATCAAAATAATTCTGTAAGTTATTATTGATATCCAGCCCCAATAAGAGCGTTTTCGTGTTGAGCTCCTCCCATCAACATGACTTACAGGTTTAGTTTCAATTAACTGTAAAACTGTTTTCTAAAAGTCGTCATTCTGATCTTTTGAGTTAAAACACAATTATCTGTATAGAGGACGCTAAGGAAAGCATCAAGTCTCTTTGATGTATTTTCAAAATAAAAGCAGAGTTGGTACCTTGTTTCTAGGCCAATCTTTAGCGTATCCACCCACAGTAACAGTAACAGAGTAATTCTGTGATTCAGCTTTTTTAACATTTCAGTTCAAATCAGCAGGAACTAGAAAAGTTGCATTAGCTGTGATAACGGTAGTCTGAATGCTTTTGCTGAAAGTAGTCTCTGAAGACGCTGAAGCTTTTTGATGAACATTGTGACGCACTTTACTTTAGTCGCTGAAGGAATTTTCTGAAAATGCAAAAAATATTTGCAAAGTGTCAAATTTGCTATAAGACTTGAAATTTCATTTCAATTTCATTTTCAACGCTCTTTCATTCAACTATGAAAGAGCGTTGAAAATGACCTAAAGTTCTGAAAAATTTGCTGTAAATTTGCTTACAAATCCCTAATAGATGCCAATTTTGCAAATAAATTTAGTTTGTTGCTTAAATATGAGCTAAACTCAAAATTAGCCCAAAATACCGTAGTAGATGCCAAATCAGCCAAAATAGCTAGCTCGTTGCTAAAATACTAGCTAAACTCCAAAACAGCCAAACATTCCTCATTAAACTTAACTAGCCAAAAATGTTAGCCTGTTTTAAAATGGAAGCTAAACTCTAGATTAGCTTAAATATCCTAGTGGATAACAAATTAGCCAACAACGTTAGCATATTGCTAAAATACTAGCTACACTCCAAATTAGCATTAAAAAGACTGAGCTAGCATGATGCTAATATATAAGCTCAATGCCTTCTTTTAAATGACTATAAAAGATGAAAAAAGAACCCGTGAATATATTTAAAGGTTTGTTTCTGATCTACTTAAAAATATAAAATCTGAAGACTTTCTTCTTCATTTCCAATGGGGCATATTTAGCTCAATATTTCAAAAACTATAAAGTTTATGAATAAAAAAATACGAGCAGTAACGTCCTGAACGAGATGAACGTTTGGATATCAAGATTACTGAAATCTCTGAAGGTGTGATTGAGTTTTTACGAGCTGAAAAATGTACAGAAAGGAGCTGAAGAATCACTACAGTGAGAATGCTGAATCAGCAATCACACGGAGAAACGGTGGAAACTAGGACCCAGATCCCAGTGGTCTCTGGTTCTGGTCCGCTTCGGTTCTTCCTGCTTTCATAGATTTAGTTTCATCTTTAGTCACCAAAGGAAACACCGGTTGACGGTTGTAGCGGTTTGAGCGAGGGTCAGGACGGCTGGTGGTCTCTGCTCTGCAGCTTCAGTCTTCTGCTGTCCAGGAAAGCCTCCGTGAGGAAGAGGCTGCAGTGATGAAGATCTGTCAGCATGTGTGATGAGAGGCTGAAGAAACCACAAACGTTGATCCAAACTCTGTGACTTTGGCTGCATTATGGACAAACACAGAGGAATTCTGGGAGATCTTTTTAAAAGCCTCAGAGCTCCTCAGGAGGAGAGAAGCACCTCCTCCTCCTCCTCCTCCTCCTCCTCCTCTCAGGGATGCTCTTCCTGCTCGGCTGCATCATCGGGATGAACCCCTCCCCTCTCCACACGTGCACCATCTGCTCACGTGACCGCGCGCCGCTGAACCCAGCGCTGCTGTCGGCCATCTTGGTCGACACCCTCTCAGAGCCTTCACCGCAGCGCAGACGGTCCAATCAGAGCTGCTGCCGTTCCTGCTTCACATCTCAGCCCGTCTGCACAAAGGAGAGCGGGGGCCGCGGAGCAGCGGGGGGCGTCACAGCGCGTTGCACCCGGCTGCGTGTGGAGGAGAGGAGGATGCGGAGCTGAAGAGGAGGAAGCCGCTCCTTCCCATCACCGAGGCCTCCTCGCCTTTGTCTTCATCCACCCCAGAACAAAGGGGCTCCACCTGCTTGTGGGCCGTCTTCCTCCGTCGGTCCTCGGAACGCTGAGTCATCATGGCCGATCTGACGCCCCAGAGCGAAACCCCGACCCCCACCACAGACAAGATCACGCAGGCCGCCCGGGAGACCATCTATCTCTGCAACTTCCGCGTGTCCGTGGACGGAGAGTGGCTGTGCCTGCGGGAGCTCAACGACATCTCGCTCACGCCGGACCCGGAGCCGGCCCACGAAGGTACGGGCCGTCCGCTGGGGGCGGGACCGGGTCCTGCAGGGTGTGGCGCAGGGTCTGCTGGTTTCATCCGCTCTGAGATCCTCCCAAATGTCGCGTTGATGCTGTCGATCACAGAAGCAGATCAGGAAAATATTCTGGTGAATTCTAGATCTAAACGTGATCCGAAGAGCTTTTATCTGACCTCAGAGGAGTTTGTATAGTCGTGTTTCTGATGCCTGGGTTCCCCTGTCAAACACTGAGGCTCCGAAGCTGTTTCAGCAGCAGAGCATCCTGGGAAATGTTTGAGCCTCCTGCTGTCATGAGTCAGCACAAACGGCTCCATCTTATAGGATCATATCTTCGTTTTTATCTTTACGATGCCAAAAGCTAAACGTGAATGTAAAGAAACTTCTCGGAGGAATTCCAGCTGCTGTTGTCATGGCAACCAGGGAAAACCCAGATGAGTGAGAGTTCTGTACGGAGCCGAAAGCAGTCGGACTCATCATGACTGGAAGAGTCTCCTCATTCTGATGATTTCAACGTCTTCTTCTATTTTTCTGATGATGGACGACAAACATAAAGAAAACTACCATCAAACTGACTTTCTGATTTATTTACTAAAACATCTGTGAACCAGGAACAGAGGAAAAAATGCAGTTTAAAAAAGATTGTATTTGTGATGTAGAAACTGTGATGGGCGGGGCCACAGTCTCCCTGCTCCGCCTCTTTCTGATGCAGACAAATGGATCCATGAACGTCGTTAAACTGAACAACGATATTGTTGCTGTTTTTGTTCCTCCGCTACTGTTAGCTTAGCTGTAAGCTAGTGGGAGAGAGTGTGAGCAGTAGTGCTGCCACAATGAGTCGACTACTCGACGACTAAAACAGTCGATGACTAATTTAATAGTCGATTAGTCGTTACTTTGTATCATATGGAGTCAGAGTGTAAAGTTGAAAGTTATGAGATTCTGCTAGTTTTATGGACTATTTTGGCAATTAACGTTTTTTTAAGGCTAATTTAGAGTTTAGCTAATACTTTAGCTGCATGCTAGCTGTTTTGGCTAACTTTAGCTTTTTTTATTCAGTTCAGCTAACAGCATTCGTGAATATATAGTTTAAAGCTTAGATGTTAAGATGTGTGTTTTACATCCACTTTAAGCATGACCTGATTAATCGACTCAGAAAAAATAATCGGTGATTAGTCGATTATCAAATAATCGTTTGTGGCAGCGCTAGTGAACAGTAGTGGTGCCACAAACGTTTATCTTAGTAGTCAACTAATCACCGATTTTTTTTTCTGATTAGTCAACTAATCGGGTCATGCGCAACATTTAGCATGTAGCTAAAATGTTAGCTAAACTCAAAATTAGCCTAAAAAAACATCAAAAATCCTAAATTAGCCAAAACAGCTAGCATGTATGTGAAAAATAGCAAAACTCTAAATTAGCCTAAATAACCTTAATAAATGCCAAAAGAGTCCATAAAGCTAACAGAATGTTCTAATAACGTTTAACTTCATTACACTCTGAATCAATTTGATATAAAGTAACAAATAATCAACTATTAAATTAGTCGTCGACTATTTCAATAGTCAATTAGTGGACTAATCGTGGCAGCAATAGTAAACAGATCTCTCAGTTATAGGTGACGGGAAGGGGGGTGTTCACCATGCCAATACGACTCAAAGGTTAGTTCTACTGAACTCTTGCCGCTCTGCAGAAACTATGTCCAGAAAACGACTCAGGATTTCAGATTTTGTCTGAAAACGTTGTAAGTAAAAACCCACCAGCGCTAACGGATCAGAAGAGGATCATAATGATCCTTTAACAGATCAGAAGAGGATCAGAGTGATCCTTTAACAGATCATAGGAGGATCATAATGATCCTTTAACAGATCAGAAGAGGATCAGAGTGATACTTTAACAGATCAGAAGAGAATCATAATGATCCTTTAACAGATCAGAAGAGGATCAAAATGATCCTTTAACAGATCAGAAGAGGATCAGAGTGATCCTCTATCAGATCAGAGGAGGATCAGAGTGATACTTTAACAGATCAGAGGAGGATCAGAGTGATCCTTTAACAGATCAGAGGAGGATCAGAGTGATCCTTTAGCTTCGGTCTGCTGTGATGTCACACTCTGAGCAAAGATGGCGCTCTACACACGGTGGAGTTTTTTATGACTCAAAGCTGTTTTATTTGGATGGTATCATTGAGTGGTTGTCATGGTGACACTGTGAGGTCTGCTTGTGTCCATAAATCTTTGTGCTGCTGGATATAAACGTTTCTAGAGGGCTTTCAGCCGATAACGGTCCATCCGTCAGCACGCGGCCTCGTTCGGCAGTCCATCCTCCTGCTCTGCATCCAACCCTCCCTTTAAGGGGCGTGTCATAGTCGAGGCCCGGGGGCCAGATCCGGCCCGCTGGGTGATTCTATCCGGCCCTCCAGATTGTTTTATTGTCATTAATGGCCTGATGTTATCTGAGGCTGTTGAAGCAACAGTTAGAATGATCTGTGGCTTTCTTTTCTTTTCACTCATATTTATCTTCAAAATGCAGTTTTTAAAGTTTTAAAAATGACATTTTAGTGTGTTCCATAAATGTTTATCCCTTTCGGCCCACGGCCTACGGTGTAGTACGGCTTTTGGCCCCCTGCTTTAAGGGGTTTGTTGTGTTCTGCATCCCAGTGCACGCCACACACCTGGGAGAGGTTCCAGGTGAACTCGCTCTACCTCTACAACACATTCTCATCCCCAAGTTGTCACATTTGACATTTGGTTAAAGTCCCACAATGAGAATTTTTTTATTTAAAAAAAACATTCCCAGTCGTGTTTTAATGATTATGAAGTTTTTAACCAAAATCCAACAACCTAAATGTCTTAAAAAGACAGTTTTCATGTTGATCTGAAGCTTCTGTTTCCAAAATCTCCTCTGAGGAGGCGTGGCTTTTGGAGCTCCTCCCCTGATCTCCCCTGTCTGATTATGATAGCTCTGTGTCTCACTAGCATAAATCTTCATAAAAACGTCCATCAATCTGGGTAACGTCCAGCCGTCTGGTTCTGATCCGAGGAAGTGAAGATCTTCATGGACAGAACTTCCTCCAAAATCCTGATTCTTTCTCCTTCCAGTTCACCAAAGACTCTTTTAGCTAATTCTCCAATGTTTATTGACTGTGATCAATACATTCAATCATTGGTTTCTCAGAGTTCTTGATAAAATAATCAAAGCTAACATCAAAATGCTCTTTCATTGATTTACAATCCTTTCCAACTGCGGTCAAATGAGCCGCCGTTCACATTTCCGTGGTCACATCAAGAAGCTCCGTGGAGTCTGGTGGAGATTTTCCAGCGTTCTCAGTCCTGCTACCGTAAGTATTGGATGAAACTCACACCAAAAATCCAGTGATGCTGATTTGACCACAGAAATGTGAACGGCGGCTCATTTGACTGCAGTCAATGTGAAGATACCATCTTCTCTTCTCCAGAACCTGAACTAGACACTAGGAACAGATGAGGGTTTAGTGCATGTGCAGCATGTGAACCATTAAATAGTTGAATAAGGTTTTAGTTGGTAAACTTTACTACGATTTTTTCTTAGCACTTCACATTTGTTTTTATATTCTTAAAAACGTATTTTTCACCACAATGGAGCGGTAAAAGAGCCACACGTGGCTCTGGAGCTTCTGTTCTAGCATCATGCTGATGGTTTCCATGGTAACCTGCTCAGACTAATGGTCTCAGAGGTGGAGAAAACTCCATCATAACTTCTACTTCATCCAATCAGCACCAAAAACGTCTGTCTCAACACGACAGCAACATGAACCCGTTCATTTTAACAATGTGGGCGGGGCTTATGTCACATGATGTTCAGACTCTACCACCCTCAAAGATCAGAAAAACGCTTGTTTCTCTGTTTCTCTGTGGTCGACGCTTCTCTGTGCGTCACACATGATGCTTGATGTTGTTCCAGATCCCAAGGATCCGGTTGCGATCGAGAGGCTGAACCTGATGAACATGGCCAAGCTGAGCATCAAAGGCCTGATCGAGTCCGCCCTGAACCTGGGTCGCACGCTGGACTCGGACTACGCGCCGCTGCAGCAGTTCTTCGTGGTGATGGAGCACTGCCTGAAGCACGGGCTGAAGAGTAGGTGGTGCCCCCACAGGCTTCAGACTGAAGTTCTGACCCGAGTTGGGTCAGCTGACCCTCAGAAGTTCTGACCCACGTCGGGTCAGCTGACCCTCAGAAGTTCTGACCCACGTCGGCTCAGCTGACCCTGTCCCTGCTGTGTGCTTCAGCTAAGAAGACCTTCCTGGGCCAGAACAAGTCCTTCTGGGGGGCGCTGGAGCTGGTGGAGAAGCTGACGCCTGAAGCCGGAGAGATCACGGCCAGCGTCAAAGACCTGCCCGGCCTCAAGTCAGTCCGCCAGCGATTTACCTGAGAGACAGGTGAGATTACCAACGGCAAACTTCAAGCCTCCTCTGTGCCTCAGAACCCCCCTGGGCCGCGGCCGCGCCTGGTTACGCCTCGCCCTGATGCAGAAGAAGCTCTCCGACTACATGAAGACCATCATCAACAGGAAGGACCTGCTCAGGTGAGGACCTGAAGCCGCCTCCTCCCTCGGCGCCGGCTCACGCTCCTCTCCTCCTGCAGTGAATTCTACGAGCCCAACGCGCTGATGATGGAGGAGGAGGGCGCCGTCATCGCCGGGCTCCTGGTGGGGCTGAACGTCATCGACGCCAACCTGTGCATGAAGGGAGAAGACCTGGACTCGCAGGTGTGTCGCTAGTAAAGAGGATGTTGAGCGGTTAGACTCCTCACGTCCCATCAGCAGCACGTGAACCGTTCCCGTGTCCTCGGCAGGTCGGAGTGATCGACTTCTCCATGTACCTGAAAGATGGAGGACACAGCAGCAAGAGCGCCGAGGGGTGAGTTCTCCGTCAGACTGCTGCCCGGAGGGGGCGTGTCCCAGGGTGAGGGCGGTCCTCCCAGGTCATTTACCTCGGAGAACCCCAACCGAGTTCTGCTGGGCAGTCGGGCTGCTATGAGTCGACTAATCGACGACTAATCGACGACTAATCAACGACTAATCGACGACTAATCGACGACTAATCGACGACCAATCGACGACTAATCGACGACTAATCGGCTGTTAAAGTAGTTCCGACTTATTTAATAGTCGATTAGTCGTTACTTGATATTAAGTCAGATTGTAGTAAAGCTGAACGTTATAATAACATTCTGCTACTTTTATGGACTATTTTAGCATTTATTAAGGTTTTTTAGGCTGTTTTGGAGTTTAGCTAATATTTCAGCTGGATGCTAGCTGTTTTGTGTTTTGTTTTGTTTTTTAGACTAATTTCTGAGTTTAGCTAATATTGGTTAACTACCTGCTAGCTGTTTCGGCCAAGTTAGTTTTTTTCTGTTTTTTTAGGCTAATTTGGAGTTTAGCTAATATTTAGCTGCATGCTAACTGTTTTGGATAGCTTAGGCTTTTTTTTGTTGTTAGGCTATTTGGCTTATTTGGGATTTAACTCATTTATCTGGCTATCAGCTTCAGTGTTTTCAGCTATCAATTTCAGCATCCTCAGCAGCCAAATTCAGCTCACGGCATTCACACTAGCATCATCACAGGTAATGAATCTAGTTTTCAGTTAGCTTAAAGCTAATGACGTGTGTTTTACATCCACTTTGTGCAGATCAGTCGACCATTAAAATACTTGTTTTGTGGCAGCACTACTGTGTTAAAACTAGACTCAGCCAGAACTGTCCCCGCAGACAGAAAGTTCTGTTGGACAGAAAACGCTGCCTGAGCGGTTCTGATCCCGCGACGGAGCGCGGCGGTGTTTGCGTGACCGTGTCCTGTTTGTGTTTGGACAGTGACGGTCAGATCACCGCCATCCTGGACCAGAAGAACTACGTGGAGGAGCTGAACAGACATTTAAGGTGAGGCGAGACTCACGGCGTGACTCACGGCGAGACTCACGGCGAGACTCACGGCGAGACTCACGGCGAGACTCACGGCGAGACTCACGGCGAGACTCACGGCGAGACTCACGGCGTGACTCTCTGCTGCTTTCAGCGCCTCCGTCAACAACCTTCAGGCCAAGGTGGACGCTCTGGAGAAGGCCAACACCAAGCTGACCGAGGAGGTGAGTCTGCAGCCTCCTCCTCCACACGACCACGCTCCAGGTCCCTCATGCTCCTGTGGTCTCCTCAGCTCGCCGTGGCCAACAATCGCATCATCACGCTACAAGAAGACGTGGAACGGGTCAAAGAGGAAAGCTCCCTGCAGCTGGAGTCCAGGAAGGTGAGCGGCGGGTTTCTCCCTTCCGAGTGTCTCCCAGCATCCTCCGGGGCTGAGCGGGACCTGCAATCTGTCTTCCAGTCAGCCAGAGGAGACGCGGCGGCAGACGGGTCAGCGCTGATGGAATCCCGCAAGCAGCTGAAGGAGGAGACTCTGCTGCGGCTGGTGAGTGCCGCCTCTGTCAGAGTTTGGTGCCTCCGGCCGGAGAAGGTCATCGACACGTGCTGACCTGCAGGACGTGGAGCGGGAGCTGGAGGTGCAGATCGGGATGAAGCAGGAGATGGAGATGTCCATGAAGATGCTGGAGAAGGACGTCTGTGAGAAGCAGGACGCTCTGCTGGAGCTGCGGCAGCAGCTGGAGGACCTGCGGACCATCAACCAGCAGCTCAGCCACAAGTCACAGGTCAGTGTCTGAGGGATGCTGGTGCAGAGGAGGAGCACGGTTACCGTGGTTACCGCAGGGCGTGAGCTCCTGCAGCCTCAGGAGCTCACGCCCCACGGTAACCACGGTAACCGCGCTCAGCAGCACCAGATCTGTGGCTCATTTCTGCTTCACCTGTTTGACCTTCGAGACTCTTGATTGGACGGCTGAGGTCGTCTTAGAGCACGTGTCAAAGTCAAAGTCAAGGCCGGGGGGCCGGATCCGGCCCTCCAGATGATTCTATTGGCCCTCCAGATCATTTTATTGTTATTAATGACCCGATGTTATCTTGAGCTCATTTCTAACTTGTATAATTTTGACAAAATATATTTTTATGGAGAGTTAAATATTGAAAGTTATTTAAGGTTTAAGTTTATTTATTCTGGAATAATATTCCTGACTTTTTATTATTCATAATTATGTTGAAAAGTTAGAGTTTTAAAAATTAGCATTCTGCTAGTTTTTTGGACTATTTTTTAGGCTGTTTTGGAGTTAATCTGATATTTCAGCTACAGTTTTGGCTAACATAAGTTTTTTATTTTTTTAGGCTAATTTAGCATTTAGCTAATATTTTAGTTGGCTTCAGTTTCAGCGTTTTGAGCCATCAGTTTCAGGATCATCATCGGTTCATCTTCCAGCATTCACACTAGCATTATGACATGTGATGTTATATATCTAGTTCAGAATTATCTCAGTAAGTTACAGTTTTAATGTTATAAAAATGTAGTTTTAGAGTGTTCCATAAATGTTTCTCCTGTTCGGACCGTGACCTCAGGTGTGTTTTGGCCCCTCGAACGATTGAGTTTGGCCCCCCTGGTTTGGAGGAAGGCGCTCCTCTGACCGCTCTCCTCTTCCTCAGAGTGCCGACAGCAGCTCCAGGCAGAAGAGTGAAGCCATCGTCCGCCTGGAGGACAAGATCAACCAGATGTCGGGCACGGTGAAGCAGCTGGAGAGCAGGTGAGGGGCCGTCAGGTGTGCAGCTTTGACGTGAGGCTTCCGCAGCACAAACCTGTCTCTCTTCTCTCTCTGCCCCCCCCACGTTTCCGTTCTCATCCTTTTGTTTCCATCGTTTGTGTGTCTTCACTTCTTCTCGCTCAGCGACAAACATTTGGTGAAGCAGGCCAGAAACCTGAGCAGTTCAGCGGGGAAGCTGCTGCAGCTGCAGCAGTAGTTCCAGCTGCGGCTGCAGCTGCGGCTGCAGGAGTCCCGCCCCCCCCGCTTAGACATAACCCAGCTGAGGAGTTTCCTCTTCCTGCAGCTCAAACTTCCGTGTTTCCCGACGGCTTGAATCCTCCAACGTTGTCATTTATGCTTATCTGCCGGGCGGGGGTGGGGTCGATGGACTGCAGCTCTTAAGAGCCCCGCCTTCTGGAGGCCGTGTGTGCGGCGTGGGGGCGGGTCTGTGAACGTTGGTGTAACGTGTAGCTGTGGTCGGCTAATAAAACCCTCCTGAAAAGCGTCTTCTTGGCCGCCGTCCTTCCTGCGTCCTCGCGCTCTTCTTTTGTTCCCATAAGTTTGCTTTAACGCGTTCACCCCCGACCCAGATGCAAACACGCCGAGAAGGAGCGCGACCTGGCGCTGGAGGCCAACCGCCTCTTCAAACGCGACTTCGGAGACAAGATCGAGAGTCTGCAGGGGGAGGTGGAGCGGCTGAGGAGAAGCAGGTGCGGCGCCACTCCACGTCACATGACTCACAGGTGAAGGCCAGACATGGGGGCGCCTGTAGGAGGCGCCGTTTGGGGTCAACAGGTAAACTTGGAAAAGTTTGGATCACACAGTTGAGCTTCCAGTTTCACGGAAGTCTTTTTTTTGTTTTTCTCAGCAGAACAAGCTCACGCTTGTTCATGTGAATGTGTGCTCATGCTAATGCGTGTTCATTCTAACGCGTGTTCATGATAATGGGCTTCATGCTAATGTGTGCTGATGCTCACGCGTGTTCATGCTAATGTGTGCTGATGCTCACGCGTGTTCATGCTAACGCGTGTTCATGCTAACGCGTGTTCATGCTAACGGGTGTTCATGCTA